>NC_066584.1:278770540-279080400 GCF_024323335.1 Lathyrus oleraceus
AAACAATCAACCATTGCATTTCATGCATCATTTGCATACAGGTTTCTCTCTTCGCCAGATGTCTTATTGGTATTTCTTTTGTGCTTCAGCCAAGCTGACTCATCGATATAATACCCGCGCAAATCACTCAAAGATTATGGAACATCTAGAGAAAGAGAACAGAGACTTGAAGGACGAGATCGCCCGCCTGACTTCCATGATGGAGTCAGTCTTAGCTGCTCAAAGCCAATCTTCTTCAACGCATACAACTTCTCCTCCTCACCATGACTTATTTCAGAGGTTGCTACCTCTACCATTCCTGCAACTGCTGCTCACTTTGTGACTTCCATGCCTGCCGGATTCCCTTAGGGAATGTCGCCCAGCTTTATGCCTGAGGGTTTTGCACCCACATTTGCTTCCATGTCGGCATCTACCCGATCATGTCAGTGCCACCACCAGTTTGTGCATACGCTACCCCGTGTTGAAGATACCATCTATCATTCTGAGCCATCTGAGGGCCCTGATGTGTATGAGAAGATGGATGAAATAAAAGATCAATTCCTTGAGCTGCGAAAGGAGTTGAACACTTTGAGGGGTAAAGATTTGTTTGGTAAGAGTGCTGCAGAGCTTTGTTTGGTTCCTAATGTGAAAATCCCGGTGAAGTTCAAAGTGCCTGACTTTGAAAAGTACAAAGGGAACACTTGTCCACTCAGTCATCTTGTGATGTACACCAGAAACATGTCGCGTAAACTGATAATGATCAGTTATTGATCCATTATTTTCAAGACAGCTTGACGGGCGCCGCTTTGAGGTGGTACATGGGCTCGGGTAGTGTGAGCATCCGCATGTTCAATGATTTGGGTGAAGCATTTGTGAAGCAGTACAAGTATAATATGGATATGGTGCCAGATAGAGATCAGTTGAGGTCATTGTCTTAGAAGGACAAGGAGACGTTCAAGGAGTATGCTCAAAGATGGAGAGAGCTTGTCGCTCAAATACCCCTCCTTTGGAAAAAGGAGATGACCAAGATATTTCTCAAGACCCTGAGCTCATTTTACTATGAGCGATGATTGCCAGTGCCCCTAGTGATTTTTACCGAGATGGTAAACATGGGGATGAGGCTAGAAGAAGGTGTCCGAATGGGACGGTTATCTAAGGAGGAAGTACCATCAAGCAGAGGTATGGTAACAGTTTCGCCAAGAGAAAGAGAACGAGTTAATACGGTATCTATTGGGAGGCAGAGGAGGCCTCATGTAAGAAGAAGTCAACCACCTCGTCAACACCATCATCAAGTACCATCTGTAATTCCGATATTTTCAAACAACCAATCAACATCAATTCAACAACAACGTCACCAACCGCCGCCGCAACGAACAAACACCTACAACAACAACAACAATAACAATCATCATCACACAACATCAAACTTTGAGAGGAAGAATGTCTCTTTTGACCCAATTCCTATGACTTATGTTGAACTGTATCCATCTTTGGTTCTCAAGAACCTTTTGGAACTCCGTTGTGCCTTTCACCAAGGAGCTCCCGGTCATGACATTTAGAATTGTTACCGCCTGAAATATGAAGTCCAAAGCTGGTTAAAAGCGGAATGGTGTCCTTTGAGGATCGTGCGCCTAATGTCAAAGCTAACCCACTGCCTGCCCATGGAAATTCATCTGGTTAATATGGTGGACGACTGTCCCGAGGATTCACGGTATTTGATGTATATTTCATAAGAAGGTCCTTGTGAGGATGCACAAGGATATCTATTTGTAAGCGAGGTGTGAGCATGAGCATGATGGTTGTGCATTTGCAGTGTTAATTCTAGAGGTTGTATGATTGTGAAGAGAGACATCCAGAGATTGATGGATGAAGGTATGATTCAGATTCTCCAGTCTCGTCACATGGATGACAATGTGAATGTTATAGTTCCAGTGTTCAAAACTCCTGAAAGCGTAGTGATTCAGTATGATAGCAGCAGCAGTAATAATGTCAGCAATAGATCGGTATCGCCGTTGGTTACGGTTAGCAGGTCCCGTCCCATATGAATCCGATAAGGATGTCCCATATCAATACAATGCTACCATATTAGAGAATGGTCAAGAGGTTCCTTTACCTACGACGGTTTCTATTGTGAGCATAGATGATGTTACTAAGGTGACCCGTAGTGGTCGTGTCTTTGGGCAGGTATTCCCGAAGAATATGGAAGATATATCTGTTAGCAAGAAAGTTGATGTGCCTGTGGTAGATTCTATTAGAACTCCAAATGTCAGTATGGTGAATCCAGCGATTTGGAGCCTAACGATGATGATGAGGTGCTCAGATTGATTAAGAAGAGTGAGTTTAATGTGGTGGAGCAGTTGCTCCAAACTCCCTCCAAAATTTCGGTGTTGTCTCTGCTAATGAACTCAGAAGCGCACAGAGAAACTGCAGAAAGTCCTAGAGCAAACTTATGTGGAACATGATGTTACGGTGGATCCGTTTAATCATATTATAGCTAACATCACTTCCTACAACAATCTCAGTTTTTGTGATGAAGAACTCCCCGAAGAGGGTAGAAAATCATAACTTGGGTCTACACATTTCAATGAATTGCAAGGAGGACGCTCTGTCAATGGTGTTGGTTGACATCGGTTCTTCATTGAACGTACTTTCAAAGTCGACTCTCTCCAGGCTGTCATATCAAGGAGCCCAGATGAGATATAGTGGCGTGATCGTCAAAGCATTTGATGGTTCTTGCAAAACTATGATCGGTGAAGTGGACCTTCCAGTGAATAGAGGTCTGAGTGATTTCCAAATTACTTTTCAAGTAATGGATATCCACCCGCCTATAGCTGCTTGTTGGGAAGGCCATGGATTCATGAGGCAAAAGTTGTTACTTCGATGTTGCATCAAAAATGAAGTTTGTCAAGAATGGGAAGCTGGTTATTGTTGGCGGGGAGAAGGCTTTGTGGGTAAGCCACCTGTCATCTTTATCATATGTAGAAGTCAAGGATGAGGTTGGAAATCCGTTCCAAGCTTTATCTATTGCTGAGAAAAGGAGTTAGGGCACCTATGTCCTCATATAAAGATGCGCAGAGAATTATTGAGGATGGTAAGTCTGATCAGTGGGACGAATGGTAGAGGTCTCCGACAACAAGAGCAGGGCCGGTTTGGGATTCCAACGAGGTTCATCTAAGATTAGAGCTGAAGATGTGCAACCCAGTTTCCGTAGCGGAGAGTTCATTCATGGTAATGAACAACACTTAACTGATGTGATAGAGGGTGATGAAGATGAAGACTAACACCATTTTGTGACGCATGGAAAAGCTTGCAACAATTGGACTGTTGTTGATGTTCCTATTATTATGCATCGATCTAAGTAATTGATTTTATTTGTATTTTCAAATTTTGATCATCAATAAATATAATTTTATTCATCCACATCTATGATGTTTTATTTTTGCTTTTGCTTTATTCTGAAAATGGTAATCACAAAAAACATAAATGAATAAATAAATTTGTCCATCTGCATAATATTTGGTCACAAATCACTTCTCTAAAAACAAAATATCAAATCATTATGCAGGTTGGTTTCTAAACCCATTGAATACAATCCAAATTTTGAATTCCCTGTGTTTGAAGCTGAGGAGGAAAGTGATGAAGAAGTATCTGATGAATTATCTCGTCTTGAGCATGAGGAAAACCCCATTCATCCGTTCGAAGAGCAGATTGAACTAGTCAACTTAGGTTCCGAGGATGATGTGAAAAAAGTCAAGGTTGGGTCTCGACTGTGTCCAGATGTTAAGAAGGGGTTGATTGATCTTCTCCGAGAGTATTCAGATGTATTTGCTTGGTCCTGTCAAGACATGCCTGGTTTAGATTCTGATATTGTGGAGCATAGGTTATCGTTGAAGCCAGAATGCCCACCAGTCAAGCAAAAGTTGAGGAGAACTCATCCTGATATGGCAGTAAAGATCAAAGAAGAAGTGCAAAAGCATATTTATGCTGGTTTCCTTGTGACTTCTGAATATCCGCAATGGGTGGCTAATATTGTGCCTGTTCCGAAGAGGATGGAAAGCTCCGCATGTGTGTTGATTATAGAGATTTGAATAAAGCTAGTCAGAAAGATGATTTCCCTCTGCCACACATTGATATGTTGGTAGACAATACGGCTAAGTTCAAAGTCTTTTTGTTTATGGACGAATTTTCCGGTTATAATCAGATCAAGATGGCACCCGAAGATATGGAGAAGACCATATTCATTACCCCCTAGGGAACATTCTGTTATAGAGTGATGCCTTTTGGTTTAAAGAATGCTGGTGCAACTTACCAAAGAGAAATGACTACTGTTTTTCATGATATGATGCACAAAGAGATTGAAGTTAATGTTGATGACATGATTGCTAAATCCATTGATGAAGAAGAACATGTTCAGCATTTGTTGAAGCTATTCCAGCATTTGAGGAAGTATAAACTCGCTTGAATCCTAATAAGTGTACATTTGGTGTTCGTTCTGGTAAGTTGTTGGGCTTTATTGTCAGCAAGAAGGGTATTGAAGTTGATCCTGCTAAGGTCAAAGCAATACAAGAGCTGCCTGCGCCAAAACTGAGAAGCAAGTCAGAGGTTTTCTCGACCGCTTGACTTACATTTCCAAATTTATATCGCATATGATTGCCACATGTGCGCCTATATTCAAGCTTCTTCGGAAAGATCAGTCTTGTGATTGTATCGAGGATTTCCAGAAAGATTTTGACAGTATCAAAGAATATCTGCTTGAGCCTTCGATTTTGTCTTCGCCTGTTGAAGGAAGACCGTTGATCATGTATTTGACTGTGCTTGAAGAGAGTATGGGTTGTGTTCTTGGTCAGCAAGATGAAACTGGAAAGAAAGAATATGTTATTTACTACCTCTGTAATAAATTCACTGATTGTGAGACTCGGTATTCTATGCTTGAAAAGACTTGTTACGCATTGGATTGGGCTGCTAAGCGTATGCCCTAGTATATGTTAAATCATACCACTTGGTTGATATCCAAAATGGATCCAGTCAAGTATATTTTTGAGAAGCCTACTTTAACTGGGAGGATTGCCTGTTGGCAGATGTTATTATCAGAGTATGATATCGAATACCGATCTTAGAAAGTTATCAAAGATATTGTCTTGGCTGACCATTTGGCTCACCAACCGATTGAAGATTATCAGTCAGTATAGTATGATTTCCTGATGAAGAGATCTTGTACTTGAAAATGAAAGATTGTGATGAACCATTGCTTGAAGAAGGGCCAGAACCTGGTTCCCGTTGGGGCATGGTATTTGATGGAGCTGTTAATCAATATGGTAATGGCATTGGGGCAGTAATCATTACTCCTCAAGGCACGCATTTTCCGTTTACAACTAGATTGACTTTCAAATGTACAAATAATATGGAAGAGTATGAAGCTTGCATTATGGGGCTTGAAGAGGCCATTGATCTCAGAATCAAATATTTGGACGTCTATAGAGATTCAGCTTTGGTTGTGAATCAGATCAAAGGTGAATGGGAGACGAATCAACCCGGTTTGATACCATATAGAGATTATGCGAGGAGGATTTCAACTTTCTATACAAAGGTTGAGTTTCATCATATCCCTCGAGATGAAAACCGGATGGCAGATGCTCTTGCAACATTGGCTTCAATGATTATAGTGAAGTATTGGAATAAGGTTCCCAATTTGACTGTGATGCGTCTTGATAGGCCAGCTCATGTGTTTGCTGTTGAAGAAGTCAAAGACGAAAAGCTGTGGTATTTTGATATCAAATGTTTCCTCCAAAGTCGGATTTACCCGTCTGAGGGATCTTTGAAAGATAAGAAGACTCTGAGAAGATTAGCAGGCAACTTCTACCTGAACGGTGATGTATTGTATAAGAGGAACTTCGATATGGTTCTGCTCAGATACGTGGATAGACACGAAGCAAACCTATTGATGACTGAAGTCCATGAAGGTTCCTTTGGTACTCATTCCAATGGACATGCAATGGCAAAGAAGATGTTGCGAGTAAGTTACTATTGGCTGATAATGGAATCTGACTGTTGCAAGTTTGTGAAGAAATGCCACAAGTGTCAAATTTATACGGATGAGATTCATGTTCCTCCGACACTATTGAACATCATTTCATCTCCATGGCCCTTCTCCATGTGGGGAATTGATATGATTGGCATGATTGAACCCAAAGCTTCAAACGGACATCGTTTCATTTTGGTGGAAATCGACTACTTCCCAAAGTGCGTTGAAGCGGAATCGTATGCGAACGTAACCGAGCAAGTTGTTGTAAGATTTATCAAGAATCGGATTATATGTCGTTATGGTGTGCCAAGTAAGATCATTACTGATAATGGTTCGAACTTAAACAATAATATGGTGGAAGCTCTTTGCAAAGACTTCAAGATTGCACATCATAATTATTCTCCCTACAGACCTAATATGAATGGGGTTGTTGAAGATGTAAATAAGAACACCAAAAAGATAATTTAGAAGATGGTTGTAACATACAAGGATTGGCATGAGATGCTCCCATTTGCTTTGCACGGGTATCGTACATCCATCTGCACTTCAACAGGGGCAACCCCTTTCTCACTTGTTTATGGCATGGAAGTTGTGCTCCATGTAGAGGTTGAGATCCTACCATTACGTGTTTTGATGGAAGACAAGTTGACTGAGGTTGAATGGTCTCAGACCAGGTATGAGTTGAATTTAATTGAAGAGAAGAGGTTAACTGCTGTAAGACCCCAATTTTGTCCCTAAGATCCCTCATGGCATCATAACATTTCATTTGCATAGCCTCGAGGATCATTAGCATCTTGGTTCCCTTTGCCTTTGGGTGGGACCTTCTGTGAGTTGGTTTGAGATCAGCAAGCATGCTTGAATTGTATATCATTGCTTTTCTCATTTTGTTTACTAAACAAAAGCACAAAATATGTCACTAACATTTTTGTTTGTAGCTTGAGCAATCACAAGGTCCAAAGCTTCTAGGAGATCATTGGTACAAAGACATGGTCAAAAGGAGATGATAGCAAGCATGGCAATGGTTCACAAAGCTCTCATCCATCAAATATGCCTCCCTAGTACCTCAATGCACCATTTTGATCAAAGCAAGTCAAAGGGTTTGAGGTCTTGTTCTTCAGAGAAACCCTAATTCATCTGTGCATCACAATGCCTTGCTCATGAAGCAACCACAGCCCATGGTCAAATACAATCAAGGGAAGTTCTTTAATTCATCATTTCATGCATATTTGAACTTATTTGAGTGTCCTCAATCATCAATTCATCAAGATATGAGTTGTGGACTTGAGAAGTTGATCAGTCAATTCATCTGACTATTTTGAAATGCACTAAGACCTAACTTTTTATGTGTTGGTCAAATGGAGATGGTTCCAAAAGAACAAATGTTCTTAAGGACAATATGAACAACTTTCATGTTCATCAAAAATTGATTTGAAGCTTGAAAGGCCATCTTCCATTCCAATACATTATAGGTCATTTTGACTTAAACCCTAATTGTGGGTCAACTTCCCAAGGACATAACTTATTCATTTTTATTATTTTGAGGTGGGATCAAATGCATTGGAAATATAAGATGTCTACTTCAAATGTTATGTTGAACAAAATTTCAAAATCTCAAAGGAAATACATGTGATAATGCAAGACATTATAGGTCCTTTTTGACCAAATGCATTAAAAGTCAAAAAAGTCCAACTTCAAGTGCCCATAACTCTTTCATAAAAAATCCAAATGATGCAAATTTTAAGTCCATTTTATTGTCTTGAAAATATCTACAACTTTGATGTTGGAGGTTTTTCATTTGAGGCTTGCATCATCAAAACAGAGGGGCTTGAAAATTGACCAATTTTAGAAACTTTGCCTTGACATGTCATGCACCATGCGCTTTAAACTCAAATTTCATAAATTTCCACACTTCAAATGGATTTTTGCTCAATATAACAATTGTTCCTTACATCAAAACCTTTCCAACCATTACTCACATGATCATGTTTGGATTTTTTCATTGGGACTTTCGAAGAGATGAATGTTTAGGTACAAATGAGAAATTCAATTGAAATCTTGGTACATAAGCAATTGCCTTGCAAGTCACACGTCCAATTCCATTTGGCTGATGCTCAGAATTCATTTGGCATTGTTTTTGGGCCTTGTGCATGATCATGCAAGCCCATGCAATGAAGCTCCACATGCCATGCACACGGATTGATCACATTCTCCTTGCCACTTCCTCTATAAATAGAGACCTCATTCCATTCATTTCACACGCTAATTCAACCTGAAATGCTGCAGAATTCTTTCCATAGCCATCACTAAAGAAGCAATTCCATTTTTCTCAATTTTTCAGATCTAAAATTCAACTTCATCTGGTTGAATTCTTAGATCTAATGCTTCTAAACCTTCATCATTCATCTCATTGAACTTCTGTTTTGGTAAAGCAAGCAAAGAATCAAGCTCAAGTTACCAGAATTCCAGCTTACACTTCAACTGGTATTTTCTTCGAATCTCATCATCCATTGACCTATTTGCTTGAATCTTGTGTTGGCTGAAGTCCTCTCAATAGAGGCATCATAATTATGCATTCAATTTTTTAAATCCATTGAGTTCATGATGAACACCAGATTTTTCAACCTCTGATTTCTCACACCATGGAGATCTAGAGTGAAAATGGATGGTACAGGGATGATGTACATCATCCCAGCTTTCTAAAGATGTATAGATCGTGCATTTTCATTAAGGTTTGGATCTCTGCATTTTTCGCCGGAAAATCCAAGCTCACCGGAGAAGACGGTGGCTCTGGTGGCTTCATCATTGCCAGATCAATTCCTAGCCGTGTGATCTCTTTTCTAGATCTAATCTGGATCATCCATTGTTATGACTTTTATTTATTTTCCATGTGATGGCATTGACCGTGGATCACCATAGGCGTGCGCCTCAGGAGCGTGTGATCTGCCAGCTCAATTAATGAGCTCAGATCCAACGCTCCTTGTTTTTTCGCTTTTTTCTATTTTCTGATTTTATTTTCTTTAATCCCTTTATTTCAAAAAATCATATCTCTCTCATTTTTAATCCAAAATTATGGGACCAATTGCATTATTTCCCAAATAATTTCTAGTTTCTATTTCTGATTTTTAATTATTTTATTTTGTCATTTGATATTTTTTGTGAATTTTCTCTTTTCTGGTTATTTTTAATTCATTTTAAATAGTTTTTTATATTCAAAAAATACAAAAATATTTTCTAACCTATTTGAATGATGATGGATCTATGAAAAATATTCTCATCAATTTTTGAATTGATTTGAGATTTATTTGAGATTTTAGTTCAATTAGGTTATTTTTATTCATTTTTAATTGATTAAAATAGTTTCTGACTTTTAAAAATGCTGAATTTTTTTGTCAAACTTTGTTTGACCTTGTTGAACTTAGGATAAATTACTTGGACCTTTCAAGGTTGATTTGAAGTAATTTTGAAGTTTGACCTTTCCATTTTATTTTTAATTCAAGTTTAATTAAATATTAAAAAATGCCAAAAATAGTTTATTCATTTCTTGACTCCCAATCTTCATCTCACTTCTGTTTTTGATTGTTTGACCTGACTTTCAATGTTATTGGTCAACATATGAGGATTGGTACATTGTATTTCATTTAATGCACTTTAATTTTGCCATTTCCATTTCTCTTATCCATCTTCTCCTTCTTCTTCTTCTATTTCTTTTCTTCTTGATCAATGAGTTGAAGGTTGATAAGTTAGCATTGGTTAGGGAGATTTAATCTTCTTTGATTCAAATCTAATTCATCTTGATCAATTGATCGAGTGAATGGCTTTGCATTAAGGATAGGTTGTCTTTTAAATCATGCAAAAGGCTTAAACCAATACAAGATCAATTCTCATTTTCTTTTTTTGGCATGGCAAGTTTTTGGGACTTGGTTCACTAATCAAGACTCCTAACTTGTGTTTGTTGCCTACATTATTATTGACCGGCCTCAGATAGTTGTGACTTCTAAATAAGTCCAATTACGATTGTTTAACATAGCGCTAAATTTGCCCTACAGCACACTAACTACTAACGCTAACCATTGACAATTAACATTTACTTTATGCAATTTACTTTTATGCAATTTACTATTCTTGCACATATTATCCATTTGCTTTTCTCTTTGCTCATTTGAGCACATGTTTATGTTAATGCCATTTGCCTTTTGCTCACTTGAGCACATATTTGTGTATATATTATTGTGCTTGTGTTTTTGTTTAGATTGTTGTGGACCAAATGCAAAGAAATGGACTTAGTTTCTAGGACCTTCCCTATGCAAAAAATGGAGAATTGGACTTAGATTCTAGGACCTTCCTTATGCAAAATTGGAGTAAAAGGATCTTAATGATGAAGATGGATTGGAAGGACCAAATCTCTAAACTCACTCTTGTCCATTCTTGTTTTACTTCATGGAATCTTTGATGTGTGTGCTTTTGTGCTAGGAGTTTCCATTTGAGCTTAATTGGAGGACCATTGCCATGATCATCCAAGTGGAAGATACCAGATACATTGAGGATCTCTTAAGAGACTTATTTAATTGCTTATGCTTTGTGGTTGCTTATTCCAAAGGATGGGAGCTACTTGGATTATCAATATGATCTCAAGAGGGACTCCATTGTGGTTTTGATTCTTCATCCCTCATCTTTTGTTTCACTTAGGACTTAGCCCTTCTTCTTCATCTCTCCACTCTAACCCAAGCCAAAACCTTTTGTGCAAACATTTAACCTTTGCTTTCAAACATTAGAAACCTAAGCCTTATGCTTTTTATTTTCAAACTTTCTTTTCACAATACTTATTTTGAATTGAATATTTAAGTCAACTTTGACTATTTTGTACATACTTCTAATTGGTAAATATAACCCATTCAAATTTCTTTTGTGGTTCCAATGGTCACTTCTTAATCAAATTTTCCATAACCTTTAGCTATTAGGTTTGAGTTATCTTTGTGGTAGATGCAATACTCACCTATGTCCTTAGTGATGGACAATGAGTCTTCCATGCTTATTTAGGGTTAACCCCTCACTAGCATGTTGAAGTTATCCTCACATGGTGGATTTGTGGTTTGGTTGAGTTTTCTCCCTTTGATAACAAAAGAACTTATGGCTTTTGGACCAATCAATTCACCAACTTGTTTTGAGATTTTTATCCCGAACTACGAGGTTTTGATCCTAACATTTTTTTTTAAGATGGTACGTAGGCAATGGGTTTATCCATCCAAACACAAAATGTAAATAACTTGTATATTCTCTTCTCATCTCTTCAATCATGTTTGCACAAACATATTTTCACAAAACAAACAACCTTTGCAACAAGTATGAAAAGGGCTCCCTAGGAGTACCTAGGATGTTTTGGGTGCCTAACACCTTCCCATTACATAACCAACCCCCTTACCCAGATCTCTATTTCTCTTTTACTAGTTTTCGTTAAAACTTTTAGGTTTTTGTTCGCTTTCTAACCATTCCTTTGGATAAATAGAAGTGCGGTGGCGACTCGACTTTGTATGATTTACCTTGGATTTAGTTAATATCTCTAATGGTAACGAATACCCCGCTACAGAAAAGTGGCGACTCTGTTAGGGAGTGTATTTGCCTAGTGGGTTTTACCAACTTTTCATGCTTGTTGTATTGTATTTGTTTTGTGACATATTTTTTATGCAATTTGGGATTACTGTATTGTATGTAATGATTGAATTGCTTGATATTAATTCCTTTTATGCTTGGTGATCTTTGTGAGATGAGTTCTATACCCGGATTCGAGTGCAATTAGGATAGGAGAATGGCGTAGTCTTGTTGACTAGTGTGGAGTTATTCCTTAGCAAGTTGACTTGCAAGTCCATTCACTTGGTGGAGGTTATGTTGGGATCAATAATGTCACACAAGTAAGTTGTGGTTAGACATTACTCTTTCCAATATAGACCTTAGAAGCCAAGGACCTTAGTTTACCAAGCCCATCTTGGCCTATTCTTAGGATGTAGTGCGAAAGTCGTTCAAGTGTAAGATTTGATACGATTGTTACGCGATACTACACTCATAAGAGTCTCTCTTGAGAATATTTTTGGAATACGAGTAGTCGTTTCTCCGATAATATCCGAAAGATGGGATGATGACTATGGGAACCTCTTGTAGAACATGTTTGGCAGGTTTAAACCCTAGTACACTCCCTTTTGGGTGGTTCTTAACCTAACTCCATGCTCGTGACTTACAACAAACCCTTGATTCATTGTTGATCCGTTCATGAATCCTTAATATCAATGGAACTTGGGTGTTGATAAGGTGTAAACCATAATCCACCAAAATGGATGATTGATATTAAGGATAACATGATCCATCCCATGACCTTTGTTTGGTGTGCTTTGCTTGATCCTTGAGTGTGATTGTTGCATTCATGCATTCATGCACCCATTTGCATCCATATCATCAATAAATAGGAAAATTTTCAAGGAACTTAAGGGGTTGATTTGCAAAATTTTCAGACATGGAAAGACAAAGAAGGAATACAAAGAAGTACAGCTTCAGGCAACCAGATTTGAAAGAGTTAAGGAATCTGACATCCTATGTATTAGATCCTTTGGGTTTCAAGGCTCGTTTTGGGAAGATTCTTCCTCTTCTGACTACTCAGGTGGATAAAGGATTGATGAGTGTATTGGTGCAGTTTTATGATCCCTTGTACTGTTGCTTCACGTTTCCGGATTTCCAGCTTTTGCCTACCCTTGAGGAGTATGCCTACCTGGTGGGCATACCTATCCTAGACCAGTTGTCATTCAGTGGCTTGGAAAGTATTCCTACTTCTCAAGAGATAGCTGACATGTTGCACATAGATGAATCTCTGGTTGGTGCTCATATGACTACCAAAGGTGGAATTCAAGGTCTCCCTTCTGAGTTCTTCATTGCTCAAGCTACTATATATGGGAAGGCCATGAGTGAGGATGCCTTTGAAGCCATATTTGTACTTCTCATCTATGGATTGGTATTGTTCCCCAACATCGACAAGTTTGTGGATGTGAACGCTATTAGGATCTTTTCTACTCTTAATCCCGTTCCGACTCTGTTGGGTGATGCTTATTTCTCTTTGCATATGAGGAATGCAAAGGGTGGTGGTGCCATTGTGTGCTGTTTGCCTCTGTTGTATAAGTGGTTTATTTCTCACTTACCGCAGACGGTCGCCTTCAAGGAGAACAAAGGATGTCTACGGTGGTCCACGAGTCTTATGTCTCTCACTAATGATGATATCTCTTGGTACAACCGTGTGTATGATGGTGTGCAGATTATCGACTCTTGTGGTGAATTCTCCAATGTGCCTCTTCTCGGTACATGTGGTGGGATTAACTACAACCCTATTTTGGCACGTCGTCAGCTTGGGTTCCCCCTAAAGGATAAACCTAATAACATTCTGTTAGAGGGTGTGTTCTTTCAGGAGGGTAAAGATCCCCAAGGCTTGAAGAGCAGAATGGTCCGCGCTTGGCGCAAGATTCATAGGAAAGGAAGGAAAGAGTTGGGTCCTAAGAACTGTGTCGCTTTGGAGCCTTATACTGCTTGGGTGAGGAAGAGAGCGTCTGAGTATCTCATACCTTACAAGTATTCGAGACCTACACCTATGATTATGGCTGGGCCTTCAACCCTCCCTAATCAAGGAGTAGAGGAGTTGAGAGACGAAGACCGTTCACGTGCTTGGATCCGTGAACGCGAAGAGTTGCTTCAGCATATTAGAGAGAAGGACGCTTTGATCGAGTTCCTTGAACATCAGGTTATTGATGATCCTGATGATGCATGGACTTCTCTACTTCCTCAGTCTTCCAAGTTTTGGAAGAGGAAGTATGATCGAATCGCCAAGGAGAAGGCGGATATGGAGGCAGCCTACGAGAGAGAGGTGAAGAGGCTTCGTGCATCCTATCTTCCTGTGTCCAGAGCTTTAGATGATTGTTTCTAGGGATCCATAGGATGATTATTTTCCTTTTCTCTTGTGTATGATTGACAATGCTATACTTCTTTTCCCTGATATTATTTGATGAGATATTTCCATACGTAATAAATGTTTAGTATTTCCAAAATTTGCGAATAAAACCCTAGAGTTCCTTTGAAATAAAAAACAAATCATATGCACAAACATTGCATGCATCATGTGCATAAGTAGGTTTTATTTCCATCTTCTTGTCCTGTGGTCTAACTCTGTGTCCTTCATTTATTTTGAAGACAAGCTGACTCACCGGTACTACACTAGAGCCAACATTTCAAGATTGATGGATCACCTAGAACAAGAGAACCGTGAGCTTAAAGAGGAAGTGGCCAGACTGAGTGCCTTGATGGAATCATTCTTGACTGCCCAGAGCCAGTCTTCTCCGACGCCTTCAACTCCTCCCCAGAGGATAGTCATCTCTGAGATTGTTTCCTCAACTGTGCCTGCAGCCAGTGCACATTTTGCTCCAGCGGCCATGCCAACCGGATTCCCGTGGGGATGCCTCCCAATTTCATGCCTGAGGGTCCTGCTCCAACTTTTACTTCTATGCCGGCATCTAGCCCGGTCCTTGCTGTTCCTCCTCCTATATTGCATACCATACCCAGGGTAGACGACACCATCTATCATTCTGAGCCATCTGAAGGCCTAGATGTCTCTGAAAAGATGGACGCTATGAATGATCAATTTCTTGAGCTTCGCAAGGAATTGAAAACTCTTCGAGGAAAGGATCTTTTTGGCAAGTCTGCTGCCAAACTGTGCTTGGTTCCCAATGTGAAGATCCCTGTAAAATTCAAGGTCCCTGACTTTGAAAAATACAAGGGAAATACTTGTCCTCTCAGCCACCTGGTCATGTATGCCAGGAATATGTCAACTCAAACCGATAATGATCAGTTGCGCATCCACTACTTTCAGGACAGCTTGTCCGGTGCCGCTCTGCGTTGGTATATGGGTTTAGACAGTGCGAGCATCCGATCCTTCAACGACCCTGCGAGGCCTTCGTCAAGCAGTACAAGTATAATATGGATATGGCTCCCGATGGGATCAATTGAGGGCCATGTCCCAGAAGGACAAGGAAACATTCAAAGAATACGCCCAGAGGTGGCGAGAGTTAGCAGCACAGATTGTGCCTCCGCTAGAAGAGAAGGAAATGACCAAGATCTTTCTAAAGACTTTGAGTTCATTCTATTATAAGCGGATGATCGCTAGCGCTTCTTCTGACTTCACCGAGATGGTGAATATGGGGATGCGTATAGAAGAAGGGGTTAGAGAAGGACGTCTAACCAGAGAAGAAGGCTCTTCTGCCAAACGTTATGGGGCGTTTGCAAAGAAGAAAGATGGAGAGGCACATGCCGTGACTTCCCATGTAAAACCAAGAAGACCCTCTTTGAAGAGGAAGACCGTGCGTCCCGCCGGCAACGAGCACCAGGTGGCTCATATAGCACCTGTTTTCAGAGACAATCAACAGTATCAGCAACATAGTAACAATCAGCAACCACATCCGCAATATCAGCAACAACAGCACCGACCGCAGCAGCAGGCCTACTAGCCTCGAAACAGTAATTAAACCAGCATGAGTTACGAGAGGAAAAGGGTCACCTTTGATCCTATTCCAATGACGTATGCAGAATTATATCCCTCTTTGATAGAGAGGAAGTTGATTACTCTGAGAGACCCACCGGCTATACCTGCTAACCCTCAATGGTGGTATAAGCCCGAGTTACATTGTGTTTACCATTCTGGTGCTCCCGGCCATGACGTGGAGAATTGTTACCCTTTGAAGACCAAGGTTCAATACCTTGTGAGGTGTGGCATTCTGTGTTTTGAGGACGTAGGTCCTAATGTGAAGAAGAACCCATTGCCCGAGCATGGGAAATCTGTCAACATGGTCCAGGGCTTCCCTGGCAAGTACAAAGTCAAATATGTCAGTCATATTCGACAGTCTCTTGTCGAAATGCATCGTCTGCTATGTGATTACAATCATTATGAGCACGACCATGATAGATGTCGAGTATGCTCTGTTAACCGATTGGGTTGTCGCCAGGTGCGCAAGGATATTCAGGAAATGCTGGATGAAGGAGTCATTGAGATTCTTCAGAATAGGAATGTTGACGAAGATGAGCCTGAGGTCAACGTAATTTCCCTAGTTTTCCGGATGCCCGAGCCTGTTATCATCAAGTATGATGGTAGCAAGAAGAAGGCTTCTTCTGTTCTTATCATTAAGCCTGTCGGTCCTGTACCGTATTCTTCCGAGAAAGCCATCCCCTTTCGTTATAACGCTGTTGCTGTAGAAGATGGGAAAGAGATGTCCTTGCCATCTTCCTCTGTTGTTAATATCGCGGATGTTAGTGGTTTGACCCGCAGCAGTCGTGTGTTTTCAGCACCTCCCAAGCCCCAGGCTAATGCTGATTTTATTGAACGCCCGATTGGGAATGCTGTGAGCACTCCGAATCCGGCACCTGTTGTTAAGCCCTCCTCTACATTGATAACTCCTACTTCTGTTGGCCCGAGTGGCAATGTGAAAGAGGACTGCGATGAGATGCTGAGGCTTATCAAGAGAAGTGAGTACAATGTTGTAGACCAGCTTCTACAAACACCATCCAAGATATCTGTGTTATCATTACTTCTGAATTCAGAACCACATAGAGAGGCACTGCAGAAGGTATGGATGTGGCATATGTAGATCATGATATCACAATAGAACAATTCGATAGCATTGTTGCAAACATTACCGCTTGTAACAACCTGAGTTTCTGTGACTCTGATCTCCCTGAGGAGGGAAGAGACCACAACTTGGCTTTACACATATCTATGAATTGCAAAGACGACGCCATGTCCAATATGCTGGTGGACACTGGGTCATCACTGAATGTATTGCCAAAAACCACTCTCTCGAAGCTGTCATATCAAGGGCCTCCCATGAGGCAGAGTGGAATTGTTGTGAAAGCTTTCGATGGGCCGCGTAAAACTATAATTGGGGAAGTTGATCTCCCAGTCGAAATCGGACCGAGTGATTTCCAGATTACCTTCCAGGTTATGGATATCCACCCATCGTATAGCTGTCTCTTAGGCAGACCATGGATTCACGAGGCGGGCGCCGTGACATCCACCCTACACCAGAAACTGAAATTTGTGAAGAATAAGAAGCTGGTGGTGGTAGGGGGAGAAAAGGCTCTCCTGGTTAGCCACTTGTCTTCCTTCTCATATATAGATGCTGAGGATGAAGTTGGAACTCCTTTCCAAGCTTTATCTATAGCTGAGCCTATTGAGAAGAGAACTCCTTCATTTGCTTCCTACAAAGATGCAAAGTTGGCCATTGAGTGTGGTGTAACTGCTGGTTATGGAAAAATGATTGAGCTAGAAGACAATAAGTCTCGGGATGGCATAGGCTTTTCTTCTGAGGTCTTCAACATTAAATGGTTGTTCAAGAGTGGAGGTTTCATCCATGCCGGTCAGGATGAAGAAGCTGTTATTGTCTTGGAAGAAGATACAGAGGATTATGGCAACTTCGTCATCCCTGGGGGAATCTGCAATAATTGGGTCGCTGTGGATATTCCAACAGTTATCCATAAGTCAAAGTAATGTTCATTGTGTTTAAAAACCTTTCTCCCATGCCAAAGGGAGGAGTGATGACATTGTTGGCGCATAAATACAATGATATTTTCATTCAATAAATTCATGTTGAATGTTTGTTTTTCCAATCATTTTCCCTTTTCGCTTTTTGCATGAAATTGGTGATCACATAAAACCTAAAAAAATAGAATAAAATCAATCTTTTCATCAACATAATGATTTGCCTTATTTAATTTCTAAAAGCTTTTCATATCCAAAATCATTATGCAGGTTGATCAAACCCATTGAACATAATGATCCAACACCATCTCCCAATTTTGAGTTCCCTGTATTTGAGGCGGAAGAAGATGATGTTGAAGAGATTCCTGACGAGATTACCCGTCTACTTGAGCATGAAGAGAAGATCATTCAGCCGCATCTCGAGAATCTGGAAACAGTCAACTTGGGGTCTGAGGATTGTGTTCGTCAAGTGAAGATTGAGGCACTCCTTGAAGAAACTGTTAAGAAAAGGTTGATTGAAATGCTACGAGAATATGTTGACGTCTTCGCTTGGTTGTATGAAGATATGCCAGGTCTAGATACTGATATTGTGCAACATTTCCTACCTTTGAAGCCTGAGTGTGTGCCTGTGAAGCAGAAGCTCAGAAGAACTCATCCTGATATGGTAGTGAAAATCAAAGAGGAAGTTCAGAAGCAAATTGATGCAGGGTTTCTGGTGACTTCTACATATCCTCAATGGGTGGCCAATATTGTGCCCGTGCCTAAGAAAGATGGAAAAGTTCGGATGTGTGTGGACTATAGAGACTTGAATAAAGCTAGTCCGAAAGATGATTTCCCTCTACCACACATTGATATGTTGGTAGACAATACAGCTAAATTCAATGTCTTCTCATTTATGGATGGATTTTCTGGATATAACCAGATCAAGATGGCACCCGAGGATATGGAGAAGACAACATTCATCACACCTTGGGGAACATTCTGTTATCGAGTGATGCCCTTCGGTTTGAAGAATGCCGGAGCCACGTATCAACGAGCTATGACCACCTTGTTTCATGATATGATGCACAAGGAGATTGAGGTATATGTTGATGATATGATTGCTAAGTCAAGAATGGAAGTTGAACATGTAGAGCATTTGTTGAAGCTTTTCCAGCGTTTGAGGAAATATAAGCTTCGTCTGAATCCCAACAAGTGTACATTTGGAGTCCGTTCTGGCAAGTTATTGGGCTTCATTGTTAGTGAAAGAGGTATTGAGGTTGATCCTGCAAAGGTCAAAGCAATACAAGAGATGCTTGCTCCCAAAACTGAGAAGCAAGTCCGAGGTTTTCTTGGCCGCTTGAATTATATCTCCAGATTCATATCCCACATGACTGCCACATGTGCGCCGATATTCAAGCTCCTCCGGAAAGATCAGTCCCATGATTGGACCGAGGATTGCCAGAAAGCTTTTGATAGTATTAAAGAGTATCTGTCCGAACCTCCGATTCTGTCTTCGCCTGTAGAGGGAACACCTTTGATCATGTATATGACTGTTCTTGAAGACTCAATGGGTTGTGTCCTCGGTCAGCAAGACGAATCAGGGAAGAAGGAGTATGTTATTTACTACCTGAGCAAGAAGTTCACTGATTGTGAGTCTCGATACTCAATGCTTGATAAGACATGTTGTGCTTTGGCTTGGGCTGCTAAGCGCTTACGCCAGTATATGATAAATCATACACTTGGTTGATATCCAAATGGATCCAATCAAGTACATCTTCGAGAAGCCTGCTTTAACAGGAAGAATTGCCCGTTGGCAGATGTTGTTATCTGAGTATGATATTGAGTATCGAGCTCAGAAGGCTATTAAAGGTAGTATCTTGGCTGACCATTTGGCACATCAGCCTATTGAAGATTATCAGTCAGTTCAGTATGACTTCCCGGATGAGGAAATTCTGTATTTGAAAGTGAAAGATTGCGATGAGCCTACACTCGATGAAGGGCCAGATCCTGGTTCCAGATGGAGTATGGTGTTTGATGGCGCTGTAAATCAGTATAGAAATGGTATTGGGGAAGTGATTATTACTCCTCAGGGCACACATCTTCCTTTTACAGCAAGGCTAACTTTCAAATGCACGAATAATATGGCTGAGTATGAGGCCTGTATTATGGGATTGGAGAAATGTATTGATCTAAGGATCAAGCATCTTGATGTATATGGTGATTCGGCCCTCGTTGTTAATCAGATTAAGGGTGAATGGGAAACGAATCAGCCTGGTCTCATTCCATATAGAGATTATGCGAGGAGGATTTCAACGTTATTTACTGAGGTTGACTTCCATCATATTCCTCGATATGAGAATTGGATGGCAGATGCTCTCGCTACGCTAGCTTCGATGATTGTGGTTAAACTTTGGAATGAAGTCCCCAATATCACTGTGATGCGCTTGGACAGACCAGCTCATGTATTTGCAGTAGAAGAAGCGAAAGATGACAAGCCATGGTATTATGACATCAAGTGTTTCCTTCAGAACCAAACTTACCCACCTGGGGCATCTGTAAAAGATAGGAAGACTTTGAGGAGATTGTCAGACAGTTTCTACCTCAATGGCGACGTACTTTATAAGAGAAATTTTGACATGGTTCTGCTCAGATGCGTGGATAGACACGAAGCAGACCTGTTAATGACTGAGGTCCATGAGGGTTCATTTGGTACTCATTCCAATGGACATGCCATGGCTAGAAAGATGTTGAGAGCAGGCTACTATTGGCTGACAATGGAGTCTGACTGCTGCAAATACGTGAAGAAATGCCACAAGTGTCAGATTTACGCGGATAAGATTCATATTCCTCCGGCACTTTTGAATGTGATTTCATCACCATGGCCTTTCTCTATGTGGGGAATTGACATGATTGGCATGATAGAGCCAAAAACATCTAATGGGCACAGATTTATTCTCGTAGCAATTGATTACTTTACTAAGTGGGTTGAAGCGGCATCGTATGCAAATGTGACCAGGCAGGTGGTCGTGAAGTTTATCAAGAATCAGCTCATATGCCGCTATGGTGTGCCAGATAAGATCATTACTGATAATGGATCTAACTTGAATAACAAAATGATGAAAGAGCTGTGTAACGAGTTCAAGATTGCGCATTATAATTCTTCTCCTTATAGACCCAAGATGAACGGGGTTGTTGAAGCTGCTAATAAGAATATCAAGAAGATTATCCAGAAGATGGTTGTCACGTATAAAGATTGGCATGAGATGTTGCCATTTGCTTTACATGGATATCGTACATCTGTCCGCACTTCAACAGGGGCAACCCATTTCTCTCTTGTTTATGGCATGGAGGTTGTACTCCCAGTAGAGGTGGAGATTCCATCAATGAGAGTCTTGATGGAAGCCAAGTTGACTGATGCTGAATGGGTTCAGAGTCGTTATGACCAACTGAATTTGATAGAAGAGAAGAGATTGACTGCCATGTGCCATGGTCAGTTGTATCAGCAGAGAATGAAGAAAGCTTTTGATAAGAAGGTCAAGCCTCGTGTGTTCCGAGAAGGTGACCTTGTGCTCAAGAAATTCTTGTCTTTCACGCCCGATTCCAGGGGCAAGTGGACTCCAAACTATGAATGTCCATATGTTGTTAAGAGAGCCTTTTTAGGCGGTGCGCTGATACTTACAACTATGGATGGGGAGGATTTCACTCGTCCTGTGAATTCAGATGCAGTCAAGAAATACTTCGCCTAGAAATAAAAACAGAATAGCTCGCTAAGTTGAAAACCCGAAGGGGCGGCTTAGGAAAAAATGAGCGTCTCGGTGGATTGAAAACCCGAAAGGGTGATCCAGGCAAAAGTTAGAGACATAAAAAAATGAATATAGGTATCCCGCTAGATTGAGTACCTCATCCTGAGGCAACCTAAGCAAAAATTAGGGATTTGGCAAGTAACTGCATCCTGACAAGACTTTGTTCTACAACTGTCATCCGTCGGGGGATCTTGCTCATTCGTCATCAACCAAAGCTTCGAATACATCGAATTCAGAATTGGTGGAGAAATGGTCATTATGTTCAATGTAGCCCTTTTCCAATATATATCACCAATATCAAACTTGTAAAGATCTATGGAGTCTTGCCATTTGCAGACTACCATTCCATCAAATAAATTTGAGCCTTTTATCCAATTATTTGCACTCTTATTTGTCTCTATTCAACAAACGTTTTGCATGCTTTTAATTGAGAAAATATCGTTGTTTTGAAAAAATGAATTTTTCATAACTTGTTTTTTAAACAATGTGAACATTCACAATGATGGAAAGGATACTTAGGAGATCCTCAATGCTCTCCCAAGGATGGTATGATCTCCAACAGGGTAATACATTCGTTCATATTCCTGGTGTGACTGTATTTTCTTTCTCCGGAACCCTAAGTGGTTTGCTTGTTGAGATATTCATCACTCTTCCCTTCAGCGGGGTAGCAATCTTATCTCCTCAGCAGACGTGATCCCCTTGGTGGGTACGGTAGTTGGTGGTTGATCCCCAGAATCCCTTTATCCCTCGGATAGATTCCCCAATAGAGTTGCTTATGTGGCAAATTCTACCTGTGCAATAAACCCTTTTCCCCAGCCGTGACTGATGATTCATCCCCTACGGAGGTCTTTGCTCCCTGGTATCTCTGATTCCCGGCAGATTGGATACTCTCTGGTGATTTGGCTCTCTCTATTGAGATGTAGTACTGGATGTTTGTATTCCTGTGAAGCCTGTTCGTGTTAAAAATGTTTGTTTGTCAGCATTCAGCATACATTAACCATCACACATGTGTGCATATAATTTTGAACATTTGGATATTCATATTACATTTTTTGCCATATATCTTTTGTTTGTTATCCTCTGCTAGTTGGTAATATATTTCCAAGCAGATGTCGGTGGCTGATCCCTCAATATAGAGAGTCAGCCCATTAAGCAGAAAGTGTTTATCTTTCCTTCCGTATTCCCCACTGAGTTATATCCTCGTGGACGACGGTTGTTTTCGCTTCTTCCCAACACATATATTGGGATGGGTTCCCCTATTGAGTTATATCCTCACTAGGACGAGTCTTGATTCAGTTTGCCTCTTTGGTTTGATCCTAAATTGGCCTCTTGTTACTGTTTCCTGTGCTTCCCCGTGGTATAAATGAATAATTGCTCAGTAATCGGTAATCATTCATCTTATCCCCAGCGGAGTCTGTGGTTTACTACCCCTATACCGGTAGTTGTAAACCCTATTTTCTCTCCTTTGCAGAGTTAACCTTTTTGTTCATCCTAAGTTGATGACGGTTACTTTTCCGTGGTTTTCTACCTGGTATCCGGTAGATGTAATCCCCTTCTTGATGGTTATCATTATCCAATATTAGGTATTGATATTCCCTCCTTCTTTTGGATAATTGCTCTGATCAGACAATTTATCCCCAGCAAGTCATCTTTCATACCGGTTGCCGGTAATGTTTGTTGCTCCCCTTGATTGGTCATCATTATATACCTAGTTTTGGTATCCCAATGCCTTTCTCTTTATCGGTCGATTTATCCTTTATTAACCCAGTAACCGGTTGTGGATAATCTTCCGTGCGAGTGTATTATCTACGTTTTGACGGTAATAGGTAATATATCTCATACACTCTTTGGTCGAAGCTTTTGTTCTTCCCCAGTTGAGTAAGATTTGTATCCCTGTTTTGGAATCGAATGTCCATCCCTTAATCGAGTTTGCTTTTTGCCCTCTTTTTGGATGATGAGTGTTCTGGGAATATTCCCCAATTCACGCTTTGGTCGGTCACCTATTATATGCCCAGTAACCGGTATCCCTGGTGTTCCTTCCTTCTTCTCCCTATTATAACTTTTTGTCCCTTGTGGAGTCAGATTCTCCTGAGTCGAAATATACCTTTCTAGGTCTTCCTCAGATGATTTGGTTGATTGATATCTCTCACCCTTATACCGGTCTTAGATATTCATTCTTCCCGAGCCTATTGTTCTCTCACCCTTATACCGGTGTTCAGATCACACGTCTCTTTGAGCTTATTACCCAGTAACCGGTAATACCTCATCTCGTTGCTTCCCCAGGAGATTCCTTTTTGGATATCCCCAGTGAGGTCCCTTAGTGGATTATCCTCACCTGAGTCCGGATTTTTATCCAAAGTATCCATTGTGGATAATGTTGTTGTGTTGGCATATTCCCCAACACATGCACCTTCGAGTCAGCTCGATGTCTTTCCATTGGATTTACTCCCTTTAGAATTCTGTTCCCCAAGCTTTGAGTCGTGCCCTGCTCACGCATTTCCTTCTTATCCCCATTAGAGTCCCCAGAGTCTCTGTCCCATTTTATGAGCATATTACTGTAACACCTCAAAATTTGCCCTCCTCTTCTTGGAACTAGTTTAGCATATTGCATTTCATATTTTAGGGCATTAGGCATATACATATTGCATATCATGTGAAAATAAATAAGTCATCCTCCTAAGTCTTTCTCAGAAGATAGAGAGGTTAAGAGATTCAAGCCTGAGGGTCTCATTGAATTGATGATCAATCATCTAAGGGTTGCTCGTCAATTAGGGTTTTATTGGTTCCTCAAGGAGGTTGAGTATTATCTTGATTGCAAGGGTATGTCATCATCATCATGGTTATGCCCTTATCAAAGGCTTCAGAATTCAGGATCAGGTTCCTTGGGATTAGGGTTTTGACCTCTGGTCAACCCTAATCAATGGTATTCTTTCAACCAGGGATTTTCAAGGAGATGAGGTATTTCTTGAGAAGGAGATCATCATATTGATTTTATTGAGCTTGTACAAGCTAGGGTTTCATTTTGGAGCCATTTCATCAAGTGGTTGAGGCTCAAAGTCATCTGTGCATGTTCAAGTCATTTAGGGCCCATAAAAAGTCAACTGCAAGTCAACTGTGGGCTAGGAGGTGGAGATATGAGTTTGAGACATCTCATTCATGTTCAAAAGAGGCTTATTCATCATGTCAAATGCATATCTTGAAGAATTTGAGATCAAGTCAAAAGTTTCCAAAAATGGAAAGTGACCCATAATTTCAACTTTCCAAAAATGGAAAGTTTTTGGTCCAACTTCAACTCAACTTTCCAACATCAGAGAAGCTTCAAATGAATTTTTGTCCAACATGAAAGTTGAAGATCTCTCTCCCATTTCCAAAAAGTCCAAGATCATGAGCATCTGATGAATGGTTGAGGAGATATGGTCAAATCATTGCCAAGTGTGCATGGAGCTTCAAATGACCATATCTTTTGATTCATAACTCCAAATTTGGTGGCTCTTCTTGCATTTTGCTTCTCATGACATGAAGTTTCCAAAACAATCATCACATTGCATGAATTTCCACCATATGATTATTTGTGCATTCATGCCAATTTTGGAGGGAAACTTGAAAATTTAAAATTGATGCATCATGGGAACAAATCACCATTGCCAATGTGTTTAAAAAATGATTTTGAGTGACTTTGATCAAGCACATGGCACTGTTCACGTCCATTTACTACATGCACCATGCAATTTTCAAAATTTTGCCAAACACCCTTATTTTGCTTAATCTTAAATTGACCATGATTAATTTTAATTAAAATGAGATTAGGACAGAGTATATATTGATAATCATAACAGAATTTCAAGGAGCTTAATCATATTCACCATTTTAGATCTAGTTTTCATCTCATATCAAAAAATTTCTCTCAACCAAAACTTGCAATTTCTTCACATAACCTTGCATTTTTCTTCTATATTCTGAATCATTGAGTGGAATAGATGGAGAATCAAGCTTTGGATCATTGATTTTGGTTAGAATTTATGCATAGCAAGCTCAAGAACTCAAGAATGGAAGTTGATTGATAAGCTAGATCTACACGGTTTCAAGCTTTAATTCCTTCATCAAACATCATTACAAGTATTCTGGATTGGATTTGGATCATTCAAGGCCTTGGATCGTGCGTTTTCAAGAACTGTTTCTTCAAGAGGTCACATTTTCGATCTTTTTAATTCTCTGTTTTAGGTGTATATTCATGTAGATCTTGTGTTGCTGATAATTCTGAGCTAAATTTCGTATGATTTGGTGCATTATTGAGTAAGATATGTGTGATTGAAGTTTGGTGCATCAAACTTATTTTGATCGATTTGCACAATTGGTGATGATTTAGACTGAATTAATGCTTGATTTGTAACCTACGTTGCATAAGGATTCGATTGATGCATTCATTTCATGATTCTGGAAAATTCTGGAAAAATCTGGAAAAAATGTTTGAAGCTCATACTGTTCATCATCGTCTTCGCGAGGAAGACGATGTTTTCCAGCTTAGCGACGACCTAGCATCCGTCTTTGCGTCCACTCTGGTTCGCTAGGGTTTTCGTGTGAAATGACCGTGTTTCATGTGGCGCGCGCTTCATTTCAAATTTGTATCGGCTTCGATTCCTGGCGCAAGCAATTTTTCAAACTAATGCTTCATTTTACATTTCCCTCCTTATTTTCCATGTACATGATCATTTTGATTTCAAATATTTCTTCCAACTTCAAAAATTCACAACAATTTGAAAAATGCTCCAAATAATCCCTGGTTTTTTGCTACTTGTTCATTGAGATGTCCTCTATTTTATAATGTTAAATTCTGAAGTTGTGCATGTCTGGATTTTGAATTGTGTTAGAATATGTGAACAGGTGTACATTTGTGACCTTGCTCCATTCATCTTATCATAAAATGCTCAATATTGATCCAAATGCCATGAAATTTTGCATGATTGTTCCTAACATGTTAATGGATGTTTGAGGCTTGGTTTGGTATTTTTCTCATTTGCCATCCCTGTTTTATGTACATGTTAACATGGTGTGACAATGCATGTCACACATTTGGATGTCTTGTTTGTGAAATTTTATTTCCATATCAAATGAGCTCCTTTGTTTACCATTTTTGGTATGCTAATTGTGTCTGATGTGTTGAATGCTCATGAAAATTTCCAGAATTGTTTGAGCCATTTTTGATTTAATGTGAATTTTCTCATCTTGTATGTCCAATTGATGATCATGTTGTGTGCATTGTTTTCCTTTGCTCATATCATGACCTTTCTTGATGATTTTGATGTGGCACTTTTTATGACATGTTCATGATTGATTAAATGTGACTCATGTTGAGTTTTAGCTCCTGTTTTGAATTTTTTATTCACTTTTGACCTAAGGCTTTGCCTTAGGGTTTTGGACTCACATTTCGAGCTATGCATTTCAGGTTTTCAAGCAATTAGCCACATTGGTTGATATGATCTCATCACTTGAGATACAAGCTATTTTGGTTGACTAACCTTGCTGTTTTGTAGGTCTTTTGGATGGTGAATCAAGTACTTTAGCCGCTTTAACTCATTATTTGAGTTGCTTTGCTTGGCTTGTGGTTGGCATACCACTTAGGTAACTTCCTACTCTCCATGTAGTCTGGAAGACCTGTCATGTTATTTTGGCAGGCACCTGTCTGAAGCCCTCCTTAAGAGGCAATGTTTGTGGTTGTTTATCTTTGTGCCTTGTACATATAAAGACCTCCTAAGTGAAGAGGCATTGGCAGATAAAAGGGATGTGTAACCCATCCCCTGCTATTCAGTTGTGTCATTCATCTTGCTCACACCCTGTGTTGATGCACTTTGAATAAAAACCCAAAATCTTGTTGTGTCAAGTCATGTGGAATAGAGTCCCACATTCTAGACTCCCACACATTCTTTGATTCAAGCTCACCCAGGCCCGGGTTAAGAGCTATGAGGCATAACCCTCATCTCCAGTTCATCTGCTCACCCTAACTTTCAATGTTAGAGGTTAAGAGCCTGACCACCCATTCCAGTATTTGGCTTGTTTGTCAAGGTCGATATGACCCCTTGACTAAAGCCCAACCTTGCTTGAGCCCACTTGTTTGCGTATAGTGTGTGCTGTTTGCTTTTGATGTTTATCTGTTTTGCTTCTCATCTCCTTTCTGTAGGAGTCGTATGATCAACTTTCGAGGAAGTTGAACGTACGTAGAGATAGACTTGAGTTGACTCGCTGCCTGTGTGAGTCAAACTATTGTTAGAGACTTCAATATAGGGATCATTTGCATGACAACTTCTAGGCTCGAGTCGTAGTCTCCTTTTAGTTGTTATCTCCCTAGTCTCTGGTTAAGATAGAAGTTTCTTCCCTGTTAAGGGGAACTACGTCGCCTTGATCCTCATACCAGATGAGGTACGTAGGCAGGAGATGAGCAGATCTCTCTGGGCGCCCTTTTCTTTTTTCAACCCTCTTGTGTGTGTTTGGAGACTGACGTAAGTCCAGCGATTGGCCGTCGGTTTCCTGTGTGTGTTTGCTTGTTTGGAGTCTGACGTAAGTCCAACGATTGGCAGTCGGTTTCCTGTGTGTGTTTGCATGTTTGGAGTCTGACGTAAGTCCAGCGATTGGCAGTCGGTTTCCTGTGTGTGTTTGCTTGTTTGAAGTCTGACGTAAGTCCAGCGATTGGCAGTCGGTTTCCTGTTTGCGTTTCTTTTGTGGAGTCGGATGTAAGCCCAGCGATTGGCATTCTGTTTCCAGTTTGTGTTTGGGTGTTTGCTCTGACATCTCAGCGTTTCTGTTTAGTGTTTTGTTTGGCGTGCGTTAGCCGAACTACGGTAGCTCTGATTCTCATTCCAGATGAGATACGTAGGCATAGGATGCGATATCCTAGCGAGCCCGTTCCCCTCTCTTTCCATCTGTGTTTTATTCCAGTGTGTGTGCATTCTTTGAGCGGTTTTAGCAACCTTATTCTATCTTTCTGAGCGTGGATCCCGTCGAGTACGACGGACGTGAGGGGTGCTAATACCTTCCCCTTACGTAACCGACTCCCGATCCTTGCAATCTCCGGTCGTAAGACCATTCCTTTCCAGGTTTACTTCGAGCGTTTCCTTTCCCTTCTTTGGGATAAATAACGCACGGTGGCGGCTCTGTTTGTTAGTCTTTTCTCGCCGGTTGTTTTTCGCGTTGCGACAGCTGGCGACTCTGCTGGGGAAATAGAAGTTGACCTCTTGCTGGTCCATCTTCCCTAAGCGAGTCAATCCTAGCGCTCTCTAGGATAGTTTTGGTTGCTTGTGCTGCTTTATTTATTGCATTTATGATTATTATACTGTGTATATATTTGCATATATGTTTGCATGCATCATATTAGCATTGTGTTGGATTCTGTACAGGTTGGTTCCTCTGATTTGGGGTGGGTGTTCTGAGTGGGGCTAAAACCCAGGCCCGAGTATACACCTAGGATTAGTGTGGTCTCATGTTGCCCCTCATGTTAGGTCAACATGTTTTTGGCGACGTGACATACCACAAGCCGGACGAGGTTCTTTTGAGGGAGCTCTTCCTTTGTGGAGTATCCACTCTGGTTGAGTCACCTCATCTGAGCTGTTGACTTCGGTGACCGTTCTTTCCCGGATTTTTGGTTTAGATGATCTCAAGAGAGCTGCAACGGCACACCCGAAAGGGAAAACTCGTTGAGTATCTTTGCCCGATTGTCGAGACCATTATCCGCCTTAGGATGACCTTATTAGAATTCACCTGTGAGGGGAGAGTTGATTCCTACAGATGCATGTTCTGGTGGTGATGTTCTGATGGTGACTCTTGGTTCAGTTATTGATCTGGGTCCTATTTATAAGTCGGATTTATGGATTTATTTCTGAGACGCCGGAGTTCTGTCCGAGGTATTTATCAGTGGGGATCCGTTTATTTCAGGATTCCCTGGGCTGGTACAGATGATTGTGTTGTTATCAGTGCAATGATTTCCAGTGATGATGGTGGTATATCCTCTATTCCGTTTATTTCGGAACTTCCCAAGTTGGATTTATGGTTATTCAGTCCCTCAGATGGTTATGATCAGTTCAGAGACTGGGGCTTTCGTACAGTTGATGATCAGATAACTTGGAGGATGGCACAGTGCATTGCATTCATACATCAGCATCATTCACATTTTGCATTCATCCGCATACAACCCATGTCTATCCGTACTTAGGGTCCATTTTTGATTGAGATCCTGGTTGAGAGACATCCAAATGTCAGAATGTTTGTCAAATTATTATCCGTCTCGATGAAGCCAGGATCGAAGGACAGAATGTTCCTCATACGGATAGACATTGCATTCATGCGTGAGTCATAATAACTTGTCTTCTATTTTGCAGGTGTCAGTTTCTAACATGTTTGATTGACTCAGGAATGATGAATCCACCCAACGCTGACATTCTCGAGCTGAAAGAGAAGATGGGAGAGTTGATCAATGTTATGCAAGGGTTCGCCTTGGGGCAGAAGGTACTGGTTGAGAAAGTGGAAAAGCTCGAGCGGGCTTCGGCTGCCAACAGTGGCAATAATCTGGAGGGTGTTTCCAACAACGGTCTTGGTGGTTCTGGGGATGGTGGTGATCCCGGAAGAAAGACTACTGCTGGTGTAGTGATCAATAACAGTGGGGGAGGTTTTGGTTTCGCTGCGGGTGGTGGACCAGGTCCTATGGGCAATAATCTGAAGGATAATAAGTTTCCTCCTTTCTTTGAAGCCCTGGAAGATAAAGAAGCGGATCAGTTCTCCATGTTGAATGAGCAATTTGGTCAGTACGGTGTCCAACAGCCAAACAAGGAGATTCAGGTGCTGGCAGAGAAGATCAAGGCTCTGGAAAGCCATGCTACTCCTGGGGCTGTCAACATGACAAACATGGGGCTAGTTGAGGGGATTGTGATCCCGCAAAAGTTTAAAGTGCCCACGTTTGACAAGTACAATGGGAGTTCTTGCCCGGAAACTCATCTCCAGGCCTTTGTCCGAAAGATATCTGCCTATACAATGGATCAAAAGCTATGGATGTACTTCTTCCAGGATAGCTTGTCTGGCGGGTCTCTGGAATGGTATACCAAATTAAGATCATCAGATGTCAAGAGCTGGCAGGATCTTGGAGATGCTTTCTTTAAACAATACCAATTCAATGCTGACATGGCTCCTAGCCGTACCCAGTTGCAGGGTATGTCTCAGAAGTCGAACGAAGGGTTTAAAGAATATGCACAAAGGTGGAGGGAGTTGGCTGCCAGAGTTCAACCTCCGCTGGTGGATCGGGAAATGTTTGATCTATTCATGGGTACCCTGCAGGGATTTTTTGCTGAAAGGATGGTGGGTTGTCCCGTCATTGGCTTTGCAGACATAGTAGTGGCTGGTGAGAGAATAGAAAGCTGGCTGAGAATGGGGAAAATACAGGGAAATGCTCCGTCATCTGGAGTAAAGAAGCCATTTGGGAACGGTCAGCGCAAGAATGAGGGTGAATCAAGTGTTGTGTATGCCCAGAGAGGATACCGTAGGGATCGTTATTACCAGCACATTGCTGCGGTAACCATTCCTGCTGGTAATCAATCGGTACAACAACAACATCAGCCACCTCAGTAGAGAGCACAGAGAGCAGGGTACCAAGTGAGAGGAAAGGGGATTGATCGTCAATTTGATAGGCCGCCCGTGACATATGCTTTTCTGTTTAAAAAGTTGATGGATCTTGGGTTGGTTCAGCCGAGGACGATGGCTCCGATAAGACCAGATCAGAGGCCTCCTAACTTTGATGAGAATGCCAAGTGTGAATTCCATTCTGGTACACCAGGGCATAACATTGAGGGTTGTAGAGCTTTCAAGCATGTTGTCCAAGACTTGGTAGACTCCAAGGCCATCAATTTTGCACCATCTCCGAATGTTAATGTTAATCCCATGTCGGCGCATGGTCAGGTGATGGTGGGTGTAATTGCTGAAGATTCAGGTCACGTTTGTGCGGTGGGTGAAGAGACTGACAGTGACTGCGAGCTCGATGGTTGGATAAAATCGTGCGTACCAGGGATGGAAGTCCATAACTGGAAGGCCGAAAAGATCATCACTGTCACTCTACATGAAGAGTAGTATTTCTGTTTTTCAATTCTGTTTGCATGAAAGCCATACGTTTTGCCCGAAACGTAATGGTCCATTGTAAGGGCCACCTCATGTGTTTCATTGTGCAAAATTTTGCATCATTAATAAATGGATGTTTTTCACATTAAAAGCGGTGTTCCCTGTTTTTCATTTATTTTTACAGTTTAAACAAAAATAAAAATGGCAATGTTTATTTTCATTTTTCCTTCCTTTTGATTGGCTTCGTTCCGACTTTTGTATTCTCTGGATCTCATTGATAACAATTCGGTTACACCTTTGTATGACTTCGACAATCCGATCTATCATGCCGAAGAAGAAGGCGAAAAAGATCGTGATCTGCTGGATGATTAGCCAGGTTATTGAGACAAGAGGAGAAGGTGATTCAACCGCACGAGGAGCGAGTTGAAATTGTTGATCTGGGCACCGAAGAGGTCAGAAAGGAAGTGAAGGTTGGGGCCGCCTTGGAGGCGAGTGTCAAGAGCGGAGGTGATGCCATTCGGTCTCAAGAACGCCGGTGCCACGTATCAGAGGGCTATGGTGACTTTGTTTCATGATATGATTCATCATGAAATTGAATGCTATGTTGATGACATGATAGCAAATTCCCAAACAGGAGAGGGGCATCCTGGTAGATCTGGCCAAGCTGTTTGACTAGTTGAGACAATTCAAACTGAGGTTGAATCCGAGTGAGCGCACTTTCGGAGTGCGGTCCGGTCAGTTGCTTAGGCTTATTGTAAGCGAAAGAGGAATCGAGGTTGATCCTGCTAAAAAAAAGTAATACAAGAAATGCCTGAACCGAGAACGGAAAAAGAGGTTTATGGTTTCTTAGGTAGATTGAACTGCATCTCACGGTTCATATCCCATCTAACAGCCATGTGTGGACTCATGTAAAAAAAAAAAGATCAAACGGTCTGGTGAAATAATGATCGCCAAGGGGCATTGAGAAATAAAAGAATAGTTGCAGGAGCCTCCGATTCTGATGCCACCTGTGGAGGGACGGCCATTAAATCTTATACTTGATAGTCCTCAAGGGGTCTATGGGGTGTGTACTGGGGCAGCATGACGAGTCTGGTCGAAAAGAGCATGCAATTTACCTTAGCAAAAAGTTTACCGACTGTAAAACAAAATATTCACTGCTCGAGAAAACTTGTTGTACTTTGGCATAGGCTGCTCGCCGACTAAGACAGTATATGCTGGTTCATACCACTTTATGGATTTCCAAGATGGATCCGATCAAGTATATGTTTGAAAAGCCAGCATTGACCGGACGGGTTGCGAGATGGCAAATGATTTTGTCAGAGTATGATATTCAGTATACCTCTCAGAAGGCAATCAAGGGGAGTGTATTGTCTGATTACCTCGCCCAGCAACCCATTGAGGATTATCAACCGATGAAGTTTGAATTCTCTGATGAGGACATCGAGGTTCTCAAATCGAAAGATTGTGAGGAACCAATCCCGGAGGAGGGGCCTGACCCTGAATCCGAGCGGATTCTGATGTCTGATGGGGCCGTTAATGAGAATGGTAGTGGAGTTGGTGTTGTTTTGGTTACGCCAAAAGGATCCTGCATTCTTTTTGTTACCCGGCTAACAGTTGAATGCACCAACAACAGCGTGGCTGAACACGAAGCTTGTATCCCGGGTATCGAGCCTCGGTGTGTATATACTGGGGCAAAGCCTTTCTCGCTGTGTATAGGACGGAAGTCGTGCTACCAGTCGAGGTCCAGACTTCTTCGTTGAGAGTCCTGATGGACGTGAAATTGCAAGAGGCTGAGTGGGTAAGGACTCGGTACGAAGAGTTGAGCCTGATGAAGGAAAAGAGGCTGGCGGCCATCTGTCATGGACAGTTGTACCAGCAGCGGATGAAGCGTGCTTTTGACCGAAAGGTGCGACCTCGGGTATATCACGTAGGAGACATGGTGTTGAAAAGGATCCTTCCTCCTCAAAACGATCGTAGGGGCAAGTGGACACCCAACTATGAAGGTCCATTCGTGGTCAAGAAGGTTTTCTCTGGCGGAGCCTTGTTGCTGACGACCATGGATGGCGAGGATTTTCCATCCCCTGTGAATGTGGACGCAGTTAAAAAATACTTCGTATAAAGAGACCCGTTGGACGAAAAGAATAAAATAGTCCAGGCAAAAATGGGCATCCCGGCGAACCAGAAAAAAAAATGAAAAAGGTTCGGGCAAAAATTAGGGATAAAAGGAAAAAATGTACACCCGGTAAGTCGAAAACCTGAAAAGGCGACTTGGGCAAAAAGGGGTATCCCGGTGGACTGAAAACCCGAAAGGGAGGTCCAGGCAAAAGAGGGATTGAAACGAACAAATGCGTCCGGCGTGATCGTTTGTGAGTCGGATATGACACATGGATAATCCCCGGCAAGGATCGGTCAGAAGCGTCTTGTTTAGAAGGCAGAAAGCACGGAGAGTCTGAGGACATATGGGGTGTAACCGAGTTGGAACTCGATGAGATCACGGGTTCACATTTCCATTAGGATAGGTTTTCCTTTTGTGCGCAATTACCTCTTTTCAGGAATTGCTTCCTGTGTATTGCTCAGTTTTGAGCCACACCTTTTCCAGTCAATAAATGCATATTCGGTCAAATAATTTTGTTTTTGTTTTTCATTACCGCTTTGATTGCAAAAACATCCAGTTATTTTTGATAAAGAATCTTTGCATTTTGAGATATACAGGTCCCTTCCAATGCATGTTTATAAGATGGAAAGCTTGAAATCTTATTCGGAAGGTTGAGTGACCCAAGTGTTGAAATTTTGGCACGCCTGGGGCACGTTTTTGTCTAACGACCTCTTTTGCAGGTGCTGTTAGATATTCTCACTCACTTGCAGGTTGTGATGTGAAGCTTTTTGACAAAAGATCCCCGTGGAGTCCAATCAGGGACAAAGGAATTGACGAATGGTGAAGACAGCGAGAAACGTGCGACGATCCTGGAGGATTAATCAAGAAGACTCTTCAAAGTCTGAGGACTGGAAAGTTTGTATGAATCCAGGGAGTTCGATCTCCGTGGAGTACGGAGAAGTCGAGAATACAAGGTGATGAATCAGAAAAGTCCAGACGAGTCTGGGAGCTCTCAAAAGTGGAAAGCTGACACTGTGGTTAGATAGTGAATACCAGGGTTTGACAAGTCGACAGGTGTTCCGTGCCAGATATTCCTTATTTCCCCTAGCAGGGTCGGGATTGTTATCTCCCCAGCGGGTTCAGGATCGGTGTTTCCACAGCAGTCAGGAATGAAGGTGGCAATTTCCCCAAGCAGTGTCGGGATTGTTATTTCCCCAGCAAGTCGAAGATTGTTGTTTTCCCCGCAGAGTGTGTTGGTGGATTCTTCCCCAGCGAAGTCCCCAAACGGATCAGGGTTCAGTGGAGTTCATCCCTGTTGAGGTTTGTTCTTTCCCCAGCGGCAGTGCTATTCCCAGCAGGGTGGAGGTTGGAGCGATAGCGAGTTCCTCAGCAGAGTGCCTCGAGCTCCCCAGAAGAGTCCCTTGAGGGGGATACTTTTTATGCATTCATCATTTAGATAAGCATAGCATATTGCATACCTAATTGCGTAGCATTTCCATAGTTATGGAGCATTACGCTGGAAAAAAATCATGCATCGTCATTGCAAGCATAAACTAGTCTCAAGCCATGGTTACCGTTTGAGGATTGGTTTCGCTGGTTGGAAGATCAGCGTTTGCAAACATCAGTTACTCAAGCCGTGGTTACCGTTTGAGGATTGGTTTCGTCGGATGGTGAAGATGTTACTCCGAGGAGTTTAGCATTATGACGTTGGGTCAATGGTATTCCCAAGTAGTGCGATATTGGAGGAAGAATTTCTGTCGTGCGAGATGGAAGCTGGAAGGTGTTACTCTGAGGAGTTTAGCATCGTGACGTGGGGTCAACGGTTTCCCCCCAGTTAGTCCCCGGCAAGCGTCTGTCTTGTTTTGACGTATGTAGACGTCATCCTTGCGATACCAGTAAGTGTCGTGTCGATCCCCGTGATGTCTGTGTTCTTTGGTGTCTGTAAACATCATTGTTCGATGTCAGTAAACGTCGAGTTCCTTCCCAGTCATCAGTAAATGTCTGGTCGAATATCTTTTCTTTGGTGTCAGTAAACATCATTGTTCGATGTCAGTAAACGTCGAGTTCCTTCCCAGTCTCAGTAAATGTCTGGTCGAATATCTTTTCTTTGGTGTCAGTAAACATCATTGTTCGATGTCAGTAAACGTCGAGTTCCTTCCCAGTCATCAGTAAATGTCTGGTCGAATATCTTTTCTTTGGTGTCAGTAAACATCATTGTTCGATGTCAGTAAACGTCGAATTTCCTTCCCAGTCATTGGTAAATGTCTGGTCGAGTATCTTTTCTTTGGTGTCTGTAAACATTATTGTTCGATGTCAGTAAACGTCGAGTTTCCTTCCCAGTCATTGGTCAATGTCTGGTCGAGCATCTTTTCTTTGGTGTCAGTAAACATCATTGTTCGATGTCAGTAAACGTCGAGTTCCTTCCCAGTCATCAGTAAATGTCTGGTCGAGTATCTTTTCTTTGGTGTCAGTAAACATCATTGTTCGATGTCAGTAAACGTCGAGTTCCTTCCCAGTCATCAGTAAATGTCTGGTCGAATATCCTTTCTTTGATGTCAGTAAACATCATTGTTCGATGTCAGTAAACGTCGAGTTCCTTCCCAGTCATTGGTAAATGTCTGGTCGAATACCCTTTGATATGTCGCCATCAAAGTGGTGGTTGGTGTTATTTCCGGCATTGCCAACGGAATTAGCATGGGAAAATGGAGAACGAGGTTCATGGTTTGGCAGCAAGATTGACATAAAATTCTGGGGTCCAAGAAAAACAAAAAAAGAGGAAATCATCAAAAAGTTGTGGGGTTCAAGAAAAGCAAAAAAATATAATAATCCCCAGCGGAGCGCAAATTGTTCGTCTGTTCTTGGTATTCAATCACTCTTCACCCTGATCATCTGAAAGCCGAGGCTATTCATATCGACAGGTTCATAGTGGATTGAATAGGGGCAGATGTAACACCTCAAAATTTGCCCTCCTCTTCTTGGAACTAGTTTAGCATATTGCATTTCATATTTTAGGGCATTAGGCATATACATATTGTGTAACACCCCGATGAAAATAAGATAATTATTTAATTTAAGTTAATATTATATTTATTAATTTAATTAAATAATTGGAATTTTTGGATTATTATTATTATTATTATTATTGGAATAATAATTATTGGAAAATATATAAGTTGGAAATAAGGAAAAAGAGTTCCATTTTTTGGTAAAAAGAGTTTTCACGTGAAAACAGAGAAGCGGCTCAAAAAGAGGAAAAGGGCAAAGAGGCAGAGCAAGAGGAAGAAGGTTGGAGAAGAGAAGAGCTTGAGGCTAAAGGATTGCCGGATTAACTCAGGTAAGGGGGGTTTATCGTCGTTTAATGGGTATTATGGGTTAACATGTAATGGGTAGTGATAAACCGTTGAATTGACCCTAATTGGGATGTTGAATGCTGAAAAATTGTGTTGGATAAGTTGTGTTAAAGCTGTAATTGAATCTGTATTTGTGTGAGTTGTGATTTCCCGAACGTATAGCTTTTTACGGAATCGGAATCGGAGGTCCGGAAGTCCTCCAACGGCGGAAAATGCGGATAATTCTGCATTCTGCTTCGTGTTAGCGCAGGAACAGCTTTCTGTCTTGCGTTAACCGGTTAACCCAGGGTGTTAACCGGTTAACACTGTTAGGAATTGTGAAGTATTGCTGTTTTGCTTGCGTTAACCGGTTAACCCAGGGCGTTAACCGGTTAACACTGTTGTGGTTTTTGAGAAATTGCTGTTCTGTCTGCGTTAACCGGTTAACCCAGGGCGTTAACCGGTTAACACTGTTGAGTTTTGCCAGAAAGCGTGTTCTGTGTTGCGTTAACCGGTTAACCCAGGGCGTTAACCGGTTAACACTGTTGGAAAAGTGAAAAATTAATATTTGAATAATGTGTGCATAATTGGTGTTTGGCCTATATTGGCGTATGATGTAATAGGGATTAATTCCCGCTGTTTTGAGCAGTATAGGTATTAGTGGAGTGTGCTAATACTGTGATTAATTATTTGACATGATATGATGTTTTGATACATGTGCTGATGATGTGTGAAAATATACATAATGTTGTGAATGTATATATTATGCATGTGTTGGTGAATGGACTGTTTTATGGCTTAGAGTGTGAGCATATGTCCATTGTGAATTGTTGTTAATGATGTTGCATTGCTAGGTGAATTAGCATGCATATTGTGGCCTTTATGGTGGTAGCTAATTCCCATGGTGAGGAATTAGTGAGTAAATCATTGTGGATTATTGTTGATGATTTTGCATTGCTAGGTGATTTAGCATGCATATTGTAGTCTGTATGGTGGTAGCTAATTCCCATAGTGAGGAATTAGTGAGTTGGTGGTAGCTAATTTCCGTGGTGAGGAATTAGTGAGTGAGTCACTAGGTCTCAAATGAGTGGGACTAGTGGGCTTGGTAGCCGTATCTGGATTTGATCGATGAGGTGAACTATATGTTCACGAATAGTCGGTACCGCATGCATGGAGTCTCATTGCATAATGTATGTCTTGTGTATAATATGAATGGATGTGTTCCAATATTATACGTATGTGTTGATGTTTATGTTGAGCATGATGATGATGTTTGAGTGGAGGTTGCCGTTACCGAATGTGTGATATGATTAGGGTGATTAATGTGTTATTTACTTAGCATTACATGATATTTTATAATGCTTATTATATCGATTGAGGAACTCACCCTTACAACTATTTTTCAGGTAACGAGCAGTGATTGAGTAGAAGCTAGTGCTTGGAGTCTAGTGTAGTCTCCTTAGTGGGTCATGCTCTGATAGATGTAACATCGGGACGGGATGTTTACCTGTTGAATAATTTTACATGTAATGTGTTACATGTTTTGCATGATTGATTTGATTTCTATCCGCTGCGTATTGTGCAAATGCTTTATGTTTTGAGTTAATAAAAGAGCATGACAGTTATTGTGGTGAATGGTGTGAAATGATTGTGTGACACCCTTAATTGCACCTTTACTCTGATGTATATATTTGTTGTTTTAATTAAATATTTGGGGTATTCTAGAAGGGTGTTACATTAGTGGTATCAGAGCATAGTCGGTCGAGTCGAGTCGTAATTATTCTGTTTCCCCTGTACGGGATAGGTGTTGTGTAACCCTATCAGTACTTATTGTTTTAGCTTGTTGGGTTTTCAGAATAGAGATGGCTGGAAGAGGTAGAGATGATGCTGCGATTGTTGAGGCTCTGGGTATGCTAGCTGGAGTACTTGGAGGGAATCCGAATGTTGTGGGAATGGGAGTTGCTCGTCAACTGAGTGAGTTCCAGAAGAACAATCCTCCAATGTTCAAGGGAGCATACGATCCAGATGGTGCTCAGAAGTGGTTGAAGGAGATCGAGAGGATCTTCCGAGTGACTGAGTGTGCCGATAACCAGAAGGTCAGGTTCGGTACGCATATGCTGTCAGAAGAAGCAGATGATTGGTGGGTTGCTACCCGCACTGAGTTGGAATCTGCTGGGAATGCTGAGATCACTTGGGCTGTGTTCAGAGAGAGATTCCTGAGGAAGTATTTTCCAGAGGATGTCAGAGGAAAGAAAGAGATAGAGTTCTTAGAATTGAAGCAGGGTAACAGGTCTGTTACTGAGTATGCTGCTAAGTTCACAGAGCTGTCGAAGTATTACACTCCCTATGATGAGGCTACTGGGGAATTTTCGAAATGTGTGAAGTTTGAGAACGGGTTGCGTCCCGAGATCAAGCAGGCTATTGGATATCAGCGGATTAGAGTGTTTTCTGATTTGGTTGACTGTTGCAGGATTTTTGAACAGGATACCAAGGCCAGAGCGGAAAGCTATCAGCAGAGGGTTGATAGGAAAGGCAAGAATCAGAATGATCGTGGGAAACCGTATGCAGCTGGCAAAGGTTTCCAGAGACAGAGTGGAATGAAGAGGCCTAGTGGGGGAGACTCTAGTGCCCCTGCTAAGTGTTACAGATGTGGTCAGGCTGGACATCGTGTCCATGAGTGTACCAGTGCTGAGAGGAAGTGTTTCAAGTGTGGAAAAGGTGGTCATTTGGCTGCAGAGTGCCGGTCGAAGACTGTGACTTGTTTCAACTGTGGAGAGTTGGGTCATATTAGCCCACAGTGTCCTAAACCGAAGAGAGAGAACCAGTCGGGAGGCAAGGTCTTTGCTTTATCGGGTTCTGAGACTTTTGCAGATGATCGTTTGATCCGAGGTACGTGTTATATTAATGGCTTTCCTCTTGTAGCTATTATTGACACAGGTGCGACTCATTCCTTTATATCTTTGGATTGTGCTGTGAAACTTAAGTTAGAGATATCCGAGATGCTTGGAAGTATGGTGATTGATACTCCTGCGAAGGGTTCAGGGACTACTACTTCAGTTTGTTTAAATTGTCCTTTGAGTATTTTTGGTAGAGACTTTGGGATGGACCTAGTGTGTCTTCCACTAGTGCAGATTGATGTTATCCTGGGTATGAACTGGTTGGTGTTTAACCGAGTTTATATCAATTGTTTTGATAAGACTGTGATTTTTCCTGAGATTGAGGAAGGAAAGAGTTTGTTTCTATCAGCGAGGCAGGTGAATGAGGCGGTAGCAGATGGGGCAGAGTTGTTTATGCTGTTAGCGACTTTGGAGGCTAAAGATAGACTGGTGATTGGCGATCTAGCCGTGGTGTGTGATTTTCCTGATGTGTTTCCTGAAGGAGTGAATGAATTACCGCCAGAGCGTGAAGTTGAGTTCTCGATTGATTTGGTACCTGGTACTAGGCCGATATCGATGGCTCCGTACCGTATGTCTGCTGTTGAGTTAACTGAATTGAAGAGTCAGTTGGAAGATCTGTTGGACAAGAAATGTATTCGTCCGAGTGTGTCACCGTGGGGTGCACCAGTGTTATTGGTTAAGAAGAAAGAAGGTACTATGAGGTTGTGTGTGGATTACAGGCAACTGAATAAAGTGACGATCAAGAATCGGTATCCTTTGCCGAGGATTGATGATTTGATGGATCAGTTGGTTGGTGCGAGTGTGTTCAGCAAAATAGATTTGAGATCAGGGTATCATCAGATACGTGTGAAAACTGAGGATATTCAGAAGACTGCTTTCAGAACAAGGTATGGACATTATGAGTATTCTGTAATGCCTTTTGGTGTGACTAATGCGCCTGGAGTATTTATGGAGTATATGAATAGGATTTTCCATCCGTACCTAGATCAGTTTGTTGTGGTGTTTATTGACGATATTTTGGTGTATTCGAAATCTGAAGAAGAGCATGCTGAACATTTGAGAGTGGTTTTAGGAGTTCTACGAGAAAAGAAGTTATTTGCTAAACTGTCAAAGTGTGAATTTTGGTTAGAAGAGGTTAGTTTTCTTGGTCATGTGATTTCAAGAGATGGTGTTGCTGTTGATCCTTCTAAGATAGAAGCGGTATCTAAGTGGGAAGCTCCGAAGTCAGTTTCGGAGATAAGGAGTTTTCTTGGTTTGGCTGGTTATTATAGGAAGTTCATTGAGGGATTTTCTAAGTTGGCGTTACCGTTGACGATGTTGACTAGAAAGGGGCAAGCGTTTGTTTGGGACTCAAATTGTGAAGAAGGTTTCCAAGAGTTAAAGAGAAGGTTAACTACTGCTCCTATTCTGATATTACCGAGTTCGTCGGAATCATTTGAGGTTTACTGTGATGCTTCATTGTTGGGTTTGGGTGGTGTGTTGATGCAGAACAAGCAGGTTATAGCTTATGCTTCGAGACAACTGAGGGTTCATGAGAGGAACTATCCGACACACGATTTAGAGTTGGCAGCTGTGGTATTTGTTCTGAAGTTATGGAGGCATTACTTGTACGGGTCAAGATTTGAGGTTTTCAGTGACCATAAAAGTTTAAAGTATTTGTTTGATCAGAAAGAGCTGAATATGAGACAGAGGAGATGGTTAGAGTTTCTGAAGGATTATGACTTTGGTTTGAATTACCATCCGGGTAAAGCAAACATAGTGGCTGATGCATTGAGTCGGAAATCATTGCATATGTCTATGTTAATGGTTAAAGAATTGGATTTAATTGAATAGTTTAGAGACTTGAGTTTGGTGTGTGAGAGTACTCACAATAGTGTTAAATTGGGAATGTTAAAGTTAACGAGTGGTATTCTGGATGAGATTAGAGAGGGTCAGAAATCCGATGTGCTTTTGGTTGATAAGTTGACTCTAGTGAATCAAGGTCAAGGTGGTGAATTCAGAGTTGATGAGAATGGTGTTTTGAAATTTGGTAATCGGGTGTGTATTCCGGATGTTACCAAACTTAAGAAGAGTATTCTTGAGGAAGGACATCGTAGTGGCCTGAGTATTCATCCTGGAGCTACGAAGATGTATCATGATTTGAAAAAGTTATTTTGGTGGCCGGGAATGAAAAGAGAAATTGCGAGTTTTGTTTATTCTTGTCTGACTTGTCAGAAGTCAAAGGTTGAGCATCAGAAGCCGTCTGGGCTAATGCAACCGTTGGCTATTCCAGAGTGGAAGTGGGATAGTATCAGTATGGATTTTGTTTCTGGTTTACCGAGGACAAGTAAGAATTTTGAAGCTATTTGGGTGATTGTTGATAGATTGACGAAATCGGCTCATTTCATTCCGATCAGAATGGATTATCCGTTAGAGAGATTAGCCGAGTTGTATATTGAGAAAATTGTAAGTTTGCACGGTATCCCGTCGAGTATTGTTTCGGACAGAGATCCTAGATTTACATCGAAGTTCTGGGAAGGTTTGCAGAGGGCTTTGGGAACTAAGCTGAGATTGAGTTCTGCATATCATCCGCAGACTGATGGTCAGACTGAGAGGACGATTCAGTCACTGGAGGATCTTTTGAGAGCTTGTGTCTTGGAAAAGGGAGGTGCTTGGGATTGTTACTTACCTTTGATTGAGTTTACCTACAACAATAGTTTTCATTCGAGCATTGGTATGGCACCGTTTGAAGCTTTGTATGGTAGGAGATGTCGGATGCCTTTATGTTGGTATGAGTCCGGTGAGAGTGCTGTGGTTGGACCGGAGATTGTTCAACAGACTACGGAAAAGATTAAGATGATTCAGGAGAAGATGAGGATTGCTCAGAGTCGTCAGAAGAGTTATCACGACAAGAGGAGGAAGTCACTTGAGTTCCAAGAGGGAGATCATGTGTTTCTTCGGGTTACTCCGATAACTGGGGTTGGTCGAGCTTTGAAGTCGAAGAAGTTGACACCTCGATTTATTGGTCCTTATCAGATTTTGGAGAGGATAGGGAAAGTAGCCTATCGTATCGCTTTACCGCCGTCACTTGCGAATTTACATGAGGTTTTTCATGTGTCTCAGTTGAGGAGGTACATTCCTGATCCGTCGCATGTAGTCCAAATAGATGATGTACAGGTGAGAGATAACCTGACTGTTGAAACATCACCCATGAGGATCGAGGATCGAGAGTTGAAGCAGTTGCGGGGTAAAGAGATTGCTTTGGTAAAGGTAGCTTGGGGAGGACCAGCAGGTGGCAATGTGACTTGGGAACTTGAGAGTCAGATGAAGGAGTCTTATCCGGAGTTATTCGCTTGAGGTATGTTTTCGAGGACGAAAACTCTTTTAGTGGGGGAGAGTTGTAACACCCCGATGAAAATAAGATAATTATTTAATTTAAGTTAATATTATATTTATTAATTTAATTAAATAATTGGAATTTTTGGATTATTATTATTATTATTATTGGAATAATAATTATTGGAAAATATATAAGTTGGAAATAAGGAAAAAGAGTTCCATTTTTTGGTAAAAAGAGTTTTCACGTGAAAACAGAGAAGCGGCTCAAAAAGAGGAAAAGGGCAAAGAGGCAGAGCAAGAGGAAGAAGGTTGGAGAAGAGAAGAGCTTGAGGCTAAAGGATTGCCGGATTAACTCAGGTAAGGGGGGTTTATCGTCGTTTAATGGGTATTATGGGTTAACATGTAATGGGTAGTGATAAACCGTTGAATTGACCCTAATTGGGATGTTGAATGTTGAAAAATTGTGTTGGATAAGTTGTGTTAAAGCTGTAATTGAATCTGTATTTGTGTGAGTTGTGATTTCCCGAACGTATAGCTTTTTACGGAATCGGAATCGGAGGTCCGGAAGTCCTCCAACGGCGGAAAATGCGGATAATTCTGCATTCTGCTTCGTGTTAGCGCAGGAACAACTTTCTGTCTTGCGTTAACCGGGTAACCCAGGGTGTTAACCGGTTAACACTGTTAGGAATTGTGAAGTATTGCTGTTTTGCTTGCGTTAACCGGTTAACCCAGGGCGTTAACCGGTTAACACTGTTGTGGTTTTTGAGAAATTGCTGTTCTGTCTGCGTTAACCGGTTAACCCAGGGCGTTAACCGGTTAACACTGTTGAGTTTTGCCAGAAAGCGTGTTCTGTGTTGCGTTAACCGGTTAACCCAGGGCGTTAACCGGTTAACACTGTTGGAAAAGTGAAAAATTAATATTTGAATAATGTGTGCATAATTGGTGTTTGGCCTATATTGGCGTATGATGTAATAGGGATTAATTCCCGCTGTTTTGAGCAGTATAGGTATTAGTGGAGTGTGCTAATACTGTGATTAATTATTTGACATGATATGATGTTTTGATACATGTGCTGATGATGTGTGAAAATATACATAATGTTGTGAATGTATATATTATGCATGTGTTGGTGAATGGACTGTTTTATGGCTTAGAGTGTGAGCATATGTCCATTGTGAATTGTTGTTAATGATGTTGCATTGCTAGGTGAATTAGCATGCATATTGTGGCCTTTATGGTGGTAGCTAATTCCCATGGTGAGGAATTAGTGAGTAAATCATTGTGGATTATTGTTGATGATTTTGCATTGCTAGGTGATTTAGCATGCATATTGTAGTCTGTATGGTGGTAGCTAATTCCCATAGTGAGGAATTAGTGAGTTGGTGGTAGCTAATTTCCGTGGTGAGGAATTAGTGAGTGAGTCACTAGGTCTCAAATGAGTGGGACTAGTGGGCTTGGTAGCCGTATCTGGATTTGATCGGTGAGGTGAACTATATGTTCACGAATAGTCGGTACCGCATGCATGGAGTCTCATTGCATAATGTATGTCTTGTGTATAATATGAATGGATGTGTTCCAATATTATACGTATGTGTTGATGTTTATGTTGAGCATGATGATGATGTTTGAGTGGAGGTTGCCGTTACCGAATGTGTGATATGATTAGGGTGATTAATGTGTTATTTACTTAGCATTACATGATATTTTATAATGCTTATTATATCGATTGAGGAACTCACCCTTACAACTATTTTTCAGGTAACGAGCAGTGATTGAGTAGAAGCTAGTGCTTGGAGTCTAGTGTAGTCTCCTTAGTGGGTCATGCTCTGATAGATGTAACATCGGGACGGGATGTTTACCTGTTGAATAATTTTACATGTAATGTGTTACATGTTTTGCATGATTGATTTGATTTCTATCCGCTGCGTATTGTGCAAATGCTTTATGTTTTGAGTTAATAAAAGAGCATGACAGTTATTGTGGTGAATGGTGTGAAATGATTGTGTGACACCCTTAATTGCACCTTTACTCTGATGTATATATTTGTTGTTTTAATTAAATATTTGGGGTATTCTAGAAGGGTGTTACATATTGCATATCATGTGAAAATAAACAAGTCATCCTCCTAAGTCTTTCTCAGAAGATAGAGAGGTTAAGAGATTCAAGCCTGAGGGTCTCATTGAATTGATGATCAATCATCTGAGGGTTGCTCGTCAATTAGGGTTTTATTGGTTCCTCAAGGAGGTTGAGTATTATCTTGATTGCAAGGGTACGTCATCATCATCATGGTTATGCCCTTATCAAAGGCTTCAGAATTCAGGATCAGGTTCCTTGGGATTAGGGTTTTGACCTCTAGTCAACCCTAATCAATGGTATTCTTTCAACCAGGGATTTTCAAGGCGATGAGGTCTTTCTTGAGAAGGAGATCATCATATTGATTTTATTGAGCTTGTACAAGCTAGGGTTTCATTTTGGAGCCATTTCATCAAGTGGTTGAGGCTCAAAGTCATCTGTGCATGTTCAAGTCATTTAGGGCCCATAAAAAGTCAACTGCAAGTCAACTGTGGGCTAGGAGGTGGAGATATGAGTTTGAGACATCTCATTCATGTTCAAAAGAGGCTTATTCATCATGTCAAATGCATATCTTGAAGTATTTGAGGTCAAGTCAAAAGTTTCCAAAAATGGAAAGTGACCCATAATTTCAACTTTCAAAAAATGGAAAGTTTTTGGTCCAACTTCAACTCAACTTTCCAACATCAGAGAAGCTTCAAATGAATTTTTGTCCAACATGAAAATTGAAGATCTCTCTCCCATTTCCAAAAAGTCCAAGATCATGAGCATCTGATGAATGGTTGAGGAGATATGGTCAAATCATTGCCAAGTGTGCATGGAGCTTCAAATGGCCATATCTTTTGATTCATAACTCCAAATTTGGTGGCTCTTCTTGCATTTTGCTTCTCATGACATGAAGTTTCCAAAACAATCATCACATTGCATGAATTTCCACCATATGATTATTTGTGCATTCATGCCAATTTTGGAGGGAAACTTGAAAATTTAAAATTGATGCATCATGGGAACAAATCACCATTGCCAATGTGTTTAAAAAATGATTTTGAGTGACTTTGATCAAGCACATGGCACTGTTCACGTCCATTTACTACATGCACCATGCAATTTTCAAATTTTTGCCAAACACCCTTATTTTGCTTAATCTCAAATTGACCATGATTAATTTTAATTAAAATGAGATTAGGACAGAGTATATATTGATAATCATAACAGAATTTCAAGGAGCTTAATCATATTCACCATTTTAGATCTAGTTTTCATCTCACATCAAAAATTTTCTCTCAACCAAAACTTGCAATTTCTTCACATAACCTTGCATTTTTCTTCTATATTCTGAATCATTGAGTGGAATAGATGGAGAATCAAGCTTTGGATCATTGATTTTGGTTAGAATTTGTGCATAGCAAGCTCAAGAACTCAAGAATGGAAGTTGATTGATAAGCTAGATCTACACGGTTTCAAGCTTCAATTCCTTCATCAAACATCATTACAAGTATTCTGGATTGGATTTGGATCATTCAAGGCCTTGGATCGTGCGTTTTCAAGAACTGTTTCTTCAAGAGGTCACATTTTCGATCTTTTTAATTCTCTGTTTTAGGGGTATATTCATGTAGATCTTGTGTTGCTGATAATTCTGAGCTAAATTTTGCATGATTTGGTGCATTATTGAGTAAGATATGTGTGATTGAAGTTTGGTGCATCAAACTTATTTTGATCGATTTGCACAATTGGTGATGATTTAGACTGAATTAATGCTTGATTTGTAACCTACGTTGCATAAGGATTCGATTGATGCATTCATTTCATGATTCTGGAAAAATCTGGAAAAAATGTTTGAAGCTCATACTGTTCATCATCGTCTTCGCGAGGAAGACGATGTTTTCCAGCTTAGCGACGGCCTAGCGTCCGTCTTTGCGTCCACTCTGGTTCGCTAGGGTTTTCGTGTGAAACGACCGCGTTTCATGTGGCGCGCGCTTCATTTCAAATTTGTACCGGCTTCGATTCCTGCCGCAAGCAATTTTTCAAACTAATGCTTCATTTTACATTTCCCTCCTTATTTTCCATGTACATGATCATTTTGATTTCAAATATTTCTTCCAACTTCAAAAATTCACAACAATTTGAAAAATGCTCCAAATAATCCCTGGTTTTTTGCTACTTGTTCATTAAGATGTCCTCTACTTTATGATGTTAAATTCTAAAGTTGTGCATGTCTGGATTTTGAATTGTGTTAGAATATGTGAACAGGTGTACATTTGGGACCTTGCTCCATTCATCTTATCATAAAATGCTCAATATTGATCCAAATGCCATGAAATTTTGCATGATTGTTCTTAACATGTTAATGGATGTTTGAGGCTTGGTTTGGTATTTTTCTCATTTGCCATCCCTGTTTTATGTACATGTTAACATGGTGTGACAATGCATGTCACACATTTGGATGTCTTGTTTGTGCAATTTTATTTCCATATCAAATGAGCTCCTCTATTTACCATTTTTAGTATGCTAATTGTGTTTGATGTGTTGAATGCTCATGAAAATTTCCAGAATTGTTTGAGCCATTTCTGATTTAATGTGCATTTTCTCATCTTGTATGTCCAATTAATGATCATGTTGTGTGCATTGTTTTCCTTTGCTCATATCATGACCTTGCTTGATGATTTTGATGTGGCACTTTTTATGACATGTTCATGATTGATAAAATGTGACTCATGTTGAGTTTTAGCTCCTGTTTTGAATTTTTTCTTCATTTTTGACCTAAGGCTTTGCCTTAGGGTTTTGGACTCATATTTCGAGCTGTGCATTTCAGGTTTTCAAGCAATTAGCCACATTGGTTGATATGATCTCATCACTTGAGATACAAGCTATTTTGGTTAACTAACCTTGCTGTTTTGCAGGTCTTTTGGATGGTGAATCAAGTACTTTAGCCGCTTTAACTCATTATTTGAGTTGCTTTGCTTGGCTTGTGGTTGGCATACCACTTAGGTAACTTCCTACTCTCCATGTAGTCTGGAAGACCTGTCATGTTATTTTGGCAGGCACCTGTCTGAAGCCCTCCTTAAGAGGAAATGTTTGTGGTTGTTTATCTTTGTGCCTTGTACATATAAAGACCTCCTAAGTGAAGAGGCATTGGCAGATAAAAGGGATGTGTAACCCATCCCCTGCTATTCAGTTGTGTCATTCATCTTGCTCACACCCTGTGTTGATGCACTTTGAATAAAAACCCAAAATCTTGTTGTGTCAAGTCATGTGGAATAGAGTCCCACATTCTGGACTCCCACACATTCTTTGATTCAAGCTCACCCAGGCCAGGGTTAAGAGCTATGAGGCATAACCCTCATCTCCAGTTCATCTGCTCACCCTAACTTTCAATGTTAGAGGTTAAGAACCTGACCACCCATTCCAGTATTTGGCTTGTTTGTCAAGGTCGATATGACCCCTTGACTAAAGCCCAACCTTGCTTGAGCCCACTTGTTTGCGTATAGTGTGTGCTGTTTGCTTTTGATGTTTATCTGTTTTTCTTCTCATCTCCTTTCTGTAGGAGTCGTATGATCAACTTTCGAGGAAGTTGAACGTACGTAGAGATAGACTTGAGTTGACTCGCTGCCTGTGTGAGTCAAACTCTTGTTAGAGACTTCAATATAGGGATCATTTGCATGACAACTTCTAGGCTCGAGTCGTAGTCTCCCTTTTAGTTGTTATCTCCCTAGTCTCTGGTTAAGACAGAAGTTTCTTCCCTGTTAAGGGGAACTACGTCGCCCTGATCCTCATACCAGATGAGGTACGTAGGCAGGAGATGAGCAGATCTCTCTGGGCGCCCTTTTCTTTTTTCAACCCTCTTGTGTGTGTTTGGAGACTGACGTAAGTCCAACGATTGGTCGTCGGTTTCCTGTGTGTGTTTGTTTGTTTGGAGTCTGACGTAAGTCCAACGATTGGCAGTCGGTTTCCTGTGTGTGTTTGCTTGTTTGGAGTCTGACGTAAGTCCAGCGATTGGCAGTCGGTTTCCTGTGTGTGTTTGCTTGTTTGAAGTCTGACGTAAGTCCAGCGATTGGCAGTCGGTTTCCTGTTTGCGTTTCTTTTGTGGAATCGGATGTAAGCTCAGCGATTGGCATTCCGTTTCCAGTTTGTGTTTGGGTGTTTGCTCTGACGTCTCAGCGTCTCCGTTTAGCGTTTTGTTTGGCGTGCGTTAGCTGAACTATGGTAGCTCTAATTCTCATTCCAGATGAGATACGTAGGCATAGGATGCGATATCCTAGCGAGCTCGTTCCCCTCTCTTTCCATCTGTGTTTTATTCTAGTGTGTGTGCATTCTTTGAGCGGTTTTAGCAACCTTATTCTACCTTTCTGAGCGTGGATCCCGTCGAGTACGACGGACGTGAGGGGTGCTAATACCTTCCCCTTACGTAACCGACTCCCGATCCTTGCAATATCCGGTCGTAAGACCATTCCTTTCCAGGTTTACTTCGAGCGTTTCCTTTCCCTTCTTTGGGATAAATAACGCACGGTGGCGGCTCTGTTTGTTTGTCTTTTCCCGCCGGTTGTTTTTCGCGTTGCGACAATTACTCATATGGAATTTCAATTTCCTCCTGATCTTTACCTTTGTGGACAGATATCCCCACAGAGTGTTACCATTCTGCATACATTTGCATCATGAGGTCTCTTAGGGACCAAAATTCGTCTCTTTGTTATTATTTAAGCCCATTCTACCTCGTCGAAACGAAGATTTTAACCTTCACTTCTTCGGCTAGAATGACCTTAAATAGGGGCATCTGTAAGACCCCAATTTTGTCCCTAAGATCCCTCATGGCATCATAACATTTCATTTGCATAGCCTCGAGGATCATTAGCATCTTGGTTCCCTTTGCCTTTGGGTGGGACCTTCTGTGAGTTGGTTTGAGATCACCAAGCATGCTTGAATTGTATATCATTTCTTTTCTCATTTTGTTTACTAACCAAAAGCACAAAATATGTCACTAACATTTTTGTTTGTAACTTGAGCAATCACAAGGTCCAAAGCTTCTAGGAGATCATTAGTACAAAGACATGGTCAAAAGGAGATGATAGCAAGCATGGAAATGGTTCCCAGAGCTCTCATCCATCAAATATGCCTCCCTAGTACCTCAATGCATCATTTTGATCAAAGCAAGTCAAAGGGTTTGAGGTCTTGTTCTTCAGAGAAACCCTAATTCATCTGTGCATCATAATGCCTTGCTCATGAAGCAACCTCAGCCCATGGTCAAATAAAATCAAGGTAAGTTCTTTAATTCGTCATTTCATGCATATTTGAACTTATTTGAGTGTCCTCAATCATCAATTCATCAAGATATGAGTTATGGACTTGAGAAGTTGATCAGTCAATTCATCTGACTATTTTGAAATGCACTAAGACCTAACTTTTTATTTGTTGGTCAAATGGAGATGGTTCCAAAAGAAAATATGTTCTTAAGGACAATATAAACAACTTTCATGTTCATCAAAAATTGATTTGAAGCTTGGAAGGACATCTGCCATTCAAATACATTATAGGTCATTTTGACTGAAACCCTAATTGTGGGTCAACTTCCCAAGGACATAACTCATTCATTTTTTATGATTTTGAGGTTGGATCAAATGCATTGGAAATATTAAGATGTCTAATTCAAATGTTATGTTGAACAAAATTTCAAAATCTCAAAGGAAATACATGTGATAATGCAAGCCATTATAGGTCCTTTTTGACCAAATGCATTAAAAGTCAAAAAAGTCCAACTTCAAGTGCCCATATATCTTTCATCAAAAATCCAAATTATGCAAAATTTAAGTCCATTAATTGGCTTGAAAAGATCTACAACTTTGATGTTGGAGGTTTTTCCATTTGAGGCTTGCATCATCAAAAAATAGGGGCTTGAAAATTGGCCAATTTTAGAAACTTTGCCTTGACATGTCATGCACCTTGCACTTTAAACTCAAATTTCATACATTTCCACACTTCAAATGGATTTTTGCTCAACATAACAATTGTTCCTTACATCAAAACCTTTCCAACCATTACTCACATGATCATGTTTGGATTTTTCATTGGGACTTTCGAAGAGATGAATGTTTAGGTACAAATGAGAAATTCACTTGAAATCTTGGTACATAAGCAATTGCCTTGCAAGTCACACGTCCAATTCCATTTGGCTGATGCTCAGAATTCATTTGGCATTGTTTTTGGGCCTTGTGCATGATCATGCAAGCCCATGCAATGAAGCTCCACATCCCATGCACACTGATTGATCACATTCTCCTTGCCACTTCCTCTATAAATAGAGACCTCATTCCATTCATTTCACATGTTAATTCAACCTGAAATGTTGTAGAATTCTTTCCATAGTCATCACTAAAGAAGCAATTCCATTTTTCTCAAATTTTTCAGATCTAAAATTCAACTTCATCTGGTTGAATTCTTAGATCTAATGCTTCTAAACCTTCATCATTCATCTCATTGAACTTCTGTTTTGGTAAAGCAAGCAAAGAATCAAGCTCAAGTTACCAGAATTCCAGCTTACACTTCAACTGGTATTTTCTTCGAATCTCATCATCCATTGACCTATTTGCTTGGATCTTGTGTTGGCTGAAGTCCTCTCAATAGAGGCATCATAATTATGCATTCAATTTTTGAAATCCATTGAGTTCATGATGAACACCAGATTTTTTAACCTCTGATTTCTCACACCATGGAGATCTAGAGTGAAAATGGATGGTACAGGGATGATGTACATCATCTCAGCTTTCTAAAGATGTATAGATCGTGCATTTTCATTAAGGTTTGGATCTCTGCATTTTTCGCCGGAAAATCCAAGCTCACCGGAGAAGACGGTGGCTCTGGTGGCTTCATCATTGCCAGATCAATTCCTGGCTGTGTGATCTCTTTTCCAGATCTAATCTGGATCATCCATTGTTATGACTTTTATTTGTTTTCCATGTGATGGCATTGACCGTGGATCACCATAGGCGCACGCCTCAGGAGCGTGTGATTTGCCAACTCAATTAATGAGCTCAGATCCAACGCTCCTTGTTTTTTCGCTTTTTTCTATTTTCTGATTTTATTTTCTTTAATCCCTTTTATTTCAAAAAATCATATCTCTCTCATTTTTAATCCAAAAATTATGGGACCAATTGCATTATTTCCCAAATAATTTCTAGTTTCTATTTATGATTTTTAATTATTTTTATTTTGTCATTTGATATTTTTTGTGAATTTTCTCTTTTCTGGTTATTTTTAATTTATTTTAAATAGTTTTTGATATTCAAAAAATACAAAAATATTTTCCTAACCTATTTGAATGATGATGGATCTATGAAAAATATTCTCATCAATTTTTGAATTGATTTGAGATTTATTTGAGATTTTAGTTCAATTAGGTTATTTTTATTCATTTTTAATTGATTAAAAATAGTTTCTGACTTTTAAAAATGCTGAAATTTTTTGTCAAACTTTGTTTGACCTTGTTGAACTTAGGATAAATTACTTGGACCTTTCAAGGTTGATTTGAAGTAATTTTGAAGTTTGACCTTTCCATTTTATTTTTAATTCAAGTTTAATTAAATATTAAAAAATGCCAAAAATAGTTTATTCATTTCTTGACTCCCAATCTTCATCTCACTTCTGTTTTTGATTGTTTGACCTTGACTTTCAATGTTATTGGTCAACATATGAGGATTGGTACATTGTATTTCATTTAATGCACTTTAATTTTGTCATTTCCATTTCTCTTATCCATCTTTTCCTTCTTCTTCTTCTATTTCTTTTCTTCTTGGTCAATGAGTTGAAGGTTGATAAGTTAGCATTGGTTAGGGAGATTTAATCTTCTTTGATTCAAATCTAATTCATCTTGATCAATTGATCGAGTGAATGGCTTTGCATTAAGGATAGGTTGTCTTTTAAATCATGCAAAAGGCTTAAACCAATACAAGATCAATTCTCATTTTCTTTTTTTGGCATGGCAAGTTTTTGGGACTTGGATCACTAATCAAGACTCCTAACTTGTGTTTGTTGCCTACATTATTATTGATCGGCCTTAGATAGTTGTGACTTCTACATAAGTCCAATTACGATTGCTTAACATAGCGCTAAATTTGCCCTATGGCACACTAACTACTAACACTAACCATTGACAATTAACATTTACTTTATGCAATTTACTTTTATGCAATTTACTATTCTTGCACATATTATCCATTTGCTTTTCTCTTTGCTCATTTGAGCACATGTTTATGTTAATGCCATTTGCCTTTTGCTCACTTGAGCACATATTTGTGTATATATTATTGTGCTTGTGTTTTTGTTTTGATTGTTGTGGACCAAATGCAAAGAAATGGACTTAGTTTCTAGGACCTTCCCTATGCAAAAAATGGAGAATTGGACTTAGATTTTAGAACCTTCCTTATGCAATATTGGAGTAAAAGGATCTTAATGATGAAGATGGATTGGAAGGACCAAATCTCTAAACTCACTCTTGTCCATTCTTATTTTACTTCATGGAATATTTGATGTGTGTGCTTTTGTGCTAGGAGTTTCCATTTGAGCTTAATTGGAGGACCATTGCCATGATCATCCAAGTGGAAGATACCAGATACATTGAGGATCACTTAAGAGACTTATTTAATTGCTTATGCTTTGTGGTTGCTTATTCCAAAGGATGGGAGCTACTTGGATTATCAATATGATCTCAAGAGGGACTCCATTGTGGTTTTGATTCTTCATCCCTCATCTTTTTGTTTCACTTAGGACTTAGCCCTTCTTCTTCATCTCTCCACTCTAACCCAAGCCAAAACCTTTTGTGCAAACATTTAACCTTTTTGCTTTCAAACATTAGAAACCTAAGCCTTATGCTTTTTATTTTCAAACTTTCTTTTCACAATACTTATTTTGAATTGAATCTTTAAGTCAACTTTGACTATTTTGTACATACTTCTAATTGGTAAATATAACCCATTCAAATTTATTTTTGTGGTTCCAATGGCCACTTCTTAATCAAATTTTCCATAACCTTTAGCTATTAGGTTTGAGTTATCTTTGTGGTAGATGTAATACTCACCTATGTCCTTAGTGATGGACAATGAGTCTTCCATGCTTATTATAGGGTTAACCCCTCACTAGCATGTTGAAGTTATCCTCACATGGTGGATTTGTGGTTTGGTTGAGTTTTCTCCCTTTGATAACAAAAGACCTTAAGGCTTTTGGACCAATCAATTCACCAACTTGTTTTGAGATTTTTATCCCGAACTACGAGGTTTTGATCCGAACCTTTTTTTTAAGATGGTACATAGGCAATGGGTTTATCCATCCAAACACAAAATGTAAATAACTTGTATATTCTCTTCTCATCTCTTCAATCATGTTTGCACAAACAAATTTTCACAAAACAAACAACCTTTGCAACAAGTATGAAAAGGGCTCCCTAGGAGTACCTAGGATGTTTTGGGTGCCTAACACCTTCCCATTACATAACCAACCCCCTTACCCAGATCTCTGTTTCTCTTTTACTAGTTTTTGTTAAAACTTTTAGGTTCTTGTTCGCTTTCTAACCATTCCTTTGGATAAATAGAAGTGTGGTGGCGACTCGACTTTGTATGATTTACCTTGGATTTAGTCAATATCTCTAATGGTAACGAATACCCCGCTACAACTGCCATGTGTCATGAACAGTTATGTCAACAGAGAATGAAGAAAGCCTTTGATAAGAAGTTCATACCTCGCATGTTTAAAGAAGGTAACCTTGTGCTCAAGAAGATCTTATCTTTCAAACCAGATTCTATGGGCAAATGGACTCCTAATTATGAAGGCCCATATGTTGTTAAGAGAGCCTTTTCAGGCAGTGCTTTGATTCTTACAACTATGGATGGTGAAGAGTTCACTCGTCCTGTGAATGCAAATGTAGTCAAGAAATACTTCGCCTAAAAAAGAAAAGAACAACTCGCTAAGTTGAAAACCCGAAAGGGCGGCTTAGTCAAAAATGAGTGTCTCGGTGGATTGAAAACCTGAAAGGGCGGTCCAGGAAAAAGTTAGAGACTTAAAACAGAAAAATTTATCCCGATAAATTGAGTACCCCACCTTGGGGCAATTTATGCAAAAATTAGGGATTATGGCAAGTAACTGCATCTTGTTGATCTTCAGTTTTGAAGACTTTCTTGAGCACATTGTCGGATTCTGATCCCCAGTAGCAGTCAAGAGCACAGTGGATATCAAGAGGCGGTAGAAGGATTAGTGATCATTGTATTCAATGTATCCCTTTTCCATGTAAATTACCATTTTTCAACTTTTTTAAAGATCTATGGAGTCTTGTCATTTACAGACTACCATTCTATCAAATAAAGTCGAGCTTTTATCCAATTGTTTCTACTCTTGTTTAATCCAGCCAAATAGATTTAAATTTTATTATGATCATTCTTTTGAAATTAAATTTTAATTAAAATCATATTTTCTTAAACATATAAAAGCATTAATTTTAAGAAATCGATTTCATTAAAAGGAATATTAATAGCGGTTTGAAAAGCGGTAAGCCCTAAATATGGAGCATTATTGGTTCCCCTAAAGCAGTTGGCATGTTTCTTGTCTTTCATCCCCAACAGTGTTAGCACTCGGTGTTTGTTGATTTCCCTGGCCGATTAGTTCGCCATTATTCCTAGTTGAGTTTGTGTTTGTTCCCCAGCTGAGTGTAGGCATTTCATGACAACAGTTTTCATAGTTTCGACGGAACTTTGTTTCCACACTAGGCGCCATCAGATTCGCTCCCAGTCAGAGTTTCCACCTAGTTTCTGAGTAGTTATTTGTATTTATCCCCTGCGGGTTTGTCTCCCATTTAATATGATATCGATCTAAAATTCCCCGCCGAGTTGGCAGTAATTTCCTCAGTAGATTTCCTCCTTCCTTCCCCAGCTAGGGTTGAGCCTTTGAGATGTTTGGTCTTTTCTCCAGCTGTTGTTTCCCTCTTTTGTGGATTGGCCGAGAATTGTATTGATGATTCAAATCAGCGACATTTTTTGTATCCTTTGTGATCGTTTTGTCAGCATAATCATTACATATACATATACATATACACTCATACAACTTCATTATTGCATCATTGCACCTGGTGATTCATTCTTGTGAAATTTGATCCCTTGCTATGGTGGTACTTTATCCCCATATAGGTTCAGTGTGTATGTCCTCCTTCAATTATAGAGTGCCAGCCCCCTAAGCAGAAAAACTTTAACCTTTCTCCTTTCCCCATTAAGTTATTTCATCGTGGATGATTATTACTTCAGCTTCCTCCCCAGTTGATTATCTGGATGGAACCACTCCCCTTGAGTTATATCCATATTGGGTTGAGTCTTGATTGACCGTTTCTTTCTAGATCTTACCTAGATAGATGCTTTTGGTCCCCTATGAGTCTATTACCCAGTAACTAGTAATATTCTTCTTAGTTTGAAGTTTGTTACTTCTTGCCCAATACCCGGCAAAAGTAACCCCTTTTCTCCCCAATGGATTCATTTTCACGTTTCCCAAGAAGTATATCCTTGATATGTTCATCCTAACCGATGACGAATATTTTCTTCCCCTTCTTTGAGTTTATCCTTGATATGTTCATTCTAAGATGACGGATATTCTCATCCGTGGTATAATACCCAGTAAAAAGATAGTTGTAATCCGTTTTTGTTTCCCAGAGAGTTAATCTTTGATATGTTCATCCTAACCGATGACGGGTTTCCTTATCTTTACGATTTTCTGCCCAGTAACCGGTAGTTGTAAATCCTGCTTTTTCTCCCCTTTGCAGAGTCTATCCTTGATATGTTCTCTTTAATCGGTGACGGATATTCTCTTTATGGTTTTCTATCCAGTAACTGATAGATGTAATCCCTATTATTCCCCCCGGAGTCTATCCTTGATATGTTCATCCTAACCGGTGACGGATATTCTCATTTTGGTATTCTATCCAGCATTCGATAGATGTAATTCCTACTTTTTGTTCAGGCGGTCTATCCTTGATATGTTCATCTTAATCGGTGACGGATATCCTCCTTAACATCCTCAGGCGAGTTTATCCATGATATGTTCATTTTAACCGATAACGGATTTTCTTTCCTTTGAGTCTATCCTTGATATGTTCACTTTAACCAGTGATGGATATTCTCTCCTTTTGGTCTTCTGCCCAGTAGCCGATAGTTGTAAATCCTATTTTCAGCTTTTCCCCAGCAAGTCTATTCTTACCCAGTAGCCGGTAATGAATACACCTCCTAGTGGCTCTCAACGAGTCATCTTGATATGTTTACCCTAACCGGTAACAGATGTCCTCCCTGTAAGATTTTGTTATCTCCGTACCCAGTAACTAGTAGTGGATAATATATTTCTGCTCCTCCTATGTTAAAGATCTTTTCTTCCCCAATCGAGTTTGAGTGCATATTTCCTTTGTGGAATCATTGTTCCTCCTTGGTTCAAATATTTCAGTTTAGCTCTGATCTTCCTGTGTCCCCTTGCAGATGATCTTTGTACCTCCCCGACTGAGTCTTCCCATTGTTTTTCATGGAAACCCCTCGTGTCCCCAAGCAGTTTTTATGTCATAGCCTGGCCCACGCATAACCTTTTATCCCCCCAGAGTCTCTGTCTCTCCAGTGAGTTTTCCTTACAGAATGCATTACGCTCTTGCGGACTTTCAGTCTCTCTGAATTCTTTTCCTTTGTGGCAACATTTCCCCACAGAGATTTATTTTAACATTCATAGCATATGCATCATGAGGTCTCTTAGTGACCAAAATTTGTTTCTATATGTTGTTATTTAAGCCCATTCTACTGAGTCGATACAATGATTTTAACCTTCATCTCCTTAGTCAGAACATCCTTAAATAGGGGCAGCTTTAAGACCCCAATTTTGACCCTAAGATCCCTCATGCTACTTCATCATATGCATTAGCATTGGGATCATACCTTGGCATCCTCCTTACCCCTCACTCATTGAGTTTATTTTGGGAGAGATCACCAAGCACCATGTGATTGTATCATACCTTGTACTTTATCATTTACTAACCAAAATACCAAAATATGTCTTTGCATTTGTCTAACTCTTTTGTAGGTAAGGCACATGATCACCTTTGATCTATCAAGTTTATATCTAGGGCTTAAGACCCTCATTGATAAGAGCACAATCAATATTAGTCTACAATGGATTTAGACATCATATATGAGTCCATATGATCTTTACATGTTATTTTGTCAAGAAAGCATCAAGAGTTTGAAATTGGTTTGCCTTGGAAACCCTAGTTCATCTGGGTATCTTGTGTAACTTCTTCACCAAGCTTCTTCAACATTTGATCAAATAATTCAAGGGATACTTCAAATTTCATCATCTTATGCATATATCATCTCCAATGAGTCCCAAAAGTCAAGAGAATTGCAAGCTAGTAAGTTGGTTGATGGTGGTGGACAGGAGGAATTCATCTAATCAAAATTGGGGTCCCCTAGACCCTATCTCCTACAATTTGTATCATATGAAAATGATTCCAAGAGAAAAGTTACTCTAAATGAAATTTCAAACAACTTTCATGTTGAGTTTTAGAGCTAGTTTTTCTTGTAAAGTCATTTTTATGTTGAAAGATTATAGGTCATTTTGTCTAAACCCTAATTTGGAGGTCAACTTCCCAAGGCCATAACTTGCTCAATTTTTATGAGATGAAAGATTTCCAAGTTGAAAAATCAAATTCAATATGCCTAATTCAACTTTTATGTTTGGAGTAAGAGCTAACTCAACTTTTATGAGCATGTTATATGAGGATACATTATAGGTCATTTCGGACCAATACCATTGAACAAGTGATTTTCCTCAACTTCAAAAATGCATAACTCATTCATATTAAATCCAAATAAGGTCAAATTTGTGACCATTTTTAAGGCATTTGAAATAGATTCAACTTTTATAAAGACATTTTTCTCATTTGAAGCTCACATAAAAAGTTAGCCAAGGTGGAATAAGTGAACATATGACTTGACACTTATAAAAAAATTTGATATGTTAAAATTTCCAAACTTCCACCTCAAAATTCACCATGATACAAGCTTCAAATGGAAAGGTGTTCAACATAAGAGTTGTTCCTATTGATCTAAACTTTCCAAAAAGTCCAATTTCATCCATTTTGGACAAGATTTGAATGGTCTGCGCATGGCTTGAACATGGCATCATCATTTGGAAAAATCAAAACTTCAAACAGCTGTGTACAATTGCCTTGCATTCCAAGTTGATTTCAGACTCATTCACACTTGATTATGGACCTAAAGGAGTGGCTTCATGGGCATGTACACACCCATGCAAGCATGCATCATCCATTGCCAAATTTGGAAATTCAATTTGAAGGTGCAAATAACATGTGATTCAGCTATAAATAGAAGCCTCTAGGTTCAGAATTGAGGATCCCTTCGCGCCAGCTTTGCTCCAAGACCCCAAACCCTTCCATTTGAGAGGATAATCCTGAGAACTTTCTTTGAAAAGTGAGTTTGAATCTCACTGTTTTGAGATTCAAAACTCCAGGGATCCAAAGCCTTTGTTTGATTCTAATTTACTTCTGCAAGCTTCCTGAGTAAGATCAAGCACGAATCAAAGCAAGAGCAAGCAAATTTTGACCTACATTGAAGGTATTTTCCAGAAATCTTCATCTCTTCAATTCTCACTCAATTATCCATAATTCTCTTGGTTCTTTGGTTGTTTGAAGTCCTACCAATGTAGGCAAGAAGATTGAGTTGCTTTTAGGTCAAATCGAAGCGACTTAGATCATGTACCTCAAATTTCAACTCCATGTATCTCTCAATACACTTGGAGTTAGGATGAATTGAGTCCAGATTCGTGATCAGTTCCATTTTTACTTTAAAACCATGTCCTTCTTTTTTATTTTAGTGATGGTTATGATTGGACCAGTCCGACGACGCTCACCTGAGAAGGTGACCGAAGATTTGCTCCGTTGGTGAGTTGGCAAGGTCCAGAGCCACATGATCTATTCAATTTGTTTTAATCACGAGCGTTGGTTTTGATTACTTGTTTTGTGGCGCGCTGACTCAAGTCCACCATGGACCGCGCGCTTGCGGCCACTTGATCGGCCACCTCAATTAATGAGGGAGATCAAGTTGTCCATGTTTTTTCTGATTATTTGAATTTCATTTTAATTGTGTTATTTTCATTAATTCATATTAATTTTAATATTGATCCAAAAAATATGAGAGTTTCACCCAAAAAAATTAAATAAATTCCTCTTTCATTTTCTGAATTAAAATTATTTTTTGGATCATTATTAATATTTTTCATGATTTAATTGATTTTGTGAATATTTTTAATTGTTTAAAAATAGTTTTAATTTTCCAAAAAGGATGAAGTTTTTTCTCCATGGTCCTTTGACCTTGTTTGACCTATGATAAATCTCATGGCCATTTATTTGGTGTTTTGATGAGGTTTTAGAAAATTGACCAACCATAATTTTATTTAATGCATATTTTAATTATTTTTAATTGATTAAATGCCAAATGAATTGTGTAGAGCCATTTTAATTGACTTGTTGAGTTTGACTTATGTTGTTGGGTCTTGGTCAAAGTTGATTTGACTTTGTTAGGTTAAGATCATTGGATTTAGGGGATTGATGAAATGTACATTTCATCTCCCAAAATGAATGAATGATCTTAATTTGGTAAAAGTCCTCCTTTGACTAATTTGTGTTGGTTCCATTCCCCCTCCCTCTTCATATTATTCCCACTCTTTATTCATTCATGTCATGGACCTATGATATCTCTATATCCTAAGGCTAGCTGATTGCAAAATCAACATGAGTATGGATGAGATTAGGTCCACCACTTTGCATATTCTTTTGTGTGTTGGGTGTTTCGTGAGCATAGTCCATTATACTATGTCTCTAACATGTATTAACACCAGAATTCTATGGCCCGACCTCAAATAGTTGTGACTTCTACATAAGTCCAATTACGATTGCTTAACATAGCGCTAAATTTGTGACACAAAAAGGCATAACATTCTAGTAAGTGAGATTGTAAGTCTCCCCTCTTTCATGGTATTGTATGGAAACTTGGCCTTTTTCCTTCCTTTGGAAGATGTCTTGGTTCAAGGACCCATGCTTGTGATAAGTGGGTTGAGTGTTCTCCAAAGAATGACTTAAACAAAACAAAGCAAAAGCAATACTAACTTCTAATCAACTAGCAACTAACATTTAATTTCAAGTCATTTACTTTTATGCACTTTAAATTTTAAGCTTTTATTCATTTGCCATTATTCATACCACTAAATTGGTTTACTTTAATGTCATTTTCACTTTGCCCACTTGGACCATATCTTGTGATATTGTGTTTGTATATACTTGTCTGTGTTTTATGGTCTTTTGACCTTAATGTACACTGTAAGACCCCAATTTTGACCCTAAGATCCCTCATGGCATCATAACATTGCATTTGCATTGCCTCAAGGGTCTTTAGCATCTTGGTTCCCTTTGCCTTTGGGTGGGACTCCTTGTGATTGGTTTGAGATCACCAAGCATGCTTGAATTATACATCATTGTTTCTCTTACTTTTGTTTACTAACCAAAAGCACAAAAATGTGTCACTAACATCTTTTGTTTGAAGCTTAAGTATCATCCAAGACACTTTGTGGATTTTATTTAGATGATCAGTTAACACAAGGGAATGGCTTGAGATACTTCCAACAGGTTCAAACGGGGTCTATTCGTCAGTCAAAATGTTAATCTTGAAGGAGCAAAAGTTTGTTCATGAGTTGTCATGCTCGCTAGGCGAGCAGAATGGGTCGCCTAGCGAGTCCCAAGAAAAGCCACCAGAATCACCTACGCTCAGAGGAATTTCTTGAACTGTCATGCTCGCTAGGCGAAGCCCACGTGTTTAAAAAATAATAATAATAAAAAATAAATAATAAATAAATAAATAAATAAATAAAATATAACAGAAAAATTTTGGACTTGGGCCTCTCTCATTTAAGCCCACAGGTCCACAAAAATCAGGTTATAAATTCAGAGTTTCAGTGAAACAAAATTCCATTCTATTCCTATTACCCTGGCAGGGAAAAAGATAGTGAGAGAAGAGCTAACAGAGTTCAGAGCAACCTCCAGAGACTGAAGGGAACTCATCGGCAAAGAACCAATTCCCTCTCATATAAACCCTCAGATTGTTTTGCAAACCCAACCGGGCAATTCAATTTCATTCGATCTCTCCAGTCAGGTTTGCCATATTCCCATTACTTTATGCTTTTAATTTGAATGCTCTGAACATATGAGGTATTATGGGTGAATTTGACACCCTTTTGATGCATGTGTTTGACAAGAGGTTTAGGCCTCCTACCCTTGGTTGCTTTTTGTGAGCTTTTTGTGAATTTTAATGCCATGATTCATGTGGTTACATTTTGATTTGGGGGCAACTCTTGATTACCCTATCTTGTTTCTCTAACCTGTTTGTTGAGTTTTGTTTTGTGAGGGCTCATATGACTCTTGCAGAGATGGCTTGCCTGGTGTTCCACTTTATTTGTGGGATACCACCTGGTGGTTTATTCTGATTACCTGTACTGACTCACTTTCTTTGATGGTGTTTAGCTTGGAAGAGTCTTTGGGTTTCTTATCTCTTTAATTGTTGTTACTTCGGATCTTTATCCGTACGGTAGGTCTCTCGATCCCTTTACTTTTCCCACATGTTACCGATTTCTTAGGTTTCGTATAGCCTCTCGTGGCATTTCATTTAAGGTAGCGCGGTTCCTTCATCTAGGACTGCCTTTTTGCATGAGCATCCCTAAACACCCCAAACTCATTGATTTTTCTTCTCCTAAGAACATGTTATCTCCTTCTACTACAGGCGAGTAAGTCTCCAAAGATCGAGCATCCGGTAGATTGCGTAGTAACGTCGTTCACCCCAAAACACAACCCTTACCCCGTAGTCGGTCGAACTACATTTTGCTCTGATTTTCATCCCAGATGAGATACGTAGGCATAAGACGCGATGTCTTAGCGAGCACACTCCTCTTTAACCCATAGGTAGCCGAGCTACGAAGACTCTGATTCTCAAATTCAGATGAGATACGTATGCAGTGGATGCGACGTCCGTGCGAGTCATTTTCTTTTGACCCTTCTTTTAGTAAGTAGTACATTAGATAAACATACATGTTTTTCTCATCCCTTCAATCATGTTTGCACAAACAAATTTTCAAAAAAAAAAACAACAACCTTTACAACAAGTGTGAAAAGGGCTCCCTAGGAGTACCTAGGATGCTTTGGGTGCCTAACACCTTCCCATTGCATAACCAACAGCCTTACCCAGATCTCTGACATTTTTACTAGTTTTTGATTCGATAAAACTTTTAGGTTTTTGTTCGCTTTCTAACCATTCCTTTGGATAAATAGAAGTGCGGTGGTGACTCGACTTGTATGATTTACCTTGGATTTAGTCAATATCTCTAATGGTAACGAATACCCCGCTACAGAAAAGTGGCGACTCTGCTGGGGACGTGTATTTGCCTAGTGGGTTTTGCCTACTTTTCATATTTGTTGTATTGTATTGTATATTTTTTTTGTGACATATTTTTGTGCAATTTGGGATTACTGTATTGTATGTAATGATTGAATTGCTTGAATATTAATTCCTTGTATGCTTGGTGATCTTTGTGAGATGAGTTCTATACCCGGACTCGAGTGCACTTAGGATAGGAGAATGGCGTAGTCTTGTTGACTTGTGTGGAGTGATTCCTTAGCAAGTTGACTTGCAAGTCCATTCACTTGGTGGAGGTTATGTTGGGATCAATAATGTCACACAAGTAAGTTGTGGTTAGACATTACTCTTTCCAATATAGACCTTAGAAGCCAAGGACCTTAGTTTACAAAACCTATCTTGGTCTATTCGTAGGATGTAGTGCAAAAGTCGTTCAAGTGTAAGATTTGATACGATTGTTACGCGATACTACACTCATAAGAGTCTCTCTTGAGAATATTTTTGGAATACGAGTAGTCGTTTCTCCAATAATATCCGAAAGATGGGATGATGGCTATGGGAACCTCTTGTAGAACATGTTTGGCAGGTTTAAACCCTAGTACACTCCCTTTTGGGTGGTTCTTAACCTTACTCCATGCTCGTGACTTACAACAAACCCTTGATTCATGGTTGATCCGTTCATGAATCCTTAATATCAATGGAACTTGGGTGTTGATAAGGTGTAAACCATAATCCACCAAAATGGATGATTGATATTAAGGATAACATGATCCATCCCATGACCTTTGTTTGGTGTGCTTTGCTTGATCCTTGAGTGTGATTGTTGCATTCATGCATTCATGCACCCATTTGCATTCATATCATCAAAATAATAAGAAAATTTTCAAGGAACTTAAGAGGTTTATTTGCAAAATTTTCAGACATGGAAAGACAAAGAAGGAATACAAAGAAGTACAGCTTCAGGCAACCAGATTTGAAAGAGTTAAGGAATCTGACATCCTGTGTATTAGATCCTTTGGGTTTCAAGGCTCGTTTGGGGAAGTTTCTTCCTCTTCTGACTACTCAGGTGGATGAAGGATTGGTGAGTGTATTGGTGCAGTTTTACGATCCTTTATACCGTTGCTTCACGTTTCCGGATTTTCAGCTTTTGCATACCCTTGAGGAGTATGCTTACCTTGTGGGTATACCTATTCTAGACCAGTTGCCGTTCAGTGGCTTGGAGAGTATTCCTACTTCTCAAGAGATAGCTGACATGTTACACATAGATGAATCTCTGGTTGGTGCTCATATGACTACCAAAGGTGGAATTCAAGGTCTCCCTTCTGAGTTCCTCATTGCTCAAGCTACTATATATGGGAAGGCCATGAGTGAGGATGCCTTTGAAGCCATATTTGTACTTCTCATCTATGGATTGGTATTGTTCCCCAACATCGACAAGTTTGTGGATGTGAACGCTATTAGGATTTTCTCTACTCTTAATCCCGTTCCGACTCTGTTGGGAGATACCTACTTCTCTTTGCATATGAGGAATGCAAAGAGTGGTGGCGCCATTGTGTGTTGTTTGCCTCTGTTGTATAAGTGGTTTATTTCTCACTTACCTCAGACGGTCACTTTCAAGGAGAACAAGGAATGTCTACGGTGGTCCACGAGACTTATGTCTCTCACTAATGATGATATCTCTTGGTATAACCATGTGTATGATGGTGTGCGGATTATTGACTCTTGTGGCGAATTCTCCAATGTACCTCTTCTTGGTACATGTGGTGGGATTAACTACAATCCTGTTTTAGCACGTCGGCAGCTTGGGTTCCCCTTAAAGGATAAACCCAATAACATTCTGTTATAGGGTGTATTCTTTCAGGATGGTAAAGATCCCCAAGGCTTGAAAGCTAGGATGGTCCGCGCTTGGCGCAAGATTCATAGGAAAGGAAGGAAAGAGTTGGGTCCTAAGAATTACATCGCTTTGGAGCCTTACACTGTTTGGGTTAGGAAGAGGGCGTCTAAGTATCTCATGCCTTACGAGTATCCGAAACCTATACCTATGATTATGGTTGGGCCTTCAACCCTCCCTAATCAAGGAGTAGAGGAGTTGAGAGACAAAGACCGTTCACGTGAAGAGTTGCTTCAGCAGATTAAGGAGAAGGATGTGTTGATTGAGTTTCTTGAGCATCAGGTTATTGATGACCCTGATGATGTATGGACTTCTCTACTTCCTCAGTCTTCTAAGTTCTGGAAGATGAGGTATGATCGACTCGCCAAAGAGAAGGCCGATATGGAGGCAGCCTACGAGAGGGAGGTGAAGAGGCTTCGCGCATCTTATCTTCCTGTGTCCCGAGCTTTAGATGATTGTTTCTAGGGATCCATAGGACGATTATTTTCCTTTTCTCTTGTACATGATTGATGATGCTGCACTTCTTTTCTCTGATATTATTTGATGAGATATTTCCATATGTGATAAAATGCTTAATATTTCCAGAATTTGCAAATAAAACTCTAAAGTTCCTTTGAAATAAAAAACAAATCATATGCACAAACATTGCATGCATCATATGCATAAGCAGGTTTTGTTTCCGGTCCCTTGCCCTGCGGTCTAACTCTGTGTCCTTCATTTATTTTAAAGACAAGCTGACTCACCGGTACTACACTAGAGCTAACATTTCAAGACTGATGGATCACTTAGAGCAAGAGAACCGCGAGCTGAAAGAGGAAGTGGCCAGATTGACTGCCCTAATGGAGTCACTCATGGCTGCCCAGAGCCAGTCTTCTCCGACACCTTCAACTCCTCCCCAGAGGACAGTTATCTCCGAGATTGTCTCCTCTACTGTGCCCGCTGCCAGTGCACACTTTGTTCCAACAGCCATGCCAACCGGGTTCCCGTGGGGGATGCCTCCCAATTTCATGCCTGAGGGTCTTGTTCCCACCTTTGCTTCTCTACCGGCATCTAGCCCGGTCCTTGTCGTTCCTCCTCCTGTCGTGCATACTTTGCCCAGGGTAGACGACACCATCTATCATTCTGAGCCGTCTGAGGGTCGAGATGTTTATGAGAAGATGGATGCTATGAATGATCAATTTCATGAGCTTCGCAAGGAATTGAAAACTCTCAGAGGGAAGGATCTTTTCGGCAAGTCTGCTGCCGAACTCTGCTTGGTTCCAAATGTGAAGATCCCTGTGAAATTCAAGGTCCCTGATTTTGAAAAGTACAAAGGAAATACTTGTCCTCTCAGCCACCTGGTCATGTATGCCAGGAATATGTCGACTCAAACCGATAATGACCAACTACTCATCCACTACTTTCAGGACAGTCTGTCCGATGCCGCTTTGGTGTTGGTACATGGGTTTAGTCAGCGCGAACATCCGATCCTTCATTGATCTCGGCGAAGCCTTCGTCAAGCAATACAAGTACAACGTGGATATGGCTCCCGATAGAGATCAATTGAGAGCCATGTCCCAAAAGGATAAAGAAACATTTAAGGAGTACGCCCAGAGGTGGCGAGAGGTGGCAACACAGATCGTGCCTCCGCTAGAAGAGAAAGAGATGACTAAGACCTTTTTGAAGACTTTAAGTTCTTTTTATTATGAGCGGATGATTGCTAGCGCTCCTTCTGACTTCACCAAGATGTTGAATATGGGGATGCGTCTAGAAGAAGGGGTCCGTGAAGGACGGTTAACCAGAGAAGAAGGCTCTTCTGCAAAATGTTATGGGGCGTTTGCAAAGAAGAAAGATGGAGAGGCACATGCTGTGATCTCCCAAGAGAAACCAAGAATACCCTATGTGAGGAGGAAGACTGTGCGTCCCGCCAGTAACCAGCACCAGGTGGCTCATATAGCACCTGTTTTCAGAGACAATCAACAGTATCAGCAATATAGTAACAATCAGCAACCACATCCGTAATATCAACAACAACAGCACCGACCGCAGCAGCAGGCCTACCAGCCTCGAAATAGTAATCAAACCAGCACGGGTTACGAGAGGAAAAGGGTCAGCTTCGATCTTATTCCTATGACGTACACAGAGTTATATCCCTCTTTGAAAGAAAGGTAGCTGATTACTCCGAGAGACCCACCGGCTATACCTGCTAACCCCCAGTGGTGGTATAAGCCTGAGTTACATTGTGTTTACCATTCTGGTCCTCCCGGCCATGACGTGGAGAATTGTTACCCTTTGAAGACCAAGGTTCAAGACCTTGTGAGGTGTGGTATTCTATGTTTTGAGGACGTAGGCCCTAATGTGAAGAAGAACCCATTGCCCGAACATGGGAAATCTGTCAACATGGTCCAGGGTTGCCCTGGAAAATACAAGGTCAAATATGTCAGTCATATTCAACAATCTCTGGTCCAGATGCATCGTTTGTTGTGTGACTACAGTCATTATGAGCATGACCATGATAGATGTCGAGTCTGCTCTGTTAACCGATTGGGTTGTTGCCAGGTGCGCAAGGATGTTCAGGAAATGTTGGACGAAGGAGTCATTGAGATCCTTCAAAACAGGAATGTTGATGAAAATGAGCCTGAGGTCAATGTGATCTCCCCAGTGTTCCGGATACCTGAGCCTGTTATCATCAAGTACAATGGTAGCAAGCAGAAGGCTTCTCCCGCTATGATCATTAAGCTTGTTGGTCCTGTGCCTTACTCCTCTGAAAAGGCAGTTCCCTATCGCTACAACGCCGTAGCAATAGAGAATGGGAAAGAGGTGTCCTTGCCCTTTTCTTCTGTTGTGAATATTTCCGATGGTAGTGGTTTGACCCGTAGTGGCCGTGTATTTTAAGCACCGCCGAAGCCTCAAATTAATGCTGATTTTGCTGAACGCCCGGTCGGGAACGCTGTGAATTCTCTGAATCCGGCACTTGCTGTTAAGCCCTCCTCTGTACTGAAAACTCCTACTTCTGTTGGCCCAAGTGGTAATGAGAAATAAGACTGTGATGAGATGCTGAGACTCATCAAGAAAAGCGAGTACAATGTTGTAGACCAACTTCTACAAACGCCATCCAAAATATCTGTGTTATCCTTACTCTTAAATTCAGAACCCCACCGAGAGGCTCTGTAGAAGGTTTTGGATGTGGCATATGTGGATCACGATGTCACTTTGGAACAATTTGATAGCATTGTTGCAAACATTACTGCTTGTAACAACCTGAGTTTTTGTGACTCTGATCTCCCTGAGGAGGGAAGAGACCACCATTTGGCTTTACACATATCTATGAATTGCAAAGACGACGCCATGTCCAATGTACTGGTGGACACTGGGTCATCATTGAACGTATTGCCAAAGTCCACTCTCTCAAAGCTATCATATCAAGGGCCTCCCATGAGGCAGAGTGGAGTAGTTGTGAAGGCTTTCGATGGGTCTCGCAAAACTGTGATTGGGGAAGTTGATCTCCTAATCAAGATCGGACCAAGTGATTTCCAGATTACCTTCCAGGTTATGGACATTCACCCATCGTATATTTGTCTCTTAGGCAGACCATGGATTCACGAGGCAGGCGTCGTGACATCCATCCTACACCAGAAATTGAAATTCGTGAAAAACAAGAAGCTGGTGGTGGTAGGGGGAGAAAGGGCTCTTTTGGTTAACCATTTGTCTTCCTTCTCTTATATAGATGCTAAGGTTGAAATTGGAACTCCTTTCCAAGCTTTATATATAGCTGAGCCTATTGAGAAGAGAACTCCTTCATTTGCTTCCTACAAAGATGCAAAGCTGGCCATTGAGCGTGGTGCAACCACTGGTTTAGGAAAAATGATTGAGTTAGAAGACAACGAGTCCCAGGCTGGCATAGGTTTTTCTTCTTGTACTTTCAACAAGCAAGGGTTATTCAAGAGTGGAGGTTTCATCCACACTGGTCTAGATGAGGAGGTTGTTGCCGTTTTAGAAGAAGATACAAAGGATTCTGAAAATTTCATCATCCCTGGTGGGGTCTGCAACAATTGGGTCGATGTGGATATTCCAACAGTTGTCCATAAGTCAACGTAATAATCACTTTGTTTGAAAACCCTTCTCCCATGCCAAAAGGAGGAGTGATGACATTGATGGCGCATAAATACAATGATATTTTCATTCAATAAATTCATGTTAAATGTTTGTTTTTCCATTTATTTTCCCTTTTCGCTTTTGCATGAAATTGGTGATCACATAAAACCTCAAAATGGAATAAAATCAATCTTTTTATCTGCATAATGATTTGCCTTGTTTGAATTCTAAATCTTTTCATATCCAAAATCATTATGCAAGTTGATTTCTAAATTCATTGAACATAATGACCCAACACCATCTCCCAATTTTGAATTCCCTGTATTTGAGTCAGAGGAAGATGATGTTGAAGAGATTTCTGATGAGATCACTCGGCTACTTGAGCATGAAGAGAAGATCATTCAGCCGCATCTTGAGAATCTGGAAACAGTCAACTTGGGGTCTGAAGATTGTGTGCGAGAGGTAAAGATTGGGGCACTTCTGGAAGAATCTGTTAAGAAGGGGTTGATTAAGTTGCTACGAGAATATGTTGACGTCTTTGCCTGGTCATATGAAGACATGCCTGGTCTAGATACTGATATTGTGCAACATTTCCTACCTCTAAAGCCTGAGTGCATGCCTGTAAATCAGAAGCTCAGAAGAACTCATCCTGATATGACAGTGAAGATCAAAGAGGAAGTTCAGAAGCAAATTGAGGCGGGGTTTCTGGTGACTTCTACATATCCTCAATGGGTGGCCAATATTGTGCCCGTGCCTAAGAAAGATGGAAAAGTCCGGATGTGTGTGGACTATAGAGACTTGAATAAAGCTAGTCCAAAAGATGATTTCCCTCTACCGCATATTGATATGTTGGTAGATAATACAGCTAAATTCAAAGTCTTCTCGTTTATGGATGGATTTTCCGGATATAATCAGATTAAAATGGAACCCGAGGATATGGAGAAGACAACATTCATCACACCTTGGGGAACATTCTGTTATCGAGTGATGCCCTTCGGTTTGAAGAACGCCGGAGCCACGTATCAACGAGCTATGACTACCTTGTTCCATGACATGATGCACAAGGAGATTGAGGTGTATGTTGACGATATGATCGCTAAGTCAAGATCGGAGGCTGTACTCCCAGTAGAGGTGGATATCCCATCAATGAGAGTCTTGATGGAAGCCAAGTTGACTAATGTTGAATGGGTTCAGAGTCGTTATGACTAGCTGAATTTGATTGAAGAGAAGAGATTGACTGCCATGTGCCATGGTCAGTTATATCAGTAGAGAATGAAGAAATCTTTTGATAAGAAGGTCAAGCCTCGTGTGTTCCGAGAAGGTGACCTTGTGCTCAAGAAAGTTTTGTCTTTCACGCCCGATTCCAGGGGCAAGTGGACTCCGAACTATAAGGGTCTGTATGTTGTTAAAAGAGCCTTTTCAGGTGGTGCTTTGATACTTACAACTATGGATGGGGAGGATTTCACTCGTCCTGTGAATTCAGATGCAGTCAAGAAATACTTCGCCTAAAAAAAAAACTGAATAGCTCGCTAAGTTGAAAACCCGAAAGGGCGGCTTAGGCAAAAATGAGTGTCTCGGTGGATTGAAAACCCGAAAGGGCGATCCAGGCAAAAGTTAGAGACACAAAAAATATATAATAATGATATATGTATCCCGCTAGATTGAGTACCTCATCCTGGGGCAATCTAGGCAAAAATTAGGGATTTGGCAAGTAATTGCATCCTGACAAGACTTTGTTCTACAACTGTCGTCCGTCAGAGATCCTTGCTCATTATCAGCCAAAGCTTCAAATACATCGGATTCCGAATTGGTGGAGAAATGGTCATTATGTTCAATGTAGCCCTTTTCCAATATATATCACCAATTTCAAATTTGTAAAGATCTATGGAGTCTTGCCATTCGCAGACTACCATTCTATGGAGTTTTGCATGTTTTGATTAAGAAAATATCATTGTTTTAAACAATCAAATTTTTTATAATTTGTTTTTAAACAAAGTGAACATTCACAATGACGAAAGGATACTTAGGAGATCTTCAGTGCTCTCCCAAGGGTGGTACGATCCCCAACAGGGTAAGATTTTTGTCCATATTCCTGGCATGACTGTATCTCCTCCCTTCGGAACCCCTTGTGGTTTATCCTACCAAGTGGATTGCTTGTTGAGAGTCACCTCTCTTCCCTTCAGCAGAGTAGCAATCTTTCTTCCTCAGCAGCGTGGATCTCTTTAGGCAAGAGCGGTATTTGGTGGTTGATCCCGATAAATCCTTTATCTCCTCAGATAGATTCCCCAGTAGAGTTGTTGGTGTGGTGGACCTTGTCTGTGATAACTCTCGTCCCCAGCTGGAATGATTGATGATTCATCCCTTGCAGAGTTCTTTGCTTCCTGGTATCTCTGATCCCCAGCAGATTGGATACTCCCCGGTGAACTTGGATTTCTCTCTTGAGATGTAGTACCGGGTGATTGATTCCTGGACCTGGTTGTGTTAGATATGTCTATCTGTCAGCATACATCATACATAAACCACGCATATTCATGCATAATTATAACATTCAGATATTCATGTTGCATTCTTTGCCATATATCGTTGTTTGCTGTCTCCTGCTATTTGGTGATATATTTTCCTAAGCAGATATGTGTGTCTGATCTCTCCATATAGAGTCAGCTCCATAGGCAGAAAGCGTCTATCCTTTCTTCCATATTCCCCACCGGGTTATATCCTCGTGGATGTTGATTGTTTTTGTTCCTTCCCAACACATATATTGGGATGGTTTTCCCCATTGAGTTATATCCTCACCGGGACAAGTCTTGATTTGGTGTGCCTATCTAGTTTGATCCTAGATCGGTCTCTTGAGACTCTTTTCCTGTTTCCCTGTGGTAAATGAATAATTTCTCAATAATTAGTAATTATTATCCCCGGCGGAGTCTGTGTTTCTCTACCCTCATATCGGTAGTTGTAAACCCTATTTCTTCCCTTTTTGCAGAGTAACTATTTTTGCTCATCTTTAATTGGTGACAGTTATCTTCATCCAGTATTTAGTGATGATATCCCCTCATCTGCTTGGATAATTGCCCTGATTACGCAATTTATCCCCAGCGGGTCATCTCTCGTCTACCTTGTTGTTGTTGGTAACGATTGTTTCTCTCCTGAATTGGTCATCATTATATACCTAGTTTCGGTATCCCGATGCCTTTTCTTTTCGGTCGATTTATCCTTTATTAACCCAATAACCGGTTGTGGATAATCGTCCATGCGAGTATATTATCTACGTTCTGACGGTAATAGATAGTATATCTCATGCACTCTCGGGTCTGAAGCCTTTTGTTCTTCCCCAGTTGAGTAAGATTCGTATCCCCTTTGTGGAGTCGAATATCCATCCTGTAATCGAGTTTGCTTTTAGCCCTCTTTTGGATGATGAGTGTTTTGGGAATATTCCCCAATTCACGCCTTGGTTGGTCACCTATTATATGCCCAGTAACCGATATCCATGGTGTTCCTTCCTCTCTGCTCCCTATTATGACTTTTTGTCCCATGTGGAGTCAGAATCCCTGAGTTGAAGTATACCTTTTAGGTTTTCCTCAGACATTTTGAAGTTTTGATATCTCTCACCCTTATACCAGTCTTGGATATTCATCTCTTCCTGAGCATGTTGTATCTCTCACCCTCATACCTGGCGTTCAGATCACATGTCTCCTTGAGCTTATTACCCAGTAACCGGTAATACCTCGTCTCGCTGCTTCCCCAGGAGTGTCCTTGTGGACATCCCCAGCGAAGTCCCTTAGTGGATTGTTTTCATCCGGATTTTATCCGAAGTATCCGTTGTGGATAGTTTTGCTGTATTGGCATATTCCCCAATACATGCATCTTCGAGTCAGCTCGAGTCTTTCCATTGGATCTTTTCCCTTTGGAATTCTGTTCCTCACGCTTTGAGTCGTGACCTGCTCGCGCATTTTTATCCCTTTTCTATCCCCAGGAGAGTCCCCAGGGTCTTGGTCCCATGGAGTGAATTGCTCATATGGATTATCAGTGGCTTCTGATTTCTTTGCTTTTGTGGACACATATCTCCACAGAGTGTTACCATTTTTTCATACCTACATTTGCATCATGAGGTCTCTTAGGGACCAAAATTCGTCTCTTTGTTATTATTTAAGCCCATTCTACCCCGTCGAGACGAAGATTTTAACCTTCACTTCTCCGGCTAGAATGACCTTAAATAGGGGCATCTGTAAGACCCTAATTTTGACCCTAAGATCCCTCATGGCATCATAACATTGCATTTGCATTGCCTCAAGGATCTTTAACATCTTGGTTCCCTTTGCCTTTGGGTGGGACTCCTTGTGATTGGTTTGAGATCACCAAGCATGCTTGAATTATACATCATTGTTTCTCTTACTTTTGTTTACTAACCAAAAGCACAAAAATGTGTCACTAACATCTTTTGTTTGAAGCTTGAGTATCATCCAAGACACTTTGTGGGTTCTATTTAGATGATCAGTCAACACAATGGAATGGCTTGAGATACTTCCAACAGGTTCAAACGGGGTCTATTCGTCAGTCAAAACGTTAATCTTGAAGGAGCAAAAGTTTGTTCATGAGTTGTCATGCTCGCTAGGCGAGCAGAATGGGTCGCCTAGCGAGTCCCAAGAAAAGCCACCAGAATCACCTACGCTCAGAGGAATTTCTTGAACTGTCATGCTTGTTAGGCGAAGCCCACGTGTTTAAAAAAAAAAGAACGATAAAAAATAAAATAATAATAATAATAATAATAATAAATAAATAAATAAAATATAACAGAAAAATTTTGGACTTGGGCCTCTCTATCATTTAAGCCCACAGGTCCACAAAAATCAGATTATAAATTCAGAGTTTCAGTAAAACAAAATTCCATTCTATTCCTATTACCCTGGCAGGGAAAAAGATAGTGAGAGAAGAGCTAACAGAGTTCAGAGCAACCTCCAGAGACTGAAGGGAACTCATCGGCAAAGAACCAATTCCTTCTCATATAAACCCTCAGATTGCTTTGCAAACCCAACCGGGCAATTCAATTTCATTAAATCTCTCCAGTCAGGTTTGCCTTATTCCCATTACTTTATGCTTTTAATTTGAATGCTCTGAATGTATGAGGTATTATGGGTGAATTTGATACCCTTTTGATGCATGTGTTTGACAAGAGGTTTAGGCCTTCTACCCTTGGTTGCTTTTTGTGAGCTTTTTGTGAATTTTAATGGCATGATTCATGTGGTTACATTTTGATTTGGGAGCAACTCTTGATTACCCTATCTTGTTTCTCTAACCTGTTTGTTGTGTTTTGTTTTGTGAGGGATCATATGACTCTTGCAGAGATGGCTTGCCTGGTGTTCCACTTTATTTGTGGGATACCACCTGGAGGTTTATTCCGATTACCTGTACTGACTCACTTTCTTTGATGGTCTTTAGCTTGGAAGAGTCTTTGGGTTTCTTATCTCTTTAATTGTTGTTACTTCGGATCTTTATCCGTACGGTAGGTCTCTCGATCCCTTTACTTTTCCCGCATGTTACCGATTTCTTAGGTTTCGTATAGCCTCTCGTGGCATGTCATTTAAGGTAGCGCGGTTCCTTCATCTAGGACTGCCTTTTTGCATGAGCATCCCTAAACACCCCAAACTCATTGATTTTTCTTCTCCTAAGAACACGTTATCTCCTTCTACTACAGGCGAGTAAGTCTCCAAAGATCGAGCATCCGGTAGATTGCGTAGTAACATCGTTCACCCCAAAACACAACCCTTACCCCGTAGTCAGTTGAACTACATTTTGATCTGATTTTCATCCCAGATGAGATACGTAGGCATAAGACGCGATGTCTTAGCGAGCACACTCCTCTTTAACCCATAGGTAGCCGAGCTACGAAGACTCTGATTCTCAAATTCAGATGAGATACGTATGCAGTGGATGCGACGTCCGTGCGAGTCATTTTCTTTTGACCCTTCTTTTAGTAAGTAGTACATTAGATAAACATACATGTTTTTCTCATCCCTTCAATCATGTTTGCACAAACAAATTTTCAAAAAAAAAACAACAACCTTTGCAACAAGTGTGAAAAGGGCTCCCTAGGAGTACCTAGGATGCTTTGGGTGCCTAACACCTTCCCATTGCATAACCAACCCCCTTACCCAGATCTCTGACATTTTTACTAGTTTTTGATTCGATAAAACTTTTAGGTTTTTGTTCGCTTTCTAACCATTCCTTTGGATAAATAGAAGTGCGGTGGCGACTCGACTTGTATGATTTACCTTGGATTTAGTCAATATCTCTAATGGTAACGAATACCCCGCTAAATACACAATAACAACAAAAACCCATAAAAGACATTTTGTGTGGACTGTTGGTTTGATCTAAGACTTTGGACTTAGAATTAGGCAACACTCCCTATGCAAAAGGACTTGGCCTATGCCAACTTTCATGGAACCAAGTGCTTGTGAAGGAAACATTCATCTGATACAATATTGAAGATTCATTTGAGTTCATCTGCAACATGATCATATTAAAGTTGTTATTTTGAACCTGTGCCTAATGTCATCTTTGAAGTCATCTCATACATGGGAGATTTTGAAGAAGATCATGGAGTTTCTAAGCTTGGATGTGGTTATCTTTATTTGATGCATTGCTCTTCATCTTGCTATTTGTGTATTGATATTGCTTGATTATAAAGTCCAAGGGAAATTTGGGTTTCTATATGACATTCTTGTCTATTGGATTGCAGCCCATTGGTCAGATCTTTTCAACTCTTAACTTTTAATTTTTTTTTAGGATTAGTCTCTTCATCTCTTCCCCACTTCTTTAATTTCAAATCTCTCCCTCCTTTTAAAATCTTCTTTTCTTGTGTTTTTTAACTTAGACCATATTGCAAATTAGAAACTTTGGCCTTATGCCATTGCATTTTAAAACTATTTTCTTAATCAAACTTGTAAATGAACTTAACTATACTTGACTTAAAAATTCAAAAGGCAAAAAGGACTAACACTCATCCAACTCATTTTGAAATTGTTACCACGAACTACGAGGTTTTGATCCCTCATTTTTATGTTGGTACGTAAGCACAAGTCCGAAGGTCTTGTCAAACACAAAAATATAATTAATGAATTCTTTTCTCATCTCTCCACTCTATTTATTGCAAACATCTTTTGTACAAAAATACACATGCACATAAAAATGGGCTCCCTAAGAGTACCTATGACACTTTGGGTGCTAACACCTTCCCTCTATGTAACCAAACCCCTTACCTGTAATCTCTGGTATTTTATTAGTTTTGATTTGAAAACTTCTTATTTTTGGGTTTTGTTCGTACTTTTCTCTTTTCCCTTGGAAACAATAAAAGCACGGTGGTGACTCTGGTTTAATTGACGTTAAGTTTATCCATAGCTTGATGGTCATGATTTTAATCTGTGCACTTTCCTTTTCGCTTTACTTTTTCGATTCATTTTTTATGGATGTGTGATGTAAATATTGTGTATGCTATTTTACTTTTTTTTAATTAATTTTTTTATCATTGTTGAATGCTTGTATGTACATTCGGTTCTTGTGGCGTTTGATTTACGCCTTGTGCTTGAATTTGTGTCATTACACTTGAACTCGCACCCCTTTGCGATCCAAATCGCACCCTTCCCGTTAGCATTTGTATCCATCATATTTAACCATCGATTTAAATTCATTTCTAATCACTTACCCAAAATCATTTTCAAAACTATTTTGCAAGGCAAGTCAAAAGCTTGATCCAACATCCACCTATTTTCAAAATCACCTCAAAACCAACCCATTTGAAACTTTTCTTTTCAAACCGTTTCCACTATCTCAATTTATCAACCATCCATATTCAAATTATTTTTCAAAGCATAAAACCACTTCAATTTTTTTTATAACCATAAACAAACATCGATCAACATCGAATGTATTTTCCCAATCAAACTTCAAAAATACATAAAAATATTCAAAACACTTTTTTTAATAAATATGGAAACGGAATGGGGTGAAAACCACGAGCTCCTGAGACTAGGATTCGAGATGGATATCTCGCTAGTCCAAGCTCTTGCCATCGCTAAAAATACATCAAACTCATTCAAACTTTTTTGCCTTTTGGCACAACCTAAAAAACATTTTCAGAAACGAAAGACATTTTGTCTTAAGCAGATGAAAAACAATGTTTCATCCACAACTGTTGAGTTGAGATAAGTGGTGTGAATGTCATTTGTAAATCCATTTAATGTGGTGCAAATGTCCGCTTCTTACTTGTTTTGGGTAAAACAATGTTTTTCGTCGATTAATACAAGATATCTTTCGCTAAAATTGACCAACAAACAAACTTTTTTTTATCCAGAACTACGTATACCTTGACTTCTCTTTTGAGATACGTAGGAGCAAGATTGCAAAATCTTGTCAGGTCCACTAAAAAAACTTTTTCTCCTCTTCTTTACCCTCTAAATAACTCGAGAAGTCTAAATTATAAACAAAAACTAACACGTACAACTAACCAAATGGTTCTCGTTGAGTACAATGGATGTGAGAGGTGATAGTACCTTCCCCTTGCATAACCGACTCCCAAACCCTGATATTGGTTGCGATGACCTTATCATTGTCCGTCTTTAGGGGGTTTATTTGACATTTTCCCTTTCCCTCTATGGGAATAAATAAAGATCGATGGCGACTCTGTTAAGTCCATCCCGCGAGCGTGCGGTTGCGCTTCACGAGGTCGTTCTCATTTTTTGAGGTGCGACAAGCAGGTATCAGATGGGAAGATGAATTTGGAACACTACAGAACTGAGAATCAGATTGCAGACATCATGACGAAGGGAGTGTAGGTCGAAGTATTCAGAAGACTAAGAGCTATGATGAATGTAGATAACTTACACACAATGACTTAGAGGGTGTATTGAATTATAATTCCTTGTGTCGAAGAAGGTTGCTCGACAAAAGCAAGGAAGTGTCGAATCACCTTGTGTGTTGAGTTGTATTAATGTGTCGAAGTGGTGAAGCATGTTGCTTCATACAGGATTTTGACTTAGGTCTATTTTTATTAATGTTAATTATTTTGGGCTTTTATAGTTTTGGGCTTTGGCTTAGGGAGTAAGCTAACCTAAATCTATAAATAGAGGGAGTAACCCTTATTCTTGTATGAAGAGAAGAAATAACTCATAACATTGTATTCACAGAATTTTGCAGTTGCAAAGTGTATAAAGAAGTTTTCCACAGGTTGTGGGCAGAGAGAAAACTCTGCAGAAAATATTCTTCTTCTCAAACCTTTCTTTTCTTTCTTTCTAAATTGTTGTTTTATTTTCATTGTCATTGCATGGTTGATAACAATCTTGTTCATCAAGATTGATTGAAATTCTTCATAGGTTGTGGTGCATTTATAAGTGAGAGAACCCACCCACATATTACCTTAAGATTTTGGATGAATATGTGGTGTGTCTCTCGCAAAGGTGTTGTTCTAAAAGAAGAAGTCCCACAATGTTCAATGCTCCCTACTAAAAAACTCCCCTAATAAATGGTATCATGAGTCTTTGGTTCGAGAAAGGAACTGACTTACTTGTATCGAAATTCAGTGACGCCAGTGTGGTGAATAAGAAATGTTCCGTTGAAGAGTGTCAATGGAGCCAGTATGGTGAATAAGAAATGTTCCATTGAAGAGTGTCAATAACGCCTGTGTGATGAATAAGAAACGTTCTATGTGGTATAAGAGTTTGTGGAAGTATGAAGTGCTTTCACTTGAGGGGGAGCATTGTGGACTCACACTTGAGGGGGAGTGTTAAGAATGTATTAAGTGTGAGTAGTGTGGGTAATAGTCCCACATTGGTTAGAAATATGGAGACTTGAGCATTTATAAGTGAGAGAATCCACCCACCTATTACCTTAAGGTTTTTGGTGAATATGTGGTGTGTGTCTCACTTATAAATGCTCAAGTCTCCATATTTTCAACCAATGTGAGACTATTATCCACACTACTCACACCTGATACATTTTCAATAAAAGGATGTCAGCATTTTTTATTTTTGCCACATGTTTTGCCTGACTACATTGATAACTTTCATCATAATATATAATATTAAATATTTTTAACATAACAAGAACAACAAGAACAATAACAATAACAACAACAAGAACAACAACAATAACAACAATAACAAGAACAAGAATAACAAGAATAACAAGAATAACAAGAACAACAAAAACAACAAGAACAACAACAACAATGACACCAACAACAAAAAAACAAGAACAACAACAACAAAATAAATAAATAGAATCGTTAAACAAGAACATTTTATCTGACACAACAACAACAACTAACGTTGTTAAGTTGAATCTATTCTTTTCATGTCTCGTTCAATTTGGAGGAGAGATGATGGAGTTCCGAAACTCGTTAATGGAGGAAATGTTTTTCAATTTCGTTTATGGAAGAAATAATGTTTTCAAGTTTGCTTTAGTGGAGGAATATTGTTTCGTAAATGGGAGAAGTTTGAAGGTAGAAGATGTAGTTTGTCTAAGTATGTCCAGGGAAAAAGTGAATGAACTAAGAGTGTTATATATCTTTAAAAAAAAGGCACCACTTTTCACCATGGTTGAAATTCTAACCGTGATGAAATGTGGCGTAAAAATAAGTAAAAAATAAAAAATGTTGGTGTTGGGATTCAGACCCATGACTAAATGTCACTTTTCACCATGGTTAGAATTCCAACCATGATGAAAAGTGGCTTAACAATAAGTAAACAACCGAAAATATTGGTGTTGGGATTTGAACCCAAGATCAGACGCCATTTTTCACCACAATTGGAATTCCAACCATGATTAAAAGTGATGTCTTCCTACTTTTCACCACGGTTTTTATTAAGAACCTTGATGAAAAGTTTTTTAATAAAATTAAATAAAAATCAGGCGCGTTAAAAATGATATATTACTTTGGTTGACAAAAAAGTTGTAGTAATATAGCGTTACCAAATGTATATTTTATAGTAGTGTTTTCATATTTTCCCAAACAAAAGATTTCTAATTTCTTAGTATTAATATCTATTTCAATTGTCGTTTTCATATTTTCTATCACTACATAACACTAGCGTTGTCTAGGGCGCGAGACCTTAATAGGTCTCTCACCGTGCACGATCACCTTTCTCTTTTTTTTCGTTCTCAAGCATTTAGCGGGGGTTTTAAATCCCCGCAAAAAATTTGTGTTTATTTTTTTCTTTCAATTTTTAATCTGTACAATATATTTTGTAGTTATTTTGCGGGATTCATGTTTACCAAAGATTAATAACCCCCAAAATCGTTAAAATATTAAAAAGAAAAAAACACGCCTCTTACCGTTAGAAACCTATTAAGGCCTCTCACGCTAGCCACAACCCATAACACTATACTCAATCATAACAATATCTATAACCGTTTAGTAGGTTTTTCTGGTTTTAAAAAAACAAATTTTTATTATAAAATATAGAAAAAAATAGTTAAAGAATAAAAATTTTGACTTAATATTTTTTTACACAATTTGACTTAAATAATTAATATCTACCTTTAGTTCACTTCAAATTTAACACTTTAAAATCATCAATTAAAAAAATCTAAAATATTTATTTTAAAAAAAGGCAAAGTATCCTTTTTGGTCCCTTAAATATACACTTGGATTCAGATTGGTCCCTTAATTTTTTTTCGTGTCACTTTGGTCCTTTAACTTTTTAATAGATCCATATGAGTCCCTTCCATCTGTTTTTCTCAAACGTACGTTTATTTAAGTTGTGTTGACATTGGTGCATCATCTTCCTTATTACTAATTTGTTTCTTCATATTCATTGTGTATTCGTTTGATTCTTTTCATCTTCGTTTTCAATATTTTTTTGTTTTCATCTTGGTTCATCATTTTCATCTTCGTTTTCATCATTTTTTTCGTTTTCTTCAAAGCATGAAGTCAAGCCAATGTTCTTCGTTTCTGAACCAGGAGACTCTAAAAGTTGTGAATCCAGTGTATACACAATCTCATGATGTGTACCAAAATGTAATTGTGGAGACAAAGTTATGATTCGTAGGACATCAACTGATAAGAATTTTTGGGGTTGTCCCAAATTTAAGGTAAACCCTAATTTCAGTTTGATTTAAGTCCAAATGTGATAAACCCGTTTTGATGCATATATGAAGTTTTCATGGATCCTTGCAAAGAGAGTGTGATTTCAATTGGTTCCATGAGGATTTGGGAGATGAGAAGGGCAATTTATGATGAATAAGTTGGAAAGCATGATAAAGTAAATTGATGATGCAAAAAAGGAGTTTGAAAAAGTCAGGGTGACAAATGAAGAATTAGGGAAAGTTGTGATGGAACTTTAAACTCAAGTGAACAAGATCTTGAAGTGGAAAAAAAACATGGAATATTATGTTTCTTGTAATCTTATGTGTATTGTTTATTAAGATGTTTTAGGAGTATGTACCAATTTGTATGAATGAGTTGGTATGTATCATTTTGTATTAGTTAGCAATATCAGTTTGTATCACTGTATTGTTATGGATGAGTTGGTATGTATCACGCTGTATGAGTTTAATATGGGTTGGTTTGTTAGGCAGATTATTGTTTGTACCAGTCCATAAAGATATCAGTTTTACTTAACCAGTTTACAATATTAGTTCATAAACCAGTCCATAAACACAATGTAACACATGTTGTTTACAATACCAGTTCACATAACTTGAATTCCAAATTGATTTGCATAACACACTACAGAGTTCCAAGATATAACAGAATTCTACAAATGTTCCAAAATGACATTGATATGTTACAGAAACATGTCCAAGATGCATTACATAATACCAAAATGATTAAAAATGGTTCACATTACAACCAAAGTGCTTTAAGATACATGCTAAAACCATTAACTAGACAAGGGCTAAATAACACTAGATGTTCTTCTTTGGTGCGATTCTCTTGGTTGGAATAGACCTCCTGGTTGTTGGGCCAACTAAATTCTTTGTTGCAGTTAATCTTGTTGTTGGTCTTGGGGGTACAAATGGTCTTCCTACACCTAGCTTATATGTCTTTCCATTTCCTTTAGTTACTTGAGTTACACTGCCTTGAGTAGCTGGCCTTTTCCCTTGAGTTGCCTTTCCTAGAGATGACATAGCTGGTTGAGTTGATGGCCTTTTCCCTTAAGTTGATTGATTTGCCTTTCTTTGAGATGATTGAGTAGCATTTATGTATCCTTGAGTTTCCTGAGATTGCTGAGTAGCATTCTTACTTCCTTGAGTAACATTGCCCTGAGATTGTTGAGTAGTATTACCTTGAGATTGTTGAGTTGCATTGCCTTGAGATTACCGAGTAACATTGCCCTGAGTTTCCTGATGTGAAACTTGAGTTTTTGGTGTAACCTTACAAGTTAATTTGTTGTGTCCTGCTTTTTTGCACCTACTGCACTTGACTATAAAACCTGTTTTTTCTCATTTTTCTGTCACTCCCCTCAATGTCCCCTTGTTCAAGGTTCTTTCTCTTCTTTGGTCTACCAGGCATCTTTGTATACTTAGCTAGTTGCATATCTGGATATGGTGTCTTAACCCAAAGATCTGATCCATTCACAGGGTAAATTACATGCTTGTAGACTGCCATGTACCTAGATTTCCCGTAATACTCATGGATATAATCATCAATCTTAAAGTTCATACTCTTCAAAGCTGACAATGTATGAACACATGGAAGTCTTGTGAGATCCCATCTTCTGTAAGAGCATTTGTAGTCTTTCAAATTTACAGTGAATGTTTATGCTAGGTTTTCTACATGTCTTACTTCAAACACGTGTTCATCAGACATCCTATACCATGTTTAATATATCAGTACTAACCCTAATAATCATTGTTATAAGTACTAGTAATAACTAATGTTTCATACCTAACAAGCCATAAGTTGGTGAATATGCTAAAACCTCATTATCAGAGACATTTTGAAACCTCATTCTATTGTTTGCCCATTTCTCCATAATGTAGGTTTTGTTCTCTTCCGGCATAGTGACTAATGGTTTAGCCCTTGAGTCAAGAATAACACTATTAAAAGACTTTGACATGTTGTTGAGAACAACATCACACTTGTTACTTGTCCTCAAATATGATCTACTCTAATATCTTGATGGGGTATTCATCATATAGAGATATGCATTTTCATTGATCACTCTCATTCCCCCCCATGTCTCTTTCTCAAGCTTGTGAGTATGTTGATTTTGCATCCTTCTATACAATATCCTTCAACATCTTTCCAAGATACTTCTTCCTGAAATTGTTATACAAGTGCCTCTGTAAACTTTTTGTTCAACAATAGGAAAAAGATCATCTATTTCAGGTAAGAGACCCTATAAAACATCATACATAATAGAAAATTATCAAGTTTACATAACATGAAATAATGTAATAGTAAGAGGAAACAATCAAGTTGATGTACGTTTTGTTGGTCTAAAATGAATGTGTATGAGAGGCACTCATTTCTACATCCTAGGTCTGAAGGTAAGAAAAATACACAAGAAAAGGGGAGGGGTTGAATTGTGTATACTTAAAAATTAGTTTCACTTTTGAATCAACACGTTCAGATTCTGAACAATGTTCAGACTCTGATATAGAGTAAACATAGCAGCGAAAATAAAAAGTTCAAAAGTAAATGAAAGCAACACACAAAGATTATCCTAGCTTCTCTCCTCAACTGAGAGTAGTCCAATCCCCTTGCCTTAACAAGAGTTTTTCACTATAACTAAGAAGTTACAAATTGCTCAAGCACACTTGAAAGAGACTTCAATGCTCAATCACCCTAGAAAGATACTTCTGATCAAGTCCTCAAAAAAGAGACTTCCTTGCTTAATCAACCTAGAAAGAGACTTCTTCTCAAGTCCTTATATAAGAGACTTCCTTGCTCAATCAACCTAGAAATAGACTTCCTTGCTCAAGTCCTCATACAAGAGACTTCCTAGCTTATTCAACCTAGAAATAGACTTTTTATCAAGTCCTTATATAAGAGACTTCCTTGCTCAATCAACCTAGAAATAGACTTCCTTGCTCAAGTCCTCATACAAGAGACTTCCTTGCTCAATCAACATAGAAAGAGACTTCCTTGCTCAAGCGCGCAGCGAAGAGACTTCGCCTACTTTAAAAAGAAGTTTAGTAGACAAGATAACTACTATACTTTGATACACAATCATAAGTATAATAGTTGTGTAACAATCATAAAGGTTTTCAACCTTTCGAAGATTTCTAAGATAATCAAGGATAAGAAATCTTATGATCTTTAAGCTATAACAGTTACAGAAATAACAGCTCGAAGTTATGCCAAAGATCTTATAATGCATTATGATGTTGTCACCTTCCTTTAGTTCTTCAGCTTCCTTTTATAGAGATTGAAAAAAAGTCATAAATTTGAACATTACGTGCAAACTTAATGAAGAAGTATGTCAAGAAAGACGTTGGAGACTTGCATCAGGTCTGAAGCTTTATCCACTAAATAATAACGTTACTCTCAATATCTTTCATTGTGCTAGGCATCTACCAAAAGGTAGAACAATCTGAAGGTGTCACATCCCTTTTTCTTGAGCCTTGTAAAACCAAAAACCCTAGTTGACTTTGTCCAAAAATTTGGGACTTTGATAAGACAATACTACTTTAGGTCAGGGTACGAATCAACTGCTCTTCACACCTTCAAAGTTTAAGTTGTCATCAAAAGTTGGGTCATGACGCCAGAGTCTGATGTCTTCAGAGGCGATAAACTAGTTCTAATTCTGACCAATCAAAATCAGACTTTAAATTACTTCTTCACATATGCTAAAAATCATGATTAATTATATGCTTGTGATCATCTACACTTAAACAAAATGTTAGCAAACCCTATTGTTCTTTAAATACTATGGTATCATCAAAACCTCTTTTTAACAATCTCCCATTTTTTATGATGACAAAGAAATGTATTTAAGAACAATGGTTGGTGATTTAATTAACACATTATAACATCAGAGGCTGATTTTTCTAAGCTCTTCCTAAGTTAGATAATACATTAAGGTGGGGTTTTTAAGCCCCCCCCCCTAAGTATGATAGTCCATTAAGATGAGGTTTATAAGCCCTTCTTAACTCTTTATCTATGTTAATTTAATCCTATAATTTTAATCAATAAAATCTAGCATCAGGGTCTGAGGTTTATAAGCTCCCCCTGAGTTTGACAGGCCTTAGGTTGAGGTTTGTAAGCTCTTCCTTTAGTCTGACAATTTATTAAGGTAAGGTTTGTAAGCTTTTCCTTAAATCCTTGTCTTTGTTTAATTAGAATTAGTCATTTAAGCTCAGTGGTATTAAATTCATTCGGAAGAAATTGATATCGAAATGATTGAGTTATTTAGGGTTCAAGATTAACTAAAAGCATTTTTTTTTAAAATAATACTTTTAACCTTAAATATTCCCATAATTTTCTCCCTCTTTTGTCGTCAATAAAAATAATAAAAAGAGATATTGATAGGTTCAGACAGATCAACTAACACATATATGAAAAATATGGTTCTAATAAGAACATAGTGTGAACAACCTTTACACTTCCCAATACTGAGAAGCGGATAAACTGGTTGAACAATTTCTGCTTTTCTCAAGGTGTCATATGTCATTCAAGAATATCAACCATTAGAGGTCATTATTGCAAGCATTAAAGAACCAGATGTTACATCTTCTTATTACAACGTTCAAGACACGCAACTCCCTATATAAAAGCATATTATCAGAGACATACTTCTCATCCTTCTCATCTAACTCTTCTTCTAAAAAATGAGTTTTCATCAAAGACGACAACTAACACTCCTTTAGAGGGGGTCATAGTCCCTCTCCAGCAGCCAGCTATAGAGGAGTTTCAACCAGCTGGGTCGACCACCACAAGGGAGGCATTAAGGCTTAGAAAATCCAAGAAGAACAAGAAGAAGCTCAAGAAGAAAAATAAGAAAAGATTTCCTAGAAGAATGTACTTCTATGACTCTGATAAAGGAAGTGAGGATCGGGTGCCTACCTGGGATGATTCTGTAGCTGCTAGGGGTTATTGTTCTGATTTAGACTAAATTAATGTAAACCCATGACTATTATAATCTTCCCAGTCAATTAATGAAAATTTTCTTCTTTATGAAATGATATTTAATCTACATATTTTGATTCTCCTTTGAATTCATTCAAACATCAAGAGAATAACAGAAAAATGCATTCATCCAAAAAATAACCAAGCAAAGACATTATCAAACACTTATCAAAAGAACGATCATAACTTCCAAATAAATATAGCTTATGTAACAAACATAAGCAAGATAACAAGACATGCAAAATAAATAGAGAGAAAAAGACAAGATTTTATAAAAGGAAACAGTTTAAGACAAGCAACAAAAAAAATGGTTTAGTTTCTAAAATTAGGGTTTCTTCAGAAGATCCAAAATCTCCCTTAGCTCTACACCCATGATGTCTTGTTTGGCGTCCATAGACTTCATCCACTTATTCATATTAGCTTGTTTGACAACCATGGCTTGTAGTAGTACTGACAGAAGCTATATTTTCCTCTAAAAGATCTTTCCTAGAACAAGATGAGGCAACAAACTCAGAGGTGACTTCCTTCGGATTATGAATTACTGATGCAACAGATGTCTTGAGAGAATCCGACCTAGCAGCATAAGCTTCTGGGTCAAATGCAAATGGTCTCTCATCGACTAGGCTCTGCATTTTATACAAGAGAATGTTTTTTATTACACCCATGTTAGTTTTGACAGTTTGGGAGAGGGATGCGGTGTTTGAACTTGAGGATCTAGGTTTAGTTGAATGGTTTGAAAAGTGAGGTGGATTTAGAGGGACTTCAGGGTGAAGTAGGTCAAAGGAATCTGTTGAGACTCAGTTGTAGATTCATAAGCAATTTAGACTAGAGATAGATCCTGAATAACTTATTTAGTTCCAATCTGAAGTTCAGATGCAACTTGTTCTAGAGGTTGACTCTAAACATGACTAGATTCTCTTAGAGGGGATGTTTGGGGTGAAGGTTGAGATGATTGATGGGTTTCTGATTGAAGGGTGGTGTCTGGTTGAAGAAAGATTACTTGTTCTGCTTTAGATGTAGATCATGTTTGGTGATAGGATTGAACCAAAGGTGAAACCACTTGGATGGGAATAGTAATAATACGGTTAATATCAGGTGAAAATTTTGAGGATTTTAGGTCAATATGAGCATCAAATCCAATTGTATCATATTCTGACTCAGAGCTAGAGGATGTAAATTTTCCATTGGAAACATCTATGGGAGGTTCAAGCATTGTATGTTAAAGGAGATAGTTGTTCAGAAGCAGGGAATTCAACTAGCTGATTCTGAATAATAATGAGTTCATTAGTAGGGAGATATGCGTGTTTAGGTGAGGGAATTGGTGAGGGGGTTAGAGAAATGTGGTTGAAGGTGGTGCAATCAGAATTATCCTTAAAGACTAAATTCAAGTTTATACATGTTTTACCAGAATTTAGAGCCTCTGAAGCAGTCGTTTCGAGAAAACTTCCTTAGAAACAGTTGAGGCTTCCACAACCTTCAAACCAACCATAACTTCAGCAACCTAAACCTCAACAGGTTCCAAAATATCAACAACATTTTCTTGATCCTTAGACACAGATGCATCTTGATGCTTTTCTAACTGATCCATGATGGCAAATGCTAAGAGTTGAGAAATCTTGAGATAAGGCTCAATTGCTTTCTATTGAACATATCCATCTGCATTTTTATTCTTCCTAATTAAGGACACATGTTTTTCCTCTTCTTCTTCTTCTTTTACCTCAATCTCAGACAACTTCATTAGCCTTTTCTTTCTTAAAGGTTCTTCTGAAATAACAGACACAAAAATAACCTTTTGGGAGACTCGCCACTCCTAGTCTTAGAAGGAATTTTTAGAGTGCTAACAACCACTTCTTCAACTTCCTTCTCAACTGCTTTTCTCTTAGAAGATTTTTGAACATCCTTCAGAACAACTGAAGCTTTTTGCTTACTCTTCTTAGAAGAATAAACATCATAAGGTTTGTTAGGAATATCCTTGAGTCTGATCTTATTCCCTCATTTGAAAGGTTGTATGATGAAATTTCTGATTACTTCATGATTATCCATCTTAGAGATGACAGGATAATCCTCGAGATAATTAGAATTAGTACATCTAACAGAAAGAGGATTCTTTGAAGCAACAATATCACATTTCTTCTTCATATTCATGTTAGCTAAAACAAAATCTAATAGGATACTTCCATAAGTTCCCTCTAGATCTTCATTATCAGGCAAACTTTTAAGGGCATCAATTAGACGATCCTGAAAGAACAATTCTAACAACAATCTAGCATAAGGCACATTCTTCTTACGAGGCTTCGTGATATCCTTTATATCTTTATAAATATGATTGAAAATGTAAGCTGAGATATTTATCTTGTCCTCATTCTTCACTTAGAAAATGAAATGTTAATGATCCCAAGAAATCTTATTAGTACTTCTTTCCATTGGAATCAGGCAATTAATTAGAATTTTGAACAGAAGCTTGAAATCATCCTTCATGTTCATGAACTTCCCAAAGTCAGAGGAACAAAAATTATCACACTCTTCAAACAAATATCATTTGATTGCATCGGCTTCAGGACTATTGTCTTTGGTTCCCACAACAAATCTACCAGAGTTTGGAGTACTTAAAAGTTTAGCAATAATTTTCTGAGTGATGACCACATCAATACCCATTACAGCTGATATAATTTCAACCTCTTCAAACTACTTCAATCTTACTTCTTTCCTTGTCTTTCCTTTCAAAGAGTTGTCCTTATTAACTAGAAGTCTTAATTTTTCACGTTCAGTAGATTCATCAAAAACTTCTACCCTAACCCAAAAATATTTCACAAGATAAGGATAGGTTGGTCCATTCAACATATCAAAGAATGATAACCACTCTTGAACTTTGAAAAATATTCAAAGACTATACCCATTTTGGCTGAAAGAGTCAAAGTCGACAATCTGTTCCACTAGAAGCTTTAGTTCACCCTAATTCAAATTGATGATCTTGGGCTTGATTTTCATACTTTTTCCAGATTTTTCGATCATGTGTACATTTTGAGCTTTTGAAGACAATGCCACTGAAGATTAGGGTTTTAGGGTTTCTTTTGAAATAGGGGTTTTCTAGAAAAGTTTAGAAAAATGCAAAAGTGTTTGTAGCGAAGTAGTGAGATGTATGATTTTGGTATAAACAAATTTTTTTGAGTGCAAAATAAGTTTTAAACACAAACACACACAAATGCAATGAAAGACATAAAGAATAAGCTAATTACAACATAAAAAGGGAGGAAATATTTACCCAACAATTTCACTTCGTGTGTCAGGATAGGTGTCAGAGGTAGTTATTACGAAGCAACCATTTGAAAATAATGTTCAAATTCATAGTATCATATGATGTGATGCTTCAGAGGCTATCTGTTCATCAGAACCTATTAAGGAGCTTCTGATCAAAGTAGTTTCTGAACATCATCTAATACAAGACGAACAATATATTTCAAACAATTCTCTTTTGAAAATTATCAGAAATCTCTTCAGACTTCTCAAAAAAATTAGATGAACTTCAGAGTCATAACCAAGAATCTGAAGCACCAGTCTACAGTAGAAGACTTTAATCTTCCCAGTACCAGTAAGCTTGTCTTTCTAGTTTCTTCCAGATTCCACATCTCCTTCCTCCTTCAGAGTTAGGATTTGGTATGTAAGCATTCTTCTTGTTAAAGGTTGCAAGCAACTACTATCCTGGAGCAGTTGTTGCTTTGTTCTTTCCTTTGAGCTTATCTGTAGCAAAAATAATCTCATTCTTTGGTATCCATACTTTTATGGGTCCTCTAAGGTTAGATTTATAGAGCTTCTTCTTGCTTTGTGCCTTAGCTTTATAGTAAGGTTTTGACTTCTTCCAGACAAATTGTCTAGGATAAGTCGTAACCTTGACTTTTGAACTTTTAGTAACTTCAGATATAATAACTTTAGATTCTGAATCCTTCAGAATTTGTGAGCTATTTATCACAAGTTCTGATTGGTCCAGAATTTTAACATTTTTAGCAGTAGGCAAAAAGTAAACATTCAACCCCTTTTGAGCAGTGCTTGAAGAAGAATGATCTGATGGTTTCACAAAGATATTAAACCTTGGATTGTAAGGTTTCTGATGATAACCAAGTCCTTCCCATTTTCTCTTACTTACTTCATAAATTATGGAGGCAAGTTTGATTCTATCATAACTAGATATAATGAAATCTCGAAGAGCTAATTCATCTTTATCCAGAGATTTGTCAGACATATTTTTCATTGAAGCAAGTTGTTATTTTTTAAGATTTTCATTTTTTTATTTAGAAAGATTTAGTTCATCTTTTAAAATATCACATTGCTTCTTCAATGTTTTTGTATGTCTGACTTTCTATTGGCATATTTCCATAAGATCATGACATAGAGTACTTAAATCAGATTTATAGAGATGAGAAAATACTTGTTCTGTGTCTTCTGACTCAAAATCAGAATCAACTTCAGATTCTGAGTTTGAGAGGGTTGAGGCCATCAAAGCAATATTGGATTCTTCATCTTCTCATTCATTGTCACGTTCTTCCCATGTTGCCATGAGACTTTTCTTGAACTTTCTACTAAAGTTGTTCTTCTGGAATCTCTCATTCTTGATTTTGTCTTTTTGAAGATCAAGACATTCACCAATGAAATGGCCAAACTTGTTACAGTTGTAACAACCATCCTGATCTTTACTTCTAGAACTTGACCCTTTAAGGTTGTCTCTCTTACCAAAGAATGTTCTTCTTTTTGGCCAAATATTTAAACCTTTTGATGATAAATGCTAGTTCATCGTCATCAGATTCTTCATTATAAGCTTCATCATGAGCGACTTATTTGAGCTATTGAGAGGATTTCTCAGACCCCCTCACAAATTTTAAAGCCACAATTTCAACCTGCTTTTCAGGCTCATCATCATTCGGATCCAGTTCATAACTTTGGATATTTCTAAGAAGACCTTCAAGACTTAAAGAGTTTAAGTCTTTAGATTCTTCAATAGCAGTCACTTTGGGTCTGAATTTGACAAGAAGACTCCTAAGAATCTTCTTGATATGATCCACAATCGTATAGCTCTTGTTCAGGACCTGAAGTCCAGACAGAAGAACTTGAAATCTGGAGAACATAAATTCAATGTTCTCGTCATATTTCATCTTGAACAACTCATATTGCTGAATCAGAAGATTGGCTTTGGCTTTTTGAACCTGTTAATTACCTTCATAGGTCATACATAGGGATTTAAAGATAGTATTTGCAGTAGACTTATCAATAATATTTACATACTTAGAATGAGGTAATCTTTTTTGATCAAGAGTGAGAGACTTTTTGTCAGAAACCATTCCAACACCAGCAACATGAAAGTTAATGTTATCTTATAAGATATCCCATAACTCATAATCTAGACCAATGATGTGAGTGCACATCTTTCTTTTCCACCATTAAAATTCGGTGGAGTCTCCACTGAATGTTGGTGGTCTAGAAGTATAAGTGTTTTGACCAAATGTACTTTCATCATGGTTGCTATTACCACAAGGGGGTCTTACCAGAACTCTCATGCATTATGAAAGGAGTTTTTTTTCTCAAGATCTTTTCTGTACCAAAGTTAAGTGTTTAGTATAGACCGTGCTCTGATGCCAACCTAAGGTGAGAAAAATAAAAAACAAGGAGGGTTGAATTGTGTATACTTAAAAATTAATTTCACTTCTGAATCAACACGTTCAGATTTTGAACAATATTCAGACTCTGATTTAGAGTAAACACAACAACATAAATATATAGTACAAAAGTAAATGGAAGCAACACACAAACATTATTATAGTTTCTCTCCTCAACTTAGAGTAATCCATACCCCTTGCCTCAACAATAGCTTTTCACTATAACCAAACAAGTTACAGATTTCTCAAGCACACTTGCAAGAGACTTCAATGCTCAATCACCCTAGAAAGATACTTCTGATCAAGTCCTCAAAAAAGAGACTTCCTTGCTTAATCAACCTAGAAAGAGACTTCTTCTCAAGTCCTCAGACAAGAGACTTCCTTGCTCAATCAACCTAGAAAGAGACTTCCTTACTCAAGTCCTCAGACAAGAGACTTCATTGCTAAATCAACATAGAAAGAGACTTCCTTGCTCAAGCCCAAATGCAAGAGACTTCCTCTACTTTAAATAGAACTTTAGTAGACAAGATAACTACTATACTTTGATACACAATCACAAGTATAATAGTTTTGCAACAATCACAAAGGTTTTCAACCTTTCTAAGATTTCTAAGATAATCAAGGATAAGAAATCTTATGATCTTTAAGCTATAATAATTACATAAATAACAACTCAAAGTTATGCCAAAGATCTTGTAATACGTTGTGATGTTGTCACCTTCCTTTGAGTCTTCAACTTCCTTTAATAGAGACTGAAAAAGAGTTGTTGGAGGATTTGAACATAACATGCAAACTTAGTGAAGAAGTATGTCAAGAGAGACGTTGGATACTTGCATCAAGTCTGAAGATTTATCCACTGAATAATAACGTTGCTTTCAATATATTTCATCGTACTAGGTATCTACCAAAAGGTAGAATAGTCTGAAGGTGTCATGTCCTTTTTTTCTTGAGCCTTACAAAACAAAAATCCTAGTTGACTTTGTCTAAAAATCTGGGGCTTTGATAAGACAATACTACTTTGGCTCAGAGTACAGATCAGCTGCTCTTCACACCTTCAGAGTTTGAGTTGTCATCAAAAGCTGGGTCATGAAGCCAGTGTATGATGCCTTCAGAGGCGATGAACTAGTTCAGATTCTGACCAATCAGAATCAGACTTTAAATTACTTTTTCACATATGCTAACAATCATGATTAGTTATATGCTTCTGATCCTGCATACTTAAACAAAATTCTAGTAAACCCTGTTATTCTTTAAATACATTGTTATCATCAAAACCTTTTAAGGGCATAAACAAGTCTTGTTTTAACAAGGTCATCAATCTAGAGGTCCAAAAAGCATGTTCAACTATCCCTGTTTTCACCCTCCACAACTGCAAATGCTATAGGAAGCATCTGATAATTAGAATCCCTGCCTATGGTTGTCAGAATTTGTCCTCCACAACCCCTTCAAAAAGCATCCATCCAAACCTATGACATGTATACATGATTTGAAGCTCTCCTTACATGATGCATACCATATGTACAATCTTCTAAAAAAGGGTCTTTGATCGTCAACACCTTCTTGAACAAGATCAACATTTACCTTATTTGTTGATCTTGGATTAGCTCTAAATAGTTCATGATAATAGTCATAGATTCTAGTGTAATCCCCTAAGAAAGAACCATAAACCACGTCCCTAGCAAAAAGTATTGCTCTGATTGCTTTAGTCTTGTTTACCCATACATTCCACTTCCTCAATGCCTTTTCCTTGATATCTTTTACCTAATCCTATGATTGTTTTTTAAGGAATTTTGAATCCTCCTTCTCAATCATTGTGTACTCATCATCTTCACATTATACTCTATACTACAATTATGTTGGCCATTTACCTTCCTTACTTGCAAAGATTCCTCATTTGGCAACTTGGAACAATAGACATCCCACTCATAACCATCTTTACATCCCACCCTTACCCTTTTTTTGTCATTTTTTTTAACTTCAGGTCTCTACCATTTTGAACAACATATGAGGTTATTGCTTCCTTAATATCACTTTTTAAAGTAAAATACATTCCCACCTCCAATTTGTAATTGGACATATCCTTCTGTAATTTAAAAATTGGATACCTATTCCTTTTAGCTACACTACTATCATCACTCTCACAACCATTTTTCATATATTCATTGTCATTATCACTCCCTTTAAGTTATTCTTTATCTTCTTCCCATTTTTCTTTCCCCTTTTACCTTTTCATTACTTTCATATCCAATCAGATTAACAAGTTCATCTTCCTCCATCTCATCATACCCATCAGAGTCATTCTTAAAATCTAGTTTAAGAGCACCATCATACTGGTAGCTATCATCCTCACTGTCATCAGAATTGTACTCATCATGCACCTCACCAACAGTGTCTGATCCCACTCCAACATTGACATCCTTCATTCCAACATTCTCTGATTCCACTCCAACATTGGTTGATTCTAATCCAAAATTGGCTCAATCCACTCAAACATTGTCATCGTTCAATTTGACATTACCTTCTTCCACGCCAGCATTACCATCATTCAACTTATCTACAATATCATCATGTCGTTTATTAAACAACTTTTCCACCTCATCTACAATGTTATCAGACCCCTCATCAAGATTATCAATAAAACCATCACAATAATCAGGCTGAGTCAAAGTGTGTTGAATATAGATATCAACACTTTGGTGCATCCTTTAAAGATCTGCAATTTCTAAAGCACCTTTGTTATCAACAATGGCATTCATCCTAAATGTAGGGTCCTTGTAATATATTCTCAAAGTTCCTATAACCTAACTCCTTCAATACACCGACTAACTCAAAAGAACTCCAATTATCAACATCTACTTTCAAATCATCTACTAGTCTTCCTTCACACACACTTAGTTCAGGATCAATGAATTCACCACTGTGATGAATTTTGAGTTTTAAAAGTTCGTCAATTATCCCTATTCAAATAGATTTTGTCAAAGTCCTAAAACATGAAAAACCCTATATCTATAAAAAAAAAACTAAATATACAGAAACCCCTAAATTTTTCCCCTAATTCAATTACGAAAACATGCAAATAATACTGACCTGTATTCGAAACTCCGTCTTCAATCCTTCACTTCCTTGATTTTTCCAGATTGTGCTCCTTCAATCATTTCTTCGAAATCGTTCCTTCGAAATTGCCTTCGTGTATCTCCAGCTTAGGGTTTCTTCGTTTTGAACAACAATAAAACGTTATGGTTGCTATATTGAGCCCCATATCCTCTTTATCAAGTTAACATGCCACTTAGAAGCTATTTTCTAATTTTGACTAACGTCCACTAACGAAAGGACAAACGTGACAATGTTTCAAAAATTAAAGGACCAAGGTGACACGAAAAAAATTTCAACCCAAAATATAGTTAAGAGATCAAAAATATATTTTGCCAAATAAAAAATCTTAAAAAAAAAAACAAGCCTTATTAGAACCGATTATTTGAGAAATACTTTTTTTACACACTCGTGGAAAAATCTGCATAAGCGTGGTGTATTGGAAGCTGAAACTTGGTGTAATAAGATAAGCTTAGAAGCCATGGCCGCTCGGTGTTCCTTCTTTTCTCCCACTTCCTCCGACATTGCTATCTTTTCCCACTCTCTCACACCATCACTCTCACTTCAAACACCAACAACAACCCAAACAAGAACTTTCCTGAAGAGAAGAACCGGGTCATCGTCTGTGAGGCCTCTCGTTTGTGCCGCCACCAACAACCCTCTGCAATACCGGAAACTCGGTGATTCTGACCTCAACATCAGTGAAATTACTCTTGGTACTGTAAGTTTACTTCTCGCATTCATCTACTTCATGATTTGAGTATTCTGGGATGTTGTTTGTTGATTGATTGGTGCAATGTTTCAGATGACATTTGGGGAGCAAAACTCAGAGAAAGAAGCTCATGACATACTTAGTTATGCATTTGAACATGGCATTAACGCTTTGGATACTGCTGAGGCTGTAAGTTCTTCAAATCTTAATCTGCATTTGATGAAATTCAAGCATTTGGATGTGATATTTGATATTGTTTTCTGTGATTAGAAGTAATGGCTGTTTTGTTTTCAAGTCTATCGAGTTTATTGGTTTGTTGCAGATGTGATGTTTGATATTATGCTTGTTTCACTCTTTGGATGAATAAGAACCCAATTATAATTTGTATTTTTTGTGCGAATGTGGGATTTGCTCAGTGGTAAGAGCTCAGTCTTGTAGCCTTCAGGGATGAAGTTCAAATTCCCTTGGAGATATGTGGTTAATAAAGCACACAACACACTCTATTTGCCCCGTTCTTGTTGCTTTCATTATCTTTGGTTTGAATTGTCAAACTACTTTTTATAATTCATAATGTTGAAAATGCAACTACAAAAAGATACTCTATTGTTTTTTAGTTTAAACCTATTTGATAGATTAAAGTAATTGTAGCAAAGATGATGATGTTGCGTTGGATGTGTGGTAAGACTAGACAGGATGAGATTAGAAATGACAATATTAGAGAAAGTGTTGGGATAACACCTATTGTAGAAAAGATGATGGAAAAGAGAGTCTACTTAGGTGATTTGAGCATGTAGAGACAAAGCCTGTAGATTTTGTGGTAAGCAGTGTTATCAAATAGCGGCGCCATGGCCGCTATGGTGGTTTTTGGGTTTGCCGCAATAGTAAGTATCGTCTGATATTGCGGGGTTTTCTGCCATAATCCGCTATAACGGCACCGCAAAGCGGCCGGTATGGCGGGGTTTTCGCTCTCCGCCATGGACCGCCATCGACAACACTGATAAGGAGAGTAGGTCAAATGGAGAGAAGTCAAACAACTAGAAGTAGATGAAGATCTAGAAAGACTATAAGAAAAGTTATTAAGAAAAATTTCAAAATTAACTATTTGGATAGAAACATGGTCTTGGCTAGAATATTATGACGAAGGTTGATCCATGTATCTAACCCCATTTAGTGAGATAAGGCCAGGTGGCTGTTGTTGTTGTTGTTGTTGTAGTACTGGTTTATTCTCTTCACCTAATTATGTTCTTGCAATTGCTTTTTTTTTGGCTAAATCACCGTATCCCTGCATGCAACTCTTGCAATCTACTTCACTTTTATCTTGTGCTGCTACCGCGTGCGCCACATGCAAAATGAAGAATAACCGGTGAGGTTTATGTTTCTGATCAAATTACTTCTGATTTGCACTTAGTACCCAATTCCAATGAAGAAAGAAACGCAAGGAAGAACTGATCTCTATGTTGCTAGCTGGTTGAAATCTCAATCTCGTGACAAGGTATTAGTTTTCAATTTACAACTCAGTCTATTCTTATATTTTCATGTGCTTTTAAGATATAGACTGTTAAAATTAAAATCATTTCTATAGGCCTATGGAACATTCAATATGCTGTTTTGAATTGAGTGGAATTACAAATTAAAATGATTAAATTTGGCACATTTTGCTACAGATAATAAGCTAACCCTGAAGTAAGATTGGGATTTGGCTTTCAGTCATTTCGGAAGATATTTTAATGACGGCATGCTTTGTTGAGCTAACAGTTTGAATTTACTTGTGTACCCTCTTTGTGGATAGATTATTGTAGCGACAAAAGTGTGTGGTTATTCTGAGAGATCGAGTTACTTACGCGACAATGCAGACATTTTGAGGGTTGATTCTGCAAATATCAAAGAAAGTGTGGAGAAAAGCCTTAACCGTCTTGGGACTGATTATATTGATTTGTTGCAAATTCACTGGTGAGTTTAAAAGTTAGGATTTTTATTGTGTTAGGAATCTTATGTTAGAGATAATGAACAAGAAAGCTAAACTAGTTTTTGAACTATGAATTTATGAAAATGTGATTTTCTGCTTTGTTGTAGGCCAGATCGATACGTTGCATTGTTTGGTGAATATTCCTACGATCCTTCAAAATGGAGGCCTAGCGTGCCGTTTGTTGAACAGTTGCAAGCCTTTCAAGAGCTTATCAATGAAGGAAAGGTGACTAATTCCTAATATGCTTAATCTTTTCTATATTCGTTAAGTAGTCTTAATAATTTTTTTATTTGATTTGAGAAGCTGAGCACTTTGTATGTGCTATGTATTTGCAATGTTTATGGGATTCAATTTCATAGAATTTTTTTCATTCATCAGGTGCGTTACATAGGCGTTTCAAACGAGACTTCATATGGAGTGATGGAGTTTGTCCATGCAGCTAAAGTTGAGGGACTTCCAAAGATTGTTAGCATCCAAAACAGCTATAGCTTGCTTGTAAGAAGTCGTTTTGAAAGTAAGTACAATTCTGACATCGATCAGATTTCATTCATTTATCACTCACTGCTTGTAAGAAGTCATTTTGTCAACTTTGTATAACCAACCACTTTTCTTCTATAATTCTGAGGCTCATATATGATATGTCAACTTATAATTTGTTATGTCACTTGTTTTATTTCTTAAAAATGATAATAAGATTCAATTCATGACTTGGAACAAAGATCTTTCGATTCACCATCTGAATCTCTTTTTGATAACCATGAATTACACACTTTCTAAAGTTTATGGATTGTGTTGTCCCCCATGACCCTAAGTTAGAGTGTGTAAAGCGTAGTTTCACCTTCTTTTAAGCTTCTTCAAATTCTTAGTCGATTTAATGTTTCTGCAGCTGATCTTGTGGAAGTTTGCCATCCCAAGAATTACAACATTGGCTTGCTATCCTATTCTCCACTTGGAGGTGGAACACTCACAGGAAAATATATAGATATAAATTCTGAAGCTGGAAAAAGTGGAAGATTAAATCTTTTCCCTGGCTACATGGAAAGATATAACAAATCAATTTCGCGGGTACTAAATAATTATAGCTTTTGTATTTAGTGTTTTGACCAATGTTTTAAAAATCAAACCGGCGAGACTTCTAGGCCTTGGATCAATTGTTTTAAGCTGCATGAATTAGGACAAAACTGCAATTGAACCGCACTAAAATAACCGAATTCTAAACAGTGTCCGTGCCAATTCATGCAGTTTGGTTTTTGAAACATTGGTTTACTTTAGACTATACTATAAACCATGATTAACAAGATAACCAATTAAGTATTTTCCTTTGTTTTTTCATGTTTGAATTTCAGGAAGCAACTATTAAGTATCTTGAGTTGGCCAAGAAACATGGTATAACTCCTGTTCAGCTTGCGCTTGGTTTTGCAAGAGATCGTCCATTCATGACGAGTTCAATCATCGGTGCAACTTCTGTGAACCAACTTAAAGAAAACATTGATGCTTTTACAACAACAGAACGGCCTTTACCAGCAGAAGTCATGACAGACATTGAAGCTATCTTCAAAAGATACAAAGATCCTACCATTTTTTGAAGACTGTATACCATTTATTTTTTTGGGTTATTAAATCGCTTCAATTGATTTATTCAGTCCCACCTTTCTTTCTCTTGTTATGATTAAAATTAGAGGATGAGTACATATTAAACATTATGAAATATATCAAAGCTACATCAATGTCTCATGTTTCTTTAATTGCAGCTAATACACCATAATTACTTGTGAGGTGTGCAAGGGTTGATGTGTTTTATCTGCAGTTGTGTAATCATATTCAAACTACACATGATGCATTATTCTTATAACTATTTTTGTTATCATTCAACTTCTCTCTGGAAATACTTTTCCCCCCTGCCTTATCTCTAACCGTCGCAACTCTCTTTTCCCCAAATCCAAACTGCCTGTCCTTGATGTAGCATCTGGCTTTAGTGGCGCAGCGCCTCTCAGGCCGCTCCACCCTTAACTTTCGCTGGATTTTGAAAGTTGATGGTGTTGTGTTGGTGGTCTCTTTGTAAACCCCTTTCTATTAAGGCGATTCCACGGTTCTTTGGCAAGGCTTAGTCCAACAATTGTGCTTCTCTATGTGTTCGGTTTTGTCTCGCCGGCGATTGGGTTCCAATGACGATTGGTTGGACCGATTCTTAATCGTCGATTGGTGTGGGCAGTTCAACAACCAGTATCATTCATGGTCGCTGATGGTTCTTTTATTGTACAACAAATGCATGTGTTAAATTCTTGGAAGAAGATCGTGGTTATGGATTGGATCTGAATTACCATTTTGGTTTTGTTTCAAACTGTTTAAAATTAGGTTTTGTTTAGTCTGAATTTGTTACCGTGCTCGCTGAGTCGTTCATCGATTCGTGTTGTTTTTTCAAGTTGTTAGGGCACCTAACTTAGATTGGTTGATAATTTCTTCTTCATCTTCAGTTTTGGTGTCTTAGCTTGTTTAACTAGAAATGGCCGTGATTGTTTGTTGCAGTTTGTTACCATGTTAGTGGTCGAGTTTATTCGCTTAATTCAAAATTTGAAATTTGAGTGTCGTGCTCGTCAACACTTTTTTTTTTTGCAATTTGGTTTCCCATCCCTACATGGTTCGCTAGAGTACAATTTATAGCTTTTTCAGGAAGCTTTCCTCCATGTATAATGGTTGGATCACCTTTTTTCCGAGGATTATCACCTTCTTCTCTTGATTTCTTTCTATTAGACCAGCAGTGAAAACATTTTTGGGGTATCTCCATATTTGTGGCTTTTTTACGAGACCATGATGACACTTATGGCGAGAAAGAAAAGAGTTCTCACAAGAAAGCAAGAATAGAGAAAATGTATAAGATGTAAAAGAGTGAAGGAGTGTTACCTAATTACAGTGTGGCTTGTGACGAGTTTGAATGTGTAAAAATGACAAGAAATCAGTTGGGATCATGTACATTCAAAATCAAATCAATAGTGTCTCAATTGATTGGCTTAAGATTCTAATCGTTGGGTGATCAAGCTCTTCCTTTTCTTCATTAAGTAAACTTATGGTTTTCTTTTGACTCTCAACTGTAGTGCAAGATTCTTTCCACTTGGTATGAAGGTTTCAACTAGCTCTTCTTCAGATATGTCTTCATCACTAGATTCGTCCTTAGACTCATACTTTCCAATGAAAGTTGTTATTTTGTTGGTAGTTTCTCCTTCACTATCATAAAATTCAGACCAAGTTAGTGTCAACCCCTTTTTATGATTCTTTAGTAAAGAAGACATTCAGTTTTAATGTGACCAAATCTTTCACATTCAAAACATCTAACTCCATTGCTTTTGTCTTCTTTAAGTGTCGTATCTCGAAAAATACGATCCTTCACGAAGGCGTTCGCGAACTCGCAGAAAAATGATTCGAACAGAGTCGCCATCGAACTTTATTTAATCCAAAAGAGAAAAGGAAAAATATCGATAAAACCATTAAGATAAAAAGAAAATGATCGTCGCAATCAAATTCCGGTTCGGGAGTCGATTACGCAAGGGGAAGGTATGAGCACCCCTCACGTCCATTGTACTCAACGAGAACCTTTTAGTTAAACTTGCAATTGATTGTTATCTATCGTTAATTGTTTTCTTCGAGTGATTAAGAGTGTAAAAGAAAAACAAAAGGGGTCGCAAAAATGTTTTTATTGGGGTGTTTAACAAGTTTGCGAGTCTTGCTCCTACACATCCTCAGGTACAATGAGGAACTCAAAGCTTCGTAGTTCGGGAAAAGACAAAAGATATTTTTGGGTTTTTTTCTATAGTGTTTGGCGAGATGTTGAATCTCACTCATATGTATCTCCAGATTTTATGGGGAACTCAAAGCTATATAGTTCTTGGTAGCAAATGAGTGTTGGTTGATTGATTTTAGAGAACGAATGTTTAAGTTACATTCTAGAAGTTAAATGTTTGGCTTGTATGCTCGTAGGGGAGGCTTAAGAACTTGTTTGTATCACAGTAGAACAAACTAAACAATATTCGTTTGTGAAATGGTTTTTGAATGAACAGGGGAAAGAAAAGATATGTTTGACGTGTTTGAATATTTTTTGGTGATTGAAGAATATTCAAACGATATGCTAAGTGCGACCATCACATGAATATTCGGGAAAGGAGAAGAAAATTGCTTCCGCCCAAATCTTTTTCAATCTATTAATTATGAAATTTTTGTGACGAATAAAGTCACGTTTCTTTAACAGGCAACAAATATTCGAATGGTAGGCTAAGTGAGACCATCACATGAATACTTGGAGAAAAGAGGAGAAAATTACTTCCGTCCTAATCCTTTTTCATCCACGAAAGAATCAACTTAATTTGTTTATTTAAGAGTGTTTTGAAGCGACCGACGAATGTTCAAACGGTAGGCTAAGTGTGACCATTACATGAACATTCAGGAAAAGAGAATAAAATTACTTCCTCCCCAATCCTTTTTCAATCGGTTATTTATTGCGAAAAGATTTTCAAAGCTTTGGATAAGAAAAAAGAAAAACTCTATGTTGATCAAGGTTTATTCACATTAGTATGAAAATGATTTATGAAATAATTTGAAGTTAATTGAAATTGGATGCAAATGCTCAATGGTTTGAAATGAGAAAATTGTTCGACATTGTATCGAACACTATTTTTGTTCTTTTTGAAAGATGGTTGATTTTATGTTAATCTTGACTTAACCATTAACTAACGCAATAAGAACAAAATAAAGGAAAGCGGTAAAATTATTTCACATCATGAGAATAAGAGTATATTTTGTCGAATGGGGATATATTAAAGCGATTAAACTACAAGCTCATCAAACAAGTAAATGTAAACAACAAGAAGCTCATTGTAAGAAGGTCCAAGAGAAAGTCAATGGACCGTAAATAAACCGAAATCTAGAGTACTAAATTTATCTCTAAGCTAACTTAAAGTGGATTTTCATGTAGGAATCACTCCATAAGAAACCGAGCGAAAATGATATTACAAAGTCGAATTTGCAACGCAGTGAGAAATCCAGTAACTCGATAAACTATTTACAATATTTACAATGGAAAAAATAAATCAAAACTTAAAATATTGAATTTACCTCTAAGCTAACTTAAGGTGAATTCATATAGAAATCACTCTATAAGAAGGCGAGCAACCGAATATATGCATTCAAACGATTTTCGAAAGCTAAATTGGATTTAAACTCCAAAATTTCAATTCTATAATAAATCTTATCTCTTCTAAGAGTAAAAAATACCACATAAATCAAATGGAAACAAGAGCGAAAGTAGAAATAAACAATAAAATAGATTATATACAAAATAAGAGATGTAGAAATCAACAAATGGGTGCATATACAAAACCTTTGGATTTCGAGCCCAATCCCAAGTGAAAACAATAAAGGGTTGATGGAAAAGAAACATTATGGAATGTCATCATCAAAGGTTTGATGGAAAATGATTTATTTATGTAATATAATCATTAAAGGGTTGTTGGAAAAGAATTATTGTGGGATATCGACAAAGCATTCACTAGGGAGTGACATAACCAAAGGATTGATAGAAAGGACTTCACTATGGAGTGAAATCATTAGGGGATTGATGGAAATAACTTCAATAAGGAGTGATATCCTTAAAGGGTTGATAAAAAATATTTTACTAGGGAGTGGCATCACCAAAGGGTTGATGGAAAGGACTTCACTAGGGAGTGACATCATCAAAGGGCTGATGGAAAAAACTTTACTAAGGAGTGACGTCATCAAAGGATTGATGAAAAGAAACTTCACTAAGGAGTGATATCATCAAAAGGTTGATGAAAATGACTTCACTATGGAGTGACATCATCAAAGGGTTGACGGAAAAGGATTTGTCATCATCAAAGGGTTGATGGAAAAGGATTTTTCATAATCAAAGGATTGATGGAAAATAATTTTATTAAGGAGTGACGTCATCAAATGGTTAATGGAAAAAGAATATGCTATGCATGCATGCTTTTTTTTAAAAAGAAATTAGTGACATAATGCCTCACCTCAGTGAAAATACTATGCACGATGAATGAAAGGTCATGATTAAAGCACGTGAGAATGAAAATGAATGACTAAATTTTGTCTTTGATGAAACTTACCGTTTCAGCAGGAAATATATGTATGCATGTGAGAATGTAGACAATTTTTTTTATGAAACTTCATGTTTCGGTGGGATTTTTTTTTTGAAATTTCATGTTTCGGTTGGAAAGCTATGTATGAAGTGATGCGTGTTTTTGATGAAAACTTCCCATTTCGGCGGAAAAGTTATGCATGAAATTTTATGATTGATGCATGTAGGGGTGCAAACGAGTGGCTTGATTTTATTTGCTCATAAAGGTCGAACAAAACTGAATATTTGGGTACCAATGAAGATTGTATTTTGGTTTATTTTATATTGTTGGATTGTGGGTTAACAATGAACACCGAGGTTTGAAAATGATGACAAAGGGGATTGGACTTTGGTTTCTTGGTAGTTGACAATATGGATTGGACTTTGGGTTTTTTGGTAGGATTAACTTCTCGGCACTCTATCTCTGGTGATGCGATGATTGGAAAGCAGATATGGACGCTCTTGGTGCCCCAAGTTTGACCCGTTGCTGATAGGCTGCGTGTTTGTTCCCGAGAGAACCTCAACTTCTCTGCCTGATATGCCAAGATGGATTACAAATGATTTTATGAGTGTAACAACATGATCCACACATGAAGACCATTCTTTTTCTATTCCCTAGAGCTTTTTGTTAAGATATGATGATGTGCTAACGTGATATTCTGACACTTGTTTGAACTTAACAGTTACTAGTGTCTGGCATGATCTACTTGACCATCTTGAAAGTAAGAATAAGCCCTTTTGCAACTTTCCTCGCCCCAATCTGCAGGGGGTTTGAAGGAATTTTCCTCGAAAAGAAGCTTTGGGAACGTTTATGTTGTACCATGGCCTGGACCAATTTCCCCCAACGTCTGAATCTTACAGTAGCCTAGACCTGATTATCCGATTCTCGAAACGGTTTACCTTAGATCAATTGATCTTTGGAATTTAGGTTGCACTGTATTCTTGAGATGACCTTCCCATGATCGAGCCTTTGAACAACTTTCCCCATCTTTTAAAAATATCATTATTTGGCTAACCTACTCTTGGAGTGGTTGATTTCACTTCACTCTCGAGGTGAATTGCCCCTGATTGAGCCTTTGAGAGACTTTCCCTAGATTGACTAAGTATTTTGAAATGACCTTTCCTCCTTGATCCATTAATACTTGGAGATTTGTTTGACACTGACCAACCATTAGGTCACCATAGTCATTGGATTCCATGCCCCTAATCCATAGGGTTATGAGGTGGTCTTGATTCGAGCCAGCACTGACAAATGATTAAGTTCCTCTCTGATTGCTTCTTTTTTTGGAATTTCCTTGATACCAAGTACTTACTTGCAGTTAAAATTGATTCATTCAAAAAATGGTAATTTTAATGCGATATTCATGAAAGTTTTGAGAAAAATTATTTATTGGAATGATGTGGTAGTGTGTGAAGAGTGGTCCATTAGTCTAATCGCAATGTTGATTTAGCTAGTTTGTGAAAGATACAGCGAGAATATGATACAAATGCAGGTCATTAAGAAATCTATACGAGTCAGTTTACGCATCCTTGCTATAATATGCTTTCAAAATAAACCTTGCTTCAATTAGGTCTTTTAAAGGTTGTAACATGGCATGATTCATGGTTTATGAAACAAAGGATATAAGGCTCAAAATTTATTTTAACCCACCCCTTCTTCATGATGATTCTCCAGTCCTACATTCAGTTAATTCGACATACGCGTTCATCTCTTAGGAGAGTTCGAAGGCGTAAAGATGAAAGTTCAAGATTTTCTTGATATGGAAGTCACCTTATTTTATTTTTGTCATGGACGTCGGTGACCCTTTGATTCTTGATATTGCGGTCGCCAAGTCTTGTTTTGTTTTTGCTGAGGATTTACCGACCTCTTTTGCCTTTGATATTTTTTCTTTTTTATGTCTAAGTTTTTTACTAGACCGCTTTTTCGAAGCTTTTAGTCCACTGGGATTGCCCTAATTTTTTGCCTAAGTCGCCTCTTTGGGTGTTTGACTTACCGAGCTTTTTTTGTGTGTTAGAAGGTTGTGACTACCTTGTTGATGGTTGATGGTTGATGATGAGCAACCGTCATAACCTCTAGATTTTGCTTGGTTCCTTCAACACTCTAGGATGTGTGCGAAGAATATCATGTGGTTGATCTCCAAATGGGATGTTTCATCTTGTAATGCATAATTAGATTAACGAAACACTACCCTGCCCTGGGTTAAGCGTAAGGGTTTTTAGATCCGAAAGAAACACCTACTTCTAGGCTCAAAGTGGTTAACTAGGGAATAATTCATTATCTCTCCAGTGTTTGGGGATTTAAAATAATCCTTGTACATCATCAACAGAATTTTACCCGAAAGCATAGTGATATCAATTATGGGTATTTTTTCTGTCATCCTCCCTCCAATCGTTACTAAAACAACCGTTTGATAAGTGAATGGGAGAAATATTTTTTTATATGAATAAAAATGAGTGAATACTAAATGACTGATTCAAAAAATATGCATGATCACTTCATTAACATTACCATTAAAAGAAAACAACAATGCCTAAAAGCAAATAAGTGTTCAACATGCAAATAAAATACAAATGAAACGATAGAAATATCCAAATGATTGCCAACACAGAGGAAGCTCTCTTGTGCTTAGTTCACTGTTGGGAAAGCCTTCCTCATAGTTGGGTTCATTCTGCTCATTGAGACCCATATGATAATCATCTTGACACCTATTCTCAACAACTTCCTCTATAACATAGACAGATGGACCCGCATGACCAGGTGAAGGATTATTGTTAACTTGAAGGACTTGAGGCTTAAATGAGAATATCATAGAGTCAAGCATAGTTTGTTCCTTGCTCTTAGAACCTTATAATCTTCAGTTAAGTGCCTCTGTGCCCCAACATGTAAGTCACATTGGGTATTGGTGTCAAATTCGGGAGAGTATAGAGGAAGCACAAGGTTCAGTTCCTTCAGCCATATCATTCCACTTTTGATCAAATATGGAAGTAATTAACTGTATAACATTATTAGTGGATCGATATGCCTCTATGGTTTTCTTGGCCTTTATCGGGAATGTTAACTTTGCTGATTGGAGCATATTGCCATCAATGAGGTTGTTGTCGTGGAGTCTGTTGTTGATACTGAGAAGGTCCTCGATCTGCAGGAGGATATGGACTTTGTGGAGAGAACGATATCTGATATGGAGATTGTGGAATTTCCCAGATTGCGTTAATTCCATCCTCGTATTCCTCTTAAGATTCACCAATGGATTCAATCTGCTAACCTGAATACTCGAGGCGTCTAGGATTTTTCCTCTTCTGAGCATGCTCTTGATGCACTATCCAACTATCACCGGGTCAGAGAGACTTGATATTCCATTGCATATCATCTTTTCGAGGTATGGGCCCCTACAAGGTAACCATAAACATATCATTTAGCTCCATATCCAACATTGGTGGTTTAACACGAGCAGCTAACTCTATCCATCTTTGGGCGTAGTATTTAAATAACTCATTGTTCTTCTGAGCAAGATCTTGCAATTGAGTATGGTTCGGAGCCATATCAGTGTTGTATTGATAATGTTTTATGAATTCTTTAGCTAAGTCTTTCCAAGTATGGACGTGACTTTGTTCTAGCTGCATATAGCATTCTAATGATGCCCCACTGAGACTGTCTTGAAAATAGTGGATGAGCAACTTGTCATCGTGAGAGTACATGGCCATCTTTTGATAGTACATCATCAAATGAGTCTTTAGACAGCTAATCCCTTGGTACTTCTCGAAATTCAACATCTTGAACTTTTTAGGAATAACCACGTCCGACACTAAGCATAGGTCGAACGCGTCGAGCCCATAGGCGCCATGCCCCTCTATGGCCTTAAAATTATCTTCCAACATACGATATCTTTCAGTAATCTCAACCTCTTGAGGTTGTTTAGTATTCACCACCGGGCCTTCCCCTTGGGAATTTGGTGCGGAGAATGAAAAGCTATGATACTCAATAGCATAATAAGGTGAGGAATACCCATCTCGGACAATGGGATGTTATTGTATAACATGTTCTATTATGGGGTGAGTTTTTGAGAAGGAGCTTATGGTGGCTATTTGAAATAAGGGTGTTGGGTGTTTATGGATTTTGAAGTGGAAGTTGTTATTAACGTGTGAGAGATGGAAGCATGATGTGGATTAATATGGTGGTTTAAGGTGAGGTGTGTATTGTTGAGGTTTCCAAGAGAAGAGTTCCTTTCTTTTTCAGTGATTCAGCCGTGTATATCTGACTAAGGGTGTGGTTCTGCAGAAAAAGGAAAAATCCATTCAAATGGAGATGAGAAATGTATTGATTTAGGCGCTGCTAATGATGTCTCAGGATCAGATATCCTCTCTTAACAAGATTATATATATATATATATATATATATATATATATATATATATATATATATATATATATATATATATATATATATGTGTGTGTGTGTGTGTGTGTGTGTGTGTGTGTGTGTGTATGTGTGTGTGTGTGTCCTTTCTTTTTCAGTGATTCAGCCGTGTATATCTGACTAAGGGTGTGGTTCTGCAGATAAAGGAAAAATCCATTCAAATGGAGATGAGAAATGTATTGATTTAGGCGCTGCTAATGATGTCTCAGGATCAGGTTTCCTCTCTTAACAATATTATATATATATATATATATATATGTGTGTGTGTGTGTGTGTGTGTGTGTGTGTGTGTGTGTGTGTGTGTGTGTGTGTGATTTATGGTTTCTCTAAAATGCAATAAAATGACAAAACATACCCTTTGATATTTCAAAAGATAAGAAATGAGTTAAACAAATTAAAACAAATAAAATTCAAATATTTTAAAATAAACAAAATAAAATGAAAATGAAAACAAGGTAAATTCTATTTATCTTTTATGACTATGTTGACAAAAAGACAAGAATAAAAGGGATTAAAATAAGTAAAAATCAAGCCTGAAAATTCCCGAAAAATTAAAATGAATGTGTTACCATGATTAACGTGAAATAAACTTCTGGAAAACAGACATGTTTGGATCAAATTTTGCAATAAAAAAATGTCTGGTTGAAAAGGCTCAAGTTGCCCAAAATGCGACCGCAAAGAAAGTCGAAAAAATAAAACGAGCACACTAAGTTAAACTATGTGAATCGTAGATTAATATACTGAATTCTGCAAGCATAATTTTTAAACTTCCTCCCGCTAATTTTACGTACGTTTGAGAAACGATTCAATCGGTCTGTATGTATAACTGAAAATTTATTCTAGTCGATATTTTAGGCATTATGCGTTATGAAATTCATGTTATGCTATGCAGATGATGCCCAGTAAAGTAAAGTCGGGTGCATAAAAGTTTTAAAATGCCCCGTAAAAATTGGGGTATGACACTAAGCTTTTTCTCTAAGAACCAATGTTGGACATGATGTCTTGCACATTCACCCTCAAATATCTATCTAGTATTGTTAAGTAGTTGTTAGACTTTCTTCTAACATAAGTTATAGCCTCTGAAAAATCTTCTTCAATATCCTTATTACTTTGATCTTTATTCTCCTAAGTGTTGGATACAAATGCAACACCTTTGTTCTTCTTTTTCAGATCTTCCATTTAGAGCGGCTTCAAATGTTTGTAGATAACCAATGAGTTCTTATACCTTTAAGGTGATTAAGTTTTGAGCTTCTTCGATTACTATAACCTTCATGTCAAATTTCCGAGGCAAGGATCTAAGGATTTTTCTGACCAAATTATCTTCTGACATCTTTTCTCCCAAGGCAAAAAAATTGTTGGCAATGTGTCTAAGTCTGATGTTGAAATCAGAGATAGACTCATATCTATTCATTCTCATTAGTGAGGAGTTGTAACCTTCACATACTAAGCTTGAATGTGCCTTCATGAGTAGTCTTAAGAATCTCCCAAGTATATTTTACTTCAATACACATGTTGATCAATCTAAACAAGTTTTTGTCAACACCATTAAAAATATCATTCAAAGCTTTAGAGCTTCCAAGAGCTTCATTATTTTCTTCATTAGTCCATTCAACTTCAAGCTTCAAACTTGTACTACCATCTTCAGAAGTGATTACATGATATTTCCAACCTTTAATCACAACTTTCCAAGTTTTGTTGTCTAAGGATTTAAGAAAGGTAACCATTTTAACTTTCCAATAGTCATAATTGGGGACATCCAAAATAGGTGGTCTATTGATAGACCTGTCTTAGTGTAGTCTATTTAAATAGAAAATATCCTCCCTAGAGCTCACCCAAATAGAATAGGGTGTCTGCTCTGATGCCAATTGAAATTATGTTCCACAGAAAACAGATGTTGGACCAAATATTAGGATAACTTGTCCAACTTCTTGAAGCAGAATGATAGTAATATGACAATAATAACATTACAAAAAACAGTAAAATAACACAAGCGATTGGTAACCCAATTCTGTGAAACCACGCCTACGTCTGGGGGATACTCTACCAAAGAAAGGAAATTCACTACCTTGAATTAGTACACTTAGCCTTACAAAAACCAACAAACTCTATGTTGTTCAAAGCCTCTTCCTAATCCTAGTGTTTTTCTATTTAAGGACACCCTAAATATGGGAACACACTCACTTTCTTCTCAATCACACAACATATGATTAGTGTTTACAACCCAGTGAACAATGTTGAATATTACAACTAAACTAAGAAAAACCATTTATGCCAAGATATTGAAACATGGAGGTGTACAACAATAAATTCAACACTAATCTGGTTATGGCATTAACTTGGAATAGAAGTAACAAAATGCCCCGATTTTATTTAAATTATTTTTCATAATTTAATTATGTGATAGTTGTGGTTGTGTTGAGTTGATTTGTATTTTGATATGTTGTGTTACCCTTGGTATGAGGTAGTTGCCTTAGAATCATATAAATTAACGTATTGGGGGTGCGTGAGCAAAAGTGTAGAAAGGGTGGTGTGGTGAGTGAAACTAATAAACTAATTTAGTTATTATTTAATTTAATTAATTAATACTAGATGAATATTAATTTAATTATTTTATTTGAGTGAGTTATTATTACTATTATTATTATTAATAATAAATTAGTGATAATATAATAAGCTAATAAAATAATAAGAATTATAGTAAAAATAGAAAGTAAGATTGAGGGATATAACTCTGGGAACGTAACAATTGGGAGAAAGGAGAAGAAGTTGTGAAAGGGAGAAGAAGTTGTGAAAGGGAGAAGAAGAGAATACGGCTCAAAGGGAGAATCACCATTGTTGAAGGTCAAAGAATCTATTTCTAGGAGCTCTAAGGTAAGAGTGAGGTTCTGATTATCTAAGGGTTAACATGATGATGGTGGATAGATTATGCCATGTAAGTTTTGTGTTTTTCTTCTCTCTGTTCATGATCATGGTGATATTGTTAATTGTTGAATTGTGTGAATGATGAAGTATTGCTATTAGAATCATGAGATTTGATTGCATTATTTGTTGTCGATGTTGTGTGAATTGATGTTGTTTCGGGTTAGAGTCAGAATTGAGTTATGTAATGTTTTCGGTGTAAATAAGTTAGGGTTTTGAGATTTAGAAAAGTGATTTTCGGGTTAAAATATGGTATAAACAAATTGTGAAAAACTGGGGTTTTGGGATGATTTTTAGATGATTTTCATTTTGAAAAAGTTACAGAAAAGTGATTCTGCAATAATGTAATTGGTTACCAGAATTGGAGTAACCGGTTACACTGCTTAAAAAACACATTTCTGGGCAAAACTTGAGGGGTGTAATCGGTTATTGATTTTTGAGTAACTGGTTACCCTGTGTAACAAAGGCCACACAGGGGATGAAAACGAGGGTGTAATCGATTACCAGTTTTGGGTAACCGGTTATCGTATGTGTGTGACAGTGTGGGTTGCACTACTGGATATAGTGTAACGGGTTACTGGTTTTGGGGTAACCAGTTACACTGGGAGAATTTTCTTTAAAACTTTAAAAATTCATAACTTTTGTTTTGAGTGTCCGATTCGAGTGCCGTTCGAAGCGTCGGAAAGATGAGAGTGTTTGCTATCACTAAAAATTGGTTTAAGTACCTAAAAATCAATATTTTTCTGTATAATAATGTTGATAGACATTGAAATGTTTATGTGGTGGTGTGACATAACCTTAAATGCATTGTTGTTGCTTGTTATGTTGTATGTTGATGTTGTTGAGCTATATAACATGTGTTTGATGCATGATGGCCAGTATTGGCGGTGTACATTGACTATAGAGGTGGGTCATTGTGCATGATGTTGTTGTTGCATGTATTGCATGTTACATGCATTCACGTTATTAGACAAATGGTGAGTCGTTGGTGAGCCTCAAATCCCATTGTATGGATTGGGTCGGTAGCTAATTTTGAAGGTGATGGAATCAGTGAGATGTTATCAAAGGTGATGGTAACAAATTGATGACTTTGATCCTAGGAGGTGAGGATCGAAATGGCGAATCTGAGTATTCACGTATTGGTACCACATCAATTGAGTCGAGTTGTTGAGTCTTATTGTATTATACATTGGTTGCGTTTGTTACTATGTTGGATGGTTGATTATGTTGTTATTATGTGGGATAGTTGTTATGTTTCTATTATTTGTGGATAGTTGTTGTGTGAATTATGTGGAATTGTATTGTGGAATGGGTGATGTGAATGTGATAATCTTATGCTTACTTATTATCATGCTTTCTTTTATATAATTATGATATCTCACATCTTCTGCTTGAATGTTGTATCCACGTGGGTAACATGCAGATAATCTGGAGTAGGAGCTTAGATGTGAGTGGAAGATGAAGTCTTTTGTTTTATTTTTATGTCGGCGTCTGCTCTGATGTGTAACACCGGGGAATTGGGAACGCTGTATCTTTCAATTTGTTTTAATTATTTATGATAATGATATGTTATGTTGATGTTGGATATGTTGAGTTAACTGTTGGTTATTGTTGTTCCGCTGCTATTTAAAAAAAGTTAACATTCTTACATGTGGTCATTAGTACTATTTTTATAACTGTCAAGTGTTACATGTCTTTTCGATTGAGCAGGTTGATTGTATGCTGTAGTGTAGCATAATAAATTGCATGTTAAGTTGTTTTACTATGATAAACATTTTAAATTTATTTGGGAGAAATTTAGGGTGTTACATAGTGGTAACAGAGCAAGTCGGCCTGTCCGGCCAAGTTGTTGAGTCAGTGTGGTGTGCTAGTTGAATAATGTCGATGTTGTATCTTTAACCATTGTTGTTGTTGGTGGTGGTATGAAACAGAAAGCGTCTGGAAGAAACGACACTGCTATTGTTGCTGCTTTGCAGGTTGTTGCTCAGGCTGTGCAGAGTCAGCCTAATGCTGGTGGGAACGACAAGTTCCGACATTTGCGGAAGTTCTAGAGGAATAATCCGTCTACTTTCAAGGGTAGGTACGATTCTGATGGAGCGTAGACATGGCTCAGAGAGATTGAGAGGATTTTCAGAGTGATGGATTACTCTGAAGCACAGAAGGTGCGGTTCGGTATGCATATGTTAGCTGAGGAGGTCGATGACTAATGGATCAACACTCGTCAGGTATTGGGTGTTACAGTTGAAGTTGTAACTTGGGTTGTGTTCTGTAGGGAATTTATGAGAAAGTACTTTCCTGAGGATGTTCGTGGGAAGAATGAGATTGAGTTTATGGAGCTAAAGCAGGGTAACTTGTCAGTTACTGGGCATGCTTCCATATTTATAGAACTTGCTAAGTTCTACTCTTATTACAGTGAGGTGACTGTTGAGTTCTCGAAGTGTATCAAATTCGAGAATGATTTGCATCCTGAAATTAAGCAAGAGATTGGATACCAACTGATCAAGAGGTTTCTAGAGTTGGTGAATAACTGTAGAATTTATGAGGATGGTAGTAAGGCTAGGTATGATCACTACAAGGGGCTGAGCGAGAGAAAAGGAAAGTAGAATATGAACCGTGGGAAGCCATATAGTGCTCAAGCTGATGAAGGTAAACAAAGAGGTGTTGATGGTAAGTGTAACGATCCTAATTTATTTAATTGTTTTTATTTAATTATAGTATTTTATGAATTATTTGATAATTTATTTATGTGATGTTGGTGTGTTTTTAGGTGTTTTATGAAGTTTTAGAGTATTTGAGGGTATTTTAATAATTTAATAGTTATTAAAATATTTGGTTAAGAGCGGTATATTTTATTTAATTATTTAAAATAATGATAATAATTATTTGAGGTTTACTGTAATAATTATTTAATTATTTAAATATAGGGTGACACTTATGTTAAAAATATATTTTCTTTTTAAAATCAAATAAATATTTTATTTAAATATTAAAGGTGTGACGCTTAATTGAATAATTATTTAATTTAAGATTTATTTTATTTTATTTATCAATTAAATAAATATTTCGTTTGGGATTAAATATTTGAGAATTAATCTTTAATTGGATTAAACATAATATATATCCTATCGTAAGGGAGTTAGAAAAAAAATCAAGGTTTGACGCATATCGCTAAACGGCGCATCTGAGTCTGGGGAGACCATTTTGGAAGCGATCCTGAGACGACGATTTGGAGAGGGAGGAACATCAAGATCTTGAAAGCTCAGCCGATAAGGTAAGAGAGAGAGAGAGAGATTGTTTACTATATGGTGGGTTTTAGGCAGCAGAATGATGAGGATTCTCTTATCCTCTCATCAATGCCATGTTATTGTTATTGGAAAATCTGAGGTATGAGGACGGGTTGCACATATCGAAGGAGAAATCGCGCTTCACAGCGGTTCAACAGAATTTTGTGCAAGTTTGGCGTCCGATGTCAGAATACCTCATATTATATATTTTATAAAAGGGAATCGTCCAGAAATCAAACTCACTGCAGAGCAGTGAGTATTCATTTTAAGCCGTTTAAGCTCGTTCAATTTTCAAAAACAGCATTTTACTAATTTCTAAAATTTTAACAATTTATGTTTTATTTGTTTTATTCATTTATTTTGTTTATGATTAAAAACTCATAAGACTCATTAGAATTTATTTGTTTTATGTATTTAAAGATATTTGGCAATGCCATAAGAATTAACCTTTTGATTATAATAAATTTCAAATTTTGTTTAATCTTTCTGGTGAATAATAAATTTTTTTATAAATAAAATTAAAACTAACAAAATATTTGTTCTTAGTTGAAATTGTGATAAAATAGTCCTAAACTAATTAAATATACCTTTTATAAAATATTAGTATATTTAACTCACTTTTAGGAATATAATTAACTAAATAATTTTGGGTGTAAGAAAAGTGAATATATTGTTTAATAAACAAAATTTTAGGTGATTTGAATTTGGGTGGTCCTTATTGGATAACTTGTGGTTCGTGAATGGAACCTATTTTGATGATATCCTTTGGGATAATTTTGGTGTTTATGAGTATTATTATATATAATTTTGGTGAATTATGATGTTTGTCCATGAAATGCATACTCATGATTTATATACCATGCATTCATGTATTTTGGAGTTTAAGTGGGACTTCGGTCCATTTTGGTGGCCTCAGATCCATTGGTGGGGATCGTTGGTCTTGGTGAAAAAGACCAGGGGCGAGCCTTAGATCCATTGGTGGGGATCGTTGGTCTAGGTGGGAAGGACCAGAGACTAGTGGAATAAAATCAGTAACATTCCTCTGATTTCACAATATATTTTTGGTACCACATGCATATAGGTGATGGAGTTGGTGGATCATAGCATTGCATTTTGCTGTAATGTGTGTTTGTGATTGTAATTGATAGATATATTTATATATCATTTATGTATGATTGTTATGTTTCTTTAATGTCATTCTGTTGCTGAAATCACACTGTTACTATATGTAAGTATATTCTCACCCCTTTCTTGTTTGTTGATTTTGTGGTGTGTTTTGTGTTGGTGTAAGCCCTAGAGGCCAATACTTTTGGTACTTGTATCGAATTATTTATTAATAATAAAAGGAATTTTTCTTTATTATGGTTGATTAATAAAGTCCCTAGAATAGATAGTCCGTTTAATGTATTAAGTGTGACTTAATCATGAGAACACATTAAACATAAGGACACTATTCTTAAAGTATCCGTAGTCGAGCTTTAGTGTGAAGTGGGATAACATTAAAGCATTAAGACTATTATGTTTGTAGACTGATGATCACATCTCATGGATCATGGATAAAGAGTTATCAAGTCTTAAACATAGGTATGAATATTAGGAGTAATATTTATACCGGATTGACCCGCTATGAGAATACTATATAGAAAGTTATGCAAAGTGTCATAAGTTATTCTCATGGTGATAATAGTGTATACCACTCTTCGACCTGAAACCACTATGGATCCTAGATGTAGAGTTGAGTACTTTATTGCTGATCCAACATTGTCCGTAGCTGGATAACCATAAAGACAGTTGATGGGTACTCCACGAAGCATGCTGAGGGACATGAGTGTCCTAGATGGAATTTGCTCATCCTGCGTAACAGGATAAATGTCTATGGGCCCAATATTGAACTGGACAAGGATGACACGGTCTATACCTTGTGTTCAATATAGACATAAGGGCAAAGGGGTAATTATACACATAATTATTATCACAGGAGGTTTTGTCAGATCACATGACATTTTCGTGACTTGGGTAGCAGTGATGTGTTGCTAGATACCGCTCACTGTTTATATGTTAAATGCGTGATTTAATATTATTGCCAACGTCGCGAAAACCTACAGAGTCACACACAAAGGACGGATTGATGAGAAATAGAGTAACTAAGGAACACCGTAAGGTGCAGTGCACTTTAGTGGGAGACGAAATATGGTAAGGTACCAAATACTTAAGTGATTTTGGCATATTATGAGATATGGGCCAAAATACACTTAAGTGGTCTTTTTAGCTTGAAGCCCACACAAGTGGTTCTATAAATAGAACCCCTTGGGTAGAAGCATTGTCACTCCACTCAGACTGAAATTCAAGTAGAGACTTGGAATTTCGTTTCCCTCTCTCTCTCAATCAAAGCCTTCATTCATAACAGCTAGCACTGCGATTGAAGGAATCCGTTCGTGTGGACTGAGTAGAGACGTTGTCATCGTTCAACGTTCGTGATCACTCCGTGGATCTGTATCAAAGGTTTTGATCATTATCAGAGATCTGCACCAAAGGTTTGAATGGTCACAAGAGGTAACGATTCTATCACTGATCATGCCCATTCGTAAGGATCACTAAATGGAGAAATTTTTAAATTCCGCTGCGCCTTGAATGGCAATTCTCCTTCAGTGGTATCAGAGCCACTTACGAAACCATGAATCTGATAATTGTTTTTGTTCTGTATTAATATGATTAAAGATAGAATGAATCAAAGATTAAATTGAGATCGATCACGTTACATATATGTGATATATGTAATCCTGATGCTAAATACATTATATATGATATAGTGTTCTCGTTTCGTTCATTCAAACACTCAATGATTGTTTTCCTTTGAGCGATCAATGGTCATTTGCTTCGTGATCCGACATCAGTATGGTGAAGCAATGACGTGTTGATCAATCATACTGAGTTAACAATCGAGATGTGTTTGACGGTCTGAAATTGGTGCATCAGGGTTAGTGACGACACAAGGGTTGTGTTGTCAGAGAGTTATGCGATTGGGATTTGAATGCACAAGAGTTGTGCTTTCTAAACACTTTTTGGAACAGTGTTAACCGGTTAACGCGTATGGTTAACCGGTTAACGAAATACGAAATAATTTTTTTGAGTTTTTTCAACAGTGTTAACCGGTTAACGCATTTGGTTAACCGGTTAACACAAGGCGGAAAACAGTTTTCCAAGACATTTTCAAACAGTGTTAACCGGTTAACGCATTTGGTTAACCGGTTAACGCAAGGCAAAAAACAATTTTTTTCAGATTTCAAACAGTGTTAACCGGTTAATGCATATGGTTAACTGGTTAACGCAAGGAAATTTTCACCCGTTCGGCTAACTCAGTGCTTTAAAAGTATCAAGTGTTGATACGAAAAGCGACATCGATTTTAAATGAATTGTTCATTAAAATGTGGTGATCGGTCGTCGAGATTTAATTTGATTTTAATTTATTAAAGGAATTAATAATAATAATAATAATAAAGTGTTTATTATTGTCTTGTGGTGATCGGTTATGGCCTTAGTCTTCCTTTATTTTCTTTTGGATTTTAAAATACGACCTGCGTGTCGTGCCTCTCTCTTTATCTCCCAAATGTAACTTCTTTTCTCATCTCACTCCCTCGTATGTAAAACGAGTTTCTTTTGTAATGTAATGATATGAAGAAAGCAAAGAAGTCAGTGCCAAAGGAAGACAATCTTGAAGATCTTGCTTGGAGAAGCTTAGATCGTTGTAGGTTAGCTTAGGTTCTCTCATTGGCTTGGGAGAACAATTGCGCTAAGGGCCATAACTGTTTCATTATGTATGTATGTTGATGCATGTGAATGTATGTTGATGCATGTGAGAGACGGTTTATATGATAAACAAGCCGGTGAGATCAGAAAATTGAAATTCCCTCAAATTAAATATTAAGTTTATGCTTTCCAAGTTTTAACACTCATCAAGACTAGTAATGGATAATGTAGGTTTCGCCTACGCGAGGTGCATGATCTATATATTAGTAAGGTGCGATGGGATAATTGTAATATCCAACTGTTAAAACAATGGGTCAAACTTAACTAAACAAATTATAATAAGATTATATATATGTTTAGAAGCAAGAGTTGGGAATGATCCATATGATGGATTGGAATAAGGAGTTATTCACCCAACTGAAATTTTCGAGAATTGTATGAGATACAATTGGAAGGAGTTCCTACCTAAATAACCTAGTTTTGTGTAATCCGCCTACGCGGACTTAGAACGAAGTGAAATATGGATCTCGACCCACTAGAAAATCTTCCAACGGGATTTTTCGAATCAAATGATGAGGGTCATTTGTTTTGAGTAAAATAGTGGGAGCATATTTAATTAAAGGCCTAATTAAATATGTCAATGATACTTATATTTTCATTAATCCTTATGTAGATTACCATGACAACAAACACCTCTAACAACATATTGCGATCAAACCTTGACAAGGAAAAATTGTCTGGGACAAATTTCCTGGATTGGTACCGAAACCTGAAGATTGTCCTCAAACATGATAAAGGGAAAGGCAAGGAAGTTGCCAAACCCAAACCCACTAGTGCTGCTTTAAAGCCTAGTGGAGGCATAGAAAAGGAAGGCACCTGCTTCCATTACGGTAAGACCGCACACTGGAAGAGGAACTGCCCAAAGTACCTGGAAGATAGGAAGAATGGAGTAGAGACTCCAACTTCAGGTATTTTTGTTATTGAAATTAATTTATCTACTTCTGAATCATGGGTATTAGATACTGGATGCGGTTCTCACATTTGTACAAATGTGCAAGAACTAAAAAGGAGTAGAAAATTGGCAAAAGGTGAAGTCGACCTACGAGTTGGTAATGGAGCAAAGGTTGCTGCCTTAGCCGTAGGAACTTATGAATTGACTTTACCTAGTGGTTTAATAGTTCAGTTAGAGAACTGTTATTATGTACCAGCAATTAGCCGGAATATTATTTCTGTTTCTTGTTTGGACAAGTTCGATTTTTCATTCATAATAAAGAACAATTGTTGTTCAATTTATTTGAATGATATATTCTATGCTACTGCTCAAATGAACAATGGATTATATGTCCTTGATCTTGAGATGCCAGTTTATAACATTAATACTAAAAGGATGAAACCTAATGAGTTAAATCCGACTTACCTTTGGCATTGTCGATTAGGCCACATAAATGAGAAACGCATTTCCAAACTCCAGAAAGATGGATTGTTGGACTCTTTTGATTATGAATCATATGAGACATGCAGATCTTGTTTAATTGGAAAGATGACAAAGTCTCCATTCACAGGAAAAGGTGAAAGAGCTAATGATCTTTTGGCCCTCATACATACTGATGTATGTGGTCCTCTGAACATAATAGCCAGAGGAGGTTTTCAGTACTTCATCACATTCACTGATGATTTCAGTAGATATGGTTATGTGTATTTAATGAAACACAAATCAGAGTCCTTTGAAAAGTTCAAAGAATTCAAGAATGAAGTACAAAACCAACTAGGTAAGAATATTAAAGCTCTTCGATCAGATCGAGGTGGTGAATATTTAAGCCTAGAGTTTGATGACCATCTGAAAGAGTGTGGGATCCTATCCCAACTCACTCCTCCTTGAACACCCCAAAGGAATGGTGTGTCTGAGAGAAGAAATCGAACCTTGTTGGACATGGTCCGATCCATGATGAGTCACGCCGATCTTCCAAACTCCTTTTGGGGACATGCGCTATTGACAGCAGCTTACACACTTAACCGTGTTCCATCCAAAAAGGTTGATAAGACACCATATGAGATATGGAGTGGTAAGAGACCACATATGTCTTACATGAAGATTTGGGGTTGCGAAGTTTATGTGAAACGACAAATTTCAACTAAGCTTGAGCCCAAATCTGACAGATGCTTATTTGTGGGGTATCCTAAAGAAACAAGAGGATATTACTTCTACAATCCTTCTGAGGGCAAAGTGTTTGTCGCTCGAACTGGAGTTTTCCTAGAAAAGGATTTTATTTCCAAAGGAACCAGTGGGAGGAAAGTAGAGCTTGAAGAAATTCAAGAATCACAAAGCATCGATACACCTATGGAGGAATTAGAGCAGGAAACACAAGTGGTTGTGGAAGAGCAACCTGCTCAAGTAGAACAAGACCAACGTAGGTCAAGCAGGATACGTCACCTACCTGAGAGATATGGATATCTTATAACAGATCAAGATGATGTATTACTCATGGATCAAGATGAGCCTGTGACCTACCAAGACGCCATAACTGGTCCCGAGTCTGAGAAATGGCTAGAAGCCATGAAATCCGAAATAGATTCCATGTACACAAACCAAGTTTGGACCTTGGTAGAGCCTCCTGTAGGAGTTAATCCTATAGGATGCAAGTGGGTCTTCAAAAGGAAGACTGACATGGATGGTAAGGTACATACCTATAAGGCAAGACTGGTTGCAAATGGATATAAACAAATTCATGGTGTTGACTATGATGAAACCTTTTCACCAGTTGCAATGCTTAAATCTGTTCGGATTTTACTTGCTATCGCTGTATATCATGATTATGAAATATGGAAGATGGATGTCAAAACTGCTTTCCTTAATGGGAATCTTCTTAAGGATGTGTACATGACACAGCCTGAAGGATTTGACATACCAGAAGAAGCCCAAAAGATATGTAAGCTACAAAGATCAATCTATGGATTGAAGCAAGCTTCCAGAAGCTGGAATCTTCGTTTTGATGAAACGGTAAAACAATATGGATTCATCAAGAACGAAGATGAGCCTTGTGTCTACAAGAAGGTTAGTGGGAGCATGATCATTTTCCTGGTATTATATGTAGATGACATATTACTCATTGGAAACGATGTCCCTACCCTGCAACAAGTAAAGACTTGGTTGGGGAAATGCTTTTCTATGAAGGACCTAGGCGAAGCAGCCTATATATTAGGAATCAGAATCTATAGAGATAGATCACGAAAACTGCTTGGCCTAAGTCAGAGTACATACATAGACAAAGTGTTGAGACGCTTTAATATGCATGATTCCAAGAAAGGATTCATACCTATGCAACATGGCCTGTGTCTATCAAAAACACAATCCCCTTCAACTAAGGAAGAAAGGGAACGCATGAATAAGATTCCATATGCATCTACAATAGGATCTATCATGTATGCCATGTTATGTACTCGACCAGATGTCTCGTATGCTTTAAGTGCAACGAGTAGGTACCAATCTGATCCTGGTGATGCCCATTGGGTAGCTGTCAAGAATATCCTTAAGTACTTGAGAAGGACTAAGGACTCATTCTTGATATATGGAGGTCAAGAAGAATTGGTTGTAATTGGTTACACCGATGCTAGCTTCCAGACAGATAAGGATGACTTTAGATCGCAATCTGGTTATATGTTTTGCTTGAACGGTGGCGCTGTGAGCTGGAAAAGTTCAAAGCAAGATACAGTTGCTGAGTCTACAACCGAGGCCGAGTATATTGCTGCCTCAAGTGCAACAAAGGAAGCTGTTTGGATCAGAACTTGGCATAGTCCCTAGCGTTGTGGATCCCATTGGTCTCTATTGTGATAACAATGGTGCTATCGCACAAGCTAATGAGCCTAGATCTCACCAACGATCCAAGCACATACTTAGGCGTTATCATCTCATTCGAGAGATAATAGATAGAGGAGATGTGAAAATATGTAAAGTACCTACACTTGACAATATTGTTGACCCACTAACAAAGCCTCTTGAGCAGCAGAAGCATGATGGCCATACTAGATTAATGGGCATAAGGGTTATGCCTGATTGGCTCTAGTGCTAGTGGGAGATTGTTGGTGTAAGCCCTAGAGGCCAATACTTTTGGTACTTGTATCGAATTATTTATTAATAATAAAAGGCATTTTTCTTTATTATGGTTGATTAATAAAGTCCCTAGAATAGATAGTCCGTTTAATGTATTAAGTGTGACTTAATCATGAGAACACATTAAACATAAGGACACTATTCTTAAAGTATCCGTAGTCGAGCTTTAGTGTGAAGTGGGATAACATTAAAGCATTAAGACTATTATGTTTGTAGACTGATGATAAGATCTCATGGATCATGGATAAAGAGTTATCAAGTCTTAAACATAGGTATGAATATTAGGAGTAATATTTATACCGGATTGACCCGCTATGAGAATACTATATAGAAAGTTATGCAAAGTGTCATAAGTTATTCTCATGGTGATAATAGTGTATACCACTCTTCGACCTGAAACCACTATGGATCCTAGATGTAGAGTTGAGTGCTTTATTGTTGATCCAACATTGTCCGTAGCTGAATAACCATAAAGACAGTTGATGGGTACTCCACGAAGCATGCTGAGGGACATGAGTGTCCTAGATGGAATTTGCTCATCCTGCTAACAGGATAAATGTCTATGGGCCCAATATTGAACTGGACAAGTATGACACGGTCTATACCTTGTGTTCAATATAGACATAAGGGCAAAGGGGTAATTATACACATAATTATTATCACAGGAGGTTTTGTCAGATCACATGACATTTTCGTGACTTGGGTAGCAGTGATGTGTTGCTAGATACCGCTCACTGTTTATTATGTTAAATGCGTGATTTAATATAATTGCCAACGTCGCGAAAACCTACAGGGTCACACACAAAGGACAGATTGATGAGAAATAGAGTAACTAAGGAACACCGTAAGGTACGGTGCACTTAAGTGGGAGACGAAATATGGTAAGGTACCAAATACTTAAGTGATTTTGGCATATTATGAGATATGGGCCAAAATACACTTAAGTGGGCTTTTTAGCTTGAAGCCCACATAAGTGGTTCTATAAATAGAACCCCTTGGGTAGAAGCATTGTCACTCCACTCAGACTGAAATTCAAGTAGAGACTTGGAATTTCGTTTCCCTCTCTCTCTCTCTCAATCAAAGCCTTCATTCATAACAGCTAGCACTATGATTGAAGGAATCCATTCGTGTGGACTGAGTAGAGACGTTGTCATCGTTCAACGTTCGTGATCACTCCGTGGATCTGTATCAAAGGTTTTGATCATTATCAGAGATCTGCACCAAAGGTTTGAATCGCCACAAGAGGTAACGATTCTATCACTGATCATGCCCATTCGTAAGGATCACTAAATGGAGAAATTTTTAAATTCCGTTGCGCCTTGAATGGCTATTCTCCTTCACTTTACACATGTGATTAGCAGGACTGCAGTTCGTTGTTGCAGTGAGATGGATATTGCCTCTCAGTAGACTTTTATCTTTCATATGTTCTAGTTTTCGAATAAGAATGCTCTGATCTGTAACACTGGGGATAAGGGCGTTCGTTTGCATTACTTTGATTTATTTGTAACCAACTAGTAGGATATTTTGATTATGATGTATTGATTCAGTTTTATTCATACATGTTTTATGGTGTTTCTAAGTAAATTTTCGGTGTGCAACATCTGTTATTTTATAATCTATGGAGTATTTATGATGGAGTAACATCCTTTTCCTGTTATTTTTATTTAAAATCTATTATCCGGGGTTTAAGGTGTTACAGTAAGAGGCCAAGTGGGGGAGGTGCTCTAACTCCTCTTAAGTGCTATAGGTGCGGTGAGTTAGGTCATCGTGTTCGTGAATGCAAGAGTGATGTGAAAAAGTGTTACAAGTTTGGGACGTTCGTTGTGAAAGCAGTTTTGTATAGCTGAAGAAAAGGTTGAATGTATCTCCAGTTTTGATTTTACCTGAACTGGATGAACTATTTGTGGTGTATTGTGATGCATCGTTGATGGGTTTAGGTGGTTCGCTAATGCAAGATGGAAAGGTTGTGGCTTATGCTTAACGACAATTGAGGGTTCATAAGAGAAACTAGCCTACTCATGATTTGGAGTTGGCTGCGATGGAATTCGTGTTGACAATTTGGAGGCATTACCTCTATGGTTCCAGATTTGAAGTGTTTAGTGATCATAAGAGTTTGAAATACTTGTTTGATCATAAGGAATTGAATATGAGACAACACAGATGGTTGGAATTCTTAAAGGATTATGACTTTGGATTGAATTATCATCCCAGTAAGGTGAATGTCGTGGCTAATGCTTTAAGTCGGAAGTCTTTGCATATGTCTGCTATGATGGTTAAAGAGTTGGAAATGATTGAATAGTTTAGAGATACGAGTTTGGTCTGTGAGTTGACATCGCAGGGTGTGATGTTGGGTATGCTGAAGATCAAAAATGATTTTATTAAGAACATTAAAGAGAGTCAGAAGTTGGATGTGAAGTTGGTGGACTTGATGGTTGGAAGTAATCAGACTAAAAGTAATGATTTCAAAGTGGATGAACAAGGTGTGTTTAGGTTCAGAGACAAAATTTGTATTCCTGACAAAGATGAGTTGAAGAAGGTGATTTTAGAAGAAAGTCATCGAAGTAGCTTGAGTATTCATCCAGGATCTACTAAGATGTATCAGGATCTGAAGAAGATCTTTTGGTGGTCTGGAATGAAGCGAGATGTGCCTCAGTTTGTTTGCTTGTTTGACTTGTCAGAAGTCAAAGGTTGAACATCAAAAACCTGCAGGGTTGATACAACCGTTGGATATTCCAGAATGTAAATGGGATAGTATTTATATGGATTTTGTGACGGGGTTTCCTAATACTCCGATAGGGCATGATGAAATTTGGGTAATTATTGATAGACAGAAGAAGTCAGTTCATTTTCTTCCAATTAACATCAGTTTTTCTATGCAGAAGTTGGCAGAGATATATATCTGTGTTATTGTGAAGTTGCATGGAGTTCTGTTAAGTATTGTATCAGATAGAGATTCGAGGTTCACTTTCAGATTTTGGGAGAGTTTGAAGGAAGCTTTGGGTTTGAAGCTGACGTTGAGTTCAGTTTATCATCCGCAGACCAATGTTCAAACAAAGAGGACCATTTAGTCATTAGAGGACTTATTGGGAGCTTGTGTTCTCGAGCAAGGAGGTGCTTGGGATAATCATTTATTGCTGATCGAGTTCACGTATAATAACAATTTCCATTCTAGTATTGGAATGACACCTTTTGAAGCCTTGTATGGTCGAAGGTGCAAGACACCTTTATGTTTGCATGAATCTGGTGAGAGTGTAATGCTTGGACCTGAGATTGTCCGACAAACTACTGAGAAGGTGAAGCTAATTCGAGAGAAGATGAAAGCTTCATAGAGTAGGTAGAAAAGCTACCATAATAAGAGGAGTAAAGATCTTGAGTTTCAAGAGGGAGACAATGTTTTCTTGAGAGTCACTCTGATGACCGGTGTAGGACGTGCTTTGAATTTGAGGAAGCTTACTCCTCAATTTATTGGTCTGTATTAGATACCCGGGCGAGTTGGACTTGTTGCTTATCGAGTGGCGTTGCCATCGAATTTGTCAAATCTACATGATGTGTTCCATGTTTCATAACTTCAGAAGTACGTTGCAGATCCGTCACATGTGATTCCAATAAATGATGTGTAAGTGAGGGATAACCTTACAGTTGAGGCTCTGCCTATAAGGATTGATGATCGAGAATTCAAATAGTTGAGAGGAAAAGAGATTTCTCTCGTGAAGGTAGTGTGGGAAGGCTGTAACACCCCAATTAAAATAAGCTAATTATTTAATTTAAATTAATATTTTATTTATTAATTTAATTGAATAATTGGAAGTTTGGATTAATAATATTATTATTTTGGAATAATAATTATTGGGATTATTATTATTGGATTATTATTTTTATTATTGGAATAAAGTGGAAATCAGTAAAAAGGTCCCATTTAGTAAAAAGGTTATTGTTTTCACGTGAAAAGGAAAAAGAGACAGAACGTGGAAAAGGGCAAAAAGAGAACCAGAGAACAAGGGATTGAAGGGAGGAAAAGCTTGAAGCTGCAGAATTTGCCGGATTAACTCAGGTAAGGGGGGTTTATCGTTGATTGACGGGTATTATATGATAATATGTCATGGGTAGTGATAGACCTTTAATTTACCTTTGAATTGGATGATTATGATGAATTTGTGGAAATAATTGATGAACGAAATTGGGTGATAATCGAAAGAAATTCGTAAGAATTGTATGTGATAATGTTATGAGTTGTGAAATCGAATTGGGGAATGGTTCGGGTTAGATGATACGAGTGATTTCTGTGTAAATTTGGACTGTGGAAGGTGAGATCGAATAGAACTCGTAGCAGAAAAGCCATTGCAGATCTGAGAATGCTGGTTTCTGGTCATACGCGTATGGCACTAGGCAATACGCGTATGAGATGGCTGGTACGCGTATGGCGCTAGGCAATACACGTATGGATGAGGAAGATGACATTTTGAACGTAAAATTGTCTCTGTTGGTACGCGTATGAGAAGTTGGTACGCGTATCATACGCGTATGAGACAGGTGATACGCGTATGAGTTGGGCGAGGAAAATGCGCAATACGCGTATGAGAGTGGGCATTACGCGTATGGAGTTGGCCAGGTTTGGGCAATACGCGTATGGCATGGGCAATACGCGTATGGGCAGGATTGTGTTTTCCTGTGCTGTTGTTGTGCAGTTTTTGACTGGTTAGGCTGAGTAGTGAGACTTAGCTGAGGTATGATGTAATCGGGATCAATTCCCGTTGTTTTGAGTAGTATAGGTATTAGTAGAGTGTGCTAATACTGTGGTTGATTTTGATGGCATGTTGTGATATGCTTTTGTGATAAATGTATTGACAAGATGTGTTGGTTGGTATGCATTATACTGTAAATGTATCAGTTATGTATGCATTTATGAATAGACTGTCTTATGGCTTAGAGTGTGAGCATATGTCTATTCTTGAGTTGTTGTTGTTGTTGCATTGCTAGGTGATTAGCATGCATAGTCTAGCCTTTGGGGCTGTAGCTAATTCCCATTGTGAGGAATTAGTGAGTTGAGGATTGTTGATGATGTTTGCATACTAGATGAGTAGTGTGCATAGTCTAGCCTTTGGGGCTGTAGCTAATTCCCATGGTGAGGAATTAGTGAGTGAGTCATTAGATCTCAATGAGTGGGACTAGTGAGCTCAGTAGCCGTATCCAGAGGGATCGGTGAGCTTGAACTATATGTTCGAGAAGAGTCGGTACCGCATATCATGGAGTCTCATTTCATAATGAATGCATGATTAGCCTGTGGGGCTGTAGCTAATTCCCATTGTGAGGAATTAGTGAGTAAATCGTTGTGTTGTGTTGTTGGTGTTGAGCATGTTTTGAGATTTCACCTATGCTATTTGTTATTGTTGAGTATGAGGTTGAGTTGATACTGCTGTTATGGAGTGGGTAGTCTGGTTAGGGTGATTTGATGCGTTATTTACTTAACATTACCTGTTGTTGTATAATGCTTGTTATATTGATTGAGGAACTCACCCTTACAACTATTTTTCAGGTAACGAGCAGTGAGTTGAGTAGAAGATAATGTTGGAGTCTAGTGTAGTCTCCTAGTGGGTCATGCTCTGGTAGATGTAACATCGGGATGGGATGTTTGAATATTTTATTGATTGGTTGTGAATCATTTTGCATGTAATACGTTACAAGTTTGGAATAATTGAATTGATTTCTATCCGCTGCGTATTATGCAGATACTTTATATTTTGAATTGGATAAATGAGCATGACAGGACACTTTGATGATTAGTGTGTGATGGTTGTGTGACACCCTTCGGGGCATAATTACTCTGATTAATGTGTTATTATTTTTAATTAAATATTTTGGGGTATTTAGAAGGGTGTTACATTAGTGGTATCAGAGCATAGTCGGTCGTGTCGAGTCGTAATTATTCTGTTTCCCCTGTACGGTATAGGTGTTGAGTAACCTATCAGTACTTATTGTTTTAGTTTGTTTGGGTTTTCGGAGTAGAGATGGCTGGAAGAGGTAGAGATGATGCTGCGATTGCTGAGGCTCTGGGTATGCTAGCTGGAGTACTTGGAGGAAATCCGAATGTGGTGGGAATGGGAGCTGCTCGTCAGTTGAGTGAGTTCCAAAAGAACAATCCTCCAATGTTCAAGGGAGCATACGATCCAGATGGTGCTCAGAAGTGGTTGAAGGAGATTGAGAGAATCTTCAGAGTAACTGAGTGTGCTGATAATCAGAAGGTCAGGTTCGGTACGCATATGCTGTCAGAAGAAGCTGACGATTGGTGGGTTGCTACCCGCACTGAGTTGGAAACTGCTGGAGATGCTGAGATTTCTTGGGCTGTGTTCAGAGAGAGATTTCTGAGGAAGTACTTTCCCGAGGATGTCAGAGGAAAGAAAGAAATTGAGTTCTTGGAATTGAAGCAGGGTAACAGGTCTGTTACGGAGTATGCTGCGAAGTTCACAGAGCTGTCAAAGTACTATACTCCTTATAGTGAGGCTGCTGGAGAATTTTCGAAGTGTGTGAAGTTTGAGAACGGGTTGCGTCCCGAGATCAAGCAGGCAATTGGATATCAGCGAATCAGGGTGTTTTCTGATTTGGTTGACTGTTGCAGAATTTTTGAACAGGATTCCAAAGCCAGAGCAGAGAGCTATCAGCAGAGGGTTGATAGGAAGGGTAAGAATCAGGTTGATCGTGGGAAACCGTATGCAGCTGGCAAAGGTTTTCAGAAGCAGAGTGGGATGAAGAGGCCTAGTGGGGGAGATTCTAGTGCTCCTGTTAAGTGTTACAGATGTGGTCGGGCTGGACATCGTGTTCATGAGTGTACCAGTGCTGAGATGAAATGTTTCAAGTGTGGAAAAGGTGGTCATTTGGCTGCAGAATGCCGGTTGAAGACTGTGACTTGTTTCAACTGTGGAGAGTTGGGTCATATCAGTCCACAGTGTCCTAAGCCAAAGAAAGAGAATCAGTCAGGAGGCAAGGTTTTTGCTTTATCGGGTTCTGAGACTTCTGCAGATGATCGTTTGATCCGAGGTACGTGTTATATTAATGGCTTTCCTCTTGTAGCTATTATTGACACAGGTGCGACTCATTCTTTTATATCCTTGGATTGTGCTGTGAAACTTAAGTTAGAGATATCTGAGATGTTGGGTAGTATGGTGATTGATACTCCTGCGAAGGGTTCAGTGACTACTACTTCTGTTTGTTTGAGTTGTCCTTTGAGTATTTTTGGTAGAGCCTTTGGGATAGATCTTGTGTGTCTTCCATTAGTGCAGATTGACGTTATTCTGGGTATGAACTGGTTGGTGTTTAACCGAGTTTCTATCAACTGTTTTGATAAGACAGTGATATTTCCTGAGATTGAAGAAGGAAAGAGTTTGTTTCTATCAGCCAGGCAGGTGAATGAGGAAGTGGCAGATGGGGCAGAGTTGTTTATGCTGTTAGCGACTTTGGAAGCTAAAGATAAACTGGTGATTGGCGATCTAGCTGTAGTGTGTGATTTTCCTGATGTGTTTCCGGAAGAAGTGAATGAATTGCCACCAGAACGTGAAGTTGAGTTCTCGATTGATTTGGTACCTGGTACTAGACCGATATCGATGGCTCCGTACCGTATGTCTGCTGTTGAGCTAGCTGAATTGAAGAGTCAGTTGGAAGATTTGCTGGATAAGAAATTTATTCGTCCGAGTGTGTCACCGTGGGGTGCACCAGTGTTGTTGGTTAAGAAGAAAGAAGGTACTATGAGGTTGTGTGTGGATTACAGACAATTGAATAAAGTGACGATCAAGAATCGGTATCCTTTACCGAGGATTGATGATTTGATGGATCAATTGGTTGGTGCTAGTGTGTTCAGCAAGATAGACTTGAGATCTGGGTATCATCAGATACGTGTGAAAACTGAGGATATTCAGAAGACTGCTTTTAGAACAAGGTATGGACATTATGAGTATTCTGTAATGCCTTTTGGTGTGACTAATGCGCCTGGAGTATTTATGGAGTATATGAATAGGATTTTTCATCCGTATCTAGATCAGTTTGTTGTGGTGTTTATTGATGACATTTTGGTGTATTCGAAATCTGAAGAAGAACATGCTGAGCATTTGAGAGTGGTGTTGGAAGTTCTACGAGAAAAGAAGTTATTTGCTAAACTCTCAAAATGTGAATTTTGGTTAGAAGAGGTCAGTTTCCTTGGTCATGTGATCTCAAGAGGTGGTGTTGCTGTTGATCCTTCTAAGATAGAAGCGGTATCTAAGTGGGAAGCTCCGAAGTCAGTTTTTGAGATAAGGAGTTTTCTTGGACTTGCAGGTTATTATAGGAAGTTCATCGAAGGATTTTCCAAGTTGGCGTTACCGTTGACAATGTTGACTAGAAAGGGGCAAGCGTTTGTTTGGGATTCAAAATGTGAAGAAGGTTTCCAAGAGTTAAAGAGAAGGTTAACTACTGCTCCTATTCTGATATTACCGAGTTCGTCGGAATTATTTGAGGTTTATTGTGATGCCTCATTGTTGGGTTTAGGTGGTGTGTTGATGCAGAATAAGCAGGTTATAGCTTATGCTTCGAGACAACTAAGGGTTCATGAGAGGAACTATCCGACACATGATTTAGAGTTGGCAGCTGTGGTATTTGTTCTGAAGTTGTGGAGGCATTATTTGTATGGATCAAGATTTGAAGTTTTCAGTGACCATAAAAGTTTGAAGTATTTGTTTGATCAGAAAGAGCTGAATATGAGACAGAGGAGATGGTTAGAATTTCTGAAGGATTATGATTTTGGTTTGAATTATCATCCGGGTAAAGCAAACGTGGTGGCTGATGCATTGAGTCGGAAATCATTACATATGTCTATGTTAATGGTTAAGGAATTGGATTTAATTGAGCAGTTTAGAGATTTGAGTTTGGTGTGTGAGAGTACTCCCAATAGTGTTAAACTGGGAATGTTGAGATTAACAAGTGGTATTCTGGATGAGATCAGAGAGGGTCAGAAATCCGATATGCTTTTGGTGGATAAGATGACAGTAGTAAATCAAGGTCAAGGTGGTGAATTCAGAGTTGATGAGAATGGTGTTTTGAGATTTGGTGATCGGGTGTGTATTCCGGATGTTACTGAGCTTAAGAAGAGTATTCTGGAGGAAGGACATCGTAGTGGTTTGAGTATTCATCCTGGAGCTACGAAGATGTACCATGATTTGAAAAGATTATTTTGGTGGCCGGGGATGAAAAGAGAAATTGCGAGTTTTGTGTATTCCTGTTTGACTTGTCAGAAGTCGAAGATTGAGCATCAGAAGCCGTCTGGGCTAATGCAACCGTTGGCTATTCCTGAGTGGAAGTGGGACAGTATCAGTATGGATTTTGTTTCTGGTTTGCCGAGGACAAGTAAGAATTTTGAGGCTATTTGGGTGATTGTTGATAGATTGACGAAGTCGGCTCATTTCATTCCGATTAGAATGGATTATCCGTTGGAGAGACTAGCTGAGTTGTATATTGAGAAGATTGTGAGTTTGCATGGTATTCCGTCTAGTATTGTTTCGGACAGAGATCCTAGATTTACATCGAAGTTTTGGGAAGGTTTGCAGAGGGCTTTGGGAACTAAGCTGAGATTGAGTTCTGCATATCATCCGCAGACTGATGGTCAGACTGAGAGGACGATTCAGTCGTTAGAGGATCTTTTGAGAGCTTGTGTTTTGGAAAAAGGAGGTGCTTGGGATTGTTATTTGCCGTTGATTGAGTTTACCTACAACAATAGTTTTCATTCAAGTATTGGTATGGCACCGTTTGAAGCTTTGTACGGTAGGAGATGTCGGACGCCTTTATGTTGGTATGAGTCCGGTGAGAGTGCCGTGGTTGGACCGGAGATTGTTCAGCAAACTACAGAAAAGATTAAGATGATTCAGGATAAGATGAGAATTGCTCAAAGTCGTCAGAAGAGTTATCATGATAGGAGGAGGAAGTCACTTGAGTTCCAAGAGGGGGATCATGTGTTTCTTCGTGTTACTTCGATAACTGGTGTTGGTCGAGCCTTGAAGTCGAAGAAGTTGACACCTCGATTTATTGGTCCTTATCAGATTTTGGAGAGAATAGGAGAGGTAGCCTATCGTATCGCTTTACCGCCGTCGCTTGCGAATTTGCATGAGGTTTTTCATGTGTCTCAGTTGAGGAGATACATTCATGATCCGTCGCATGATTGTCCAAATAGATGATGTACAGGTGAGAGATAACCTGACTGTTGAGACATCACCTATGAGGATTGAGGATCGAGAGCTGAAACGGTTGCGGGGTAAAGAGATTGCCTTGGTGAAGGTAGCTTGGGGAGGACCAGCAGGTGGCAATGTGACTTGGGAACTGGAGAGTCAGATGAAGGAGTCTTATCCGGAGTTGTTCGCTTGAGGTATGTTTTCGAGGACGAAAACTCTTTTAGTGGGGGAGAGTTGTAACACCCCAATTAAAATAAGCTAATTATTTAATTTAAATTAATATTTTATTTATTAATTTAATTGAATAATTGGAAGTTTGGATTAATAATATTATTATTTTGGAATAATAATTATTGGGATTATTATTATTGGATTATTATTTTTATTATTGGAATAAAGTGGAAATCAGTAAAAAGGTCCCATTTAGTAAAAAGGTTATTGTTTTCACGTGAAAAGGAAAAAGAGACAGAACGTGGAAAAGGGCAAAAAGAGAACCAGAGAACAAGGGATTGAAGGGAGGAAAAGCTTGAAGCTGCAGAATTTGCCGGATTAACTCAGGTAAGGGGGGTTTATCGTTGATTGACGGGTATTATATGATAATATGTCATGGGTAGTGATAGACCTTTAATTTACCTTTGAATTGGATGATTATGATGAATTTGTGGAAATAATTGATGAACGAAATTGGGTGATAATCGAAAGAAATTCGTAAGAATTGTATGTGATAATGTTATGAGTTGTGAAATCGAATTGGGGAATGGTTCGGGTTAGATGATACGAGTGATTTCTGTGTAAATTTGGACTGTGGAAGGTGAGATCGAATAGAACTCGTAGCAGAAAAGCCATTGCAGATCTGAGAATGCTGGTTTCTGGTCATACGCGTATGGCACTAGGCAATACGCGTATGAGATGGCTGGTACGCGTATGGCGCTAGGCAATACGCGTATGGATGAGGAAGATGACATTTTGAACGTAAAATTGTCTCTGTTGGTACGCGTATGAGAAGTTGGTACGCGTATCATACGCGTATGAGACAGGTGATACGCGTATGAGTTGGGCGAGGAAAATGCGCAATACGCGTATGAGAGTGGGCATTACGCGTATGGAGTTGGCCAGGTTTGGGCAATACGCGTATGGCATGGGCAATACGCGTATGGGCAGGATTGTGTTTTCCTGTGCTGTTGTTGTGCAGTTTTTGACTGGTTAGGCTGAGTAGTGAGACTTAGCTGAGGTATGATGTAATCGGGATCAATTCCCGTTGTTTTGAGTAGTATAGGTATTAGTAGAGTGTGCTAATACTGTGGTTGATTTTGATGGCATGTTGTGATATGCTTTTGTGATAAATGTATTGACAAGATGTGTTGGTTGGTATGCATTATACTGTAAATGTATCAGTTATGTATGCATTTATGAATAGACTGTCTTATGGCTTAGAGTGTGAGCATATGTCTATTCTTGAGTTGTTGTTGTTGTTGCATTGCTAGGTGATTAGCATGCATAGTCTAGCCTTTGGGGCTGTAGCTAATTCCCATTGTGAGGAATTAGTGAGTTGAGGATTGTTGATGATGTTTGCATACTAGATGAGTAGTGTGCATAGTCTAGCCTTTGGGGCTGTAGCTAATTCCCATGGTGAGGAATTAGTGAGTGAGTCATTAGATCTCAATGAGTGGGACTAGTGAGCTCAGTAGCCGTATCCAGAGGGATCGGTGAGCTTGAACTATATGTTCGAGAAGAGTCGGTACCGCATATCATGGAGTCTCATTTCATAATGAATGCATGATTAGCCTGTGGGGCTGTAGCTAATTCCCATTGTGAGGAATTAGTGAGTAAATCGTTGTGTTGTGTTGTTGGTGTTGAGCATGTTTTGAGATTTCACCTATGCTATTTGTTATTGTTGAGTATGAGGTTGAGTTGATACTGCTGTTATGGAGTGGGTAGTCTGGTTAGGGTGATTTGATGCGTTATTTACTTAACATTACCTGTTGTTGTATAATGCTTGTTATATTGATTGAGGAACTCACCCTTACAACTATTTTTCAGGTAACGAGCAGTGAGTTGAGTAGAAGATAATGTTGGAGTCTAGTGTAGTCTCCTAGTGGGTCATGCTCTGGTAGATGTAACATCGGGATGGGATGTTTGAATATTTTATTGATTGGTTGTGAATCATTTTGCATGTAATACGTTACAAGTTTGGAATAATTGAATTGATTTCTATCCGCTGCGTATTATGCAGATACTTTATATTTTGAATTGGATAAATGAGCATGACAGGACACTTTGATGATTAGTGTGTGATGGTTGTGTGACACCCTTCGGGGCATAATTACTCTGATTAATGTGTTATTATTTTTAATTAAATATTTTGGGGTATTTAGAAGGGTGTTACAAAGGCGCTGTCGGAGGATATATGACTTAGGAGTTGGAAAACAGGATGTGAGAGTCGTATTCTGAGCTGTTCGCATCAGGTAAATTTCCGAGAACAAAAATATTATAAGTGGGGAAGAGTTATAACGCCCCGATTTTATTTAAATTATTTTTTGTAATTTAATTATGTGATAGTTGTGGTTGTATTGTTTTGATTGGTGTTTTGATGTGTTGTGTTACCTTTGGTATGTGGTAGTTGTCTTAGAATCATATAAATTAAGGTATTGAGGGGTGCGTGAACAAAAGTGTAGAAAGGATGGTGTGGTGAGTGAAACTAATTAACTAATTTAGTTATTATTTAATTTAATAAATTAATATTAGATGAATATTAATTTAATTATTTAATTTGAGTGGATTATTATTACTATTATTATTATTATTATTATTATTATTATTATTATTAAGAAATTAGTGATAATATAATACGTTAATAAAATAATAAAAATTCTAATAAAATTAGAAAAGAGGATTGAGGGATATAACTCAGGGAACGTAACATTTGGGAGAAAGGAGAAGAAGTTAAGAAAGGGAGAAGAATATAATATGGCTCAAAGGGAGAATCACCATTGTTAAAGGTCAAAGAATCTATTTCTAGGAGCTCTAAGGTAAGGGTGGGGTTCTAATTATCTAAGAGTTAACATGATGATGGTGGGTAGATTATGCCATGTAGGTTTTGTATTTTTCTTCTTTCTGTTCATGATCATGGTGATATTGTTAATTGTTGAGTTGTGTGAATGATGAATTATTGCTGTTAGAATCATGAGATTTGATTGGATTGTTTGTTATCGATGTTGTGTGTATTTATATTGTTTTGGGTCAGAGTCGGAGCTGAAGTTATGTAATGTTTTCGGTGTAAATAAGTTGGGGTTTTGATATTTGGAAAAGTAATTTTTGGGTTAAAAGGTGGTATAAACGATTTATGAAAAAAATGGGGTTTTGAGATGAATTTTAGATGATTTTTATTTTGAAAAAGTTATAGAAAAGTGCTTTTACAATAGTGTAATCGGTTACCAGAATTGGAGTAGCCGGTTACACTGCATAAAAAACACGTCTCCAGGCAAAATTTGAGGGGTGTAATCGGTTATTAGTTTTTGAGTAACTGGTTACCCTATGTAACAGAGGCCACATAGGGGCTGAAAACGAGGGTGTAACTGGTTATCAGTCTTTGGTTAACCGGTTACCGTGTGTGTGTGACAGTGTGAGTTGCACTACTGCATGTAGTGTAACCGGTTACTGATTTTGGGGTAACCAGTTACACTGGAAGCATTTTCTTAAAAACTTTAAAAATTCATAACTTTTGTTTCGAGTGTCTGATTCGAGTACCGTTCGAAGCGTCGGAAAGCTGAGAGCGTGTATTATCTTTAAAAATTGGTTTCAGTACCTAAAAATGAATATTTTTCTGTTTGATGGTGTTGATAGGCATTAAAATGTTTATGTGGTGGTGTGACATAATCTTAAATGCATTGTTGTTGCTTGTTATATTGTAGTTGATGTTGTTGAGATGTATAACATGTATTTGATGCATGATAGCCAATATTGATGGTGTATATTGACTATGGAGGTGAGTCATTATGCATGTTGTTGTTGTTGCATGTGTTGTATGTTGCATGCACTCATGTCGTTGGACAAATGGTCAATCGTTTGTGAGCCTCAAATCCCACTGTATGGATTGGGCATGTAGCTGATTTCGGAGGTGATGGAATCAATGAGATGTTATCAAAGGTGATGGTAACGAATTAATGACTTCGATCCTAGGAGGTGAGGATCGAAGTGATGAACCTTAGTGTTCACGTATTGGTACCACATGCATTGAGTCGAGTTGTTGAGTCTCATTGCATTGTACATTTGTTGCATTTGTTATTGTGTTGGATGATTTATTATATTGTTATTATGTCAGATGGTTGATATGTTGCTATTATGTATGGATAGATGTTGTGTGAATAATGTGGAATTATGTTGTGGAATGGGTGATGTGAATGTGATAATCTCATGCTTGCTTATTATCATGCTTTCCTTTATATAATTATGATATCTCATCCCTTCGATTTTCATGTTGCATCCACATGGGTAATGTGCAGATAATCCGCAGTAGGTGTTCATATGTGAGTGGAAGATGAAGTCTTCCATTTTATTTTTGTACCGATATATGCTCTGATATGTAACCCCAGAGAATTGGGAACGTTGTGTCTTTCATTTTTTTAAATTATTCCCGATAATGATATGTTATGTCGATGTTGAATATGTTGAGTTAAGTGTTGGTTATTGTTGTTCCGCTGCTATTTAATAAAAGTTAACATTCTGACATGTGGTAATTACTACTATTTTTATAAATGTCAAGTGTTACATGTATTTTCGATTGAGCAAGTTAATTGTATATTGTAATGTAACATCCTAATTGCATGCTGATTTGTTTTACTCTAATAAATGTTTTAAATTTATTTGGGAGAAATTTAGGGTGTTACACAAGCCATAGGACAAAGAATCTAGTTCTTGCGCACCAAAACTCTTGTCAAACAATGAGAATTTAGCCTCCTTATATAACAATGTCTTTTGGGCTTTTTCTTCTTGTATATCTACACTTAATTCGTCCAGAAAATAGATGAATCGGTTGGATATGATTAGCTCAATAAATCTCTCCAAAATATATGATTTTGTATTTTTCAAATTCAAATTTAAATCACATTTAAATCTGATTTGAATATCTCCCGTTGTCAAACAAATTAATCAAACATTGCTAAAATAACTGCATCAAATATGATTGAATCTCAATGAGAAATTGCGCACCAAATAACATCCATCAAGACTTGCTGAACAAGGCCAGATGTTATACTACACATGTTGCACCAATATATCTAAAATGACTCCACTACATATCTAGTAGATCTTATGTTGTAGAGTGAGTCTTGGATAGAGAAATACTGAAACCAAACTACAATATCATATGTCTTTTGACAATGACTAGATGTTGCAGCCCACATGTTAAAATATCGTGTTCAACGTGTGTTTCTTCTACACCAGAACCAACTTGAACAAACTCCATGTTGTTTTACATAATGCATCAATCTCAAAAGGAGCAATAAAAATGAAAACCCATTCATAACAATTAGGTTTCGGATAAACCCGGATCCAACCAACAAAAATTATGGGTTATTAGGTGACTATGTTTTTCTCTTTTATGTAATTTGATGTGAAGACTTTAATGTGTTTAATCTTGGTTGTTTCGATTACATATTCTTGAATATTTTTTATTTTGTGGGTCATGATTTTAAATTATTTATAATATTGCATTTTGATTATTGTGATGGTAATTCTTGTAAGTCGATAGTATTTTATGCACTTCTAGATACTAACGTAATGCAACTTTGCTTTTTGCAAGTATGTTTATGATCAGAGATTTTTTTAAAAAGTAATATGACAAATAATTTATAATTATATAAAGAAGAAAAAAAAGGAAATTTTTTGAGTAACTCACAATCCAACCCAATCCAGCCCGCAAAATGGTGATTTTATCTAAACCGACTCCATGATATCAATGATGACTATTTTACATCATCCAAACCGATATTTCATATATGAATTAGGTCATGGTTTTGACTAACTTCAACGCAAACCGATCCATGTATCCCCTAACCAACTCATTAAAAATAAAATGTTAAAAATTATAAAATTATAAGAATCAATATGCATTTAAATCTTAATTTTTTTATAAAAAAATTTAATATTATAAAAATCATTTAAAGAAATTAATTTTTTTTTGCATTTTTGGAAAAAATCTGCATAAGTTGTGTCGCTAGTGTGTTGGAAGTTGAAACTTGGTGTAATAACGAATTTGACTTAGGCAGGCATGACATCGGGGCGGATCGGGGACGATTTTTACCTCCCCAAATCCAAACCCCCAAACAATCTCCGTTCTCCGTCCTAAACCCAAACGGGGATGGAGAATTAAAACTCAAACCCGTTTCAAACGGATTCGGATTGGGTTCAGGTATCCCCGCCCCGCCACCATCCATTTAATGAAATCAATTTTTTTAATAAAAATATTTAATTTTTTAAAAACCAAATTACATTACAAATAATAAAATAAAAAAAATTTTAAAAAATTCCATACATACATTTTGAAAATTTAAATAATTAATAAAATCAAAATATTAAAACATTGACCACTTATTTAATATTTTAAATCATTAAAAATAAATAATAATGTACATGATAAAATAAACTGGACACGTTCAGAGTGGATATTAGTGTCTCATTATCCGATCTGTCCCCATATTTTATAATCGGAAAAACTCAAACTCAAATCCAAACCCAATCAAAATGAATTTTCTCTGTCAACTTCGAAATGGATTCAGATGAGGACCCGCATATACGGATTATGTTTTCATTATCAGGTTGCCAATATTCCCCCTCTCTCTCATCTAAATTATTATATTTATTTAATTTGTTTTTCAATTAAATGAGTTAAAAATACACGAAAGATACCATACCTTTTCCCTCCATAAAGTTACCAAATCCCAACCCGTGTAATAACATAAGAGGCAGCAAACTGAACAACCTTTTTGGAGGTAAAAGACAAGCTTAGAAGCCATGTCCGGTCGGTGTTCCTTCTTCTCTCCCACTTCCTCCGACATTGCTGTCTTTTCCCACTCTCTCACTTCAATCAACAACAACAGCCAAAACCAGAACTTTCCTGAGGAGAAGAACCGGGTCATCGTCTGTGAGGCCTCTCGTTTGTGCCGCCACCAGCAACCCTCTGCAATACCGGAAACTCGGTGACTCTGACCTCAACATCAGTGAAATTACTCTTGGTACTGTAAGTTTGCTACAGATAACAAGCTAACCCTGAAGTAAGATTGAGATTTGGCTTTCACTCATTTTGGAAGATTTTTTACTGACATCATGCTTTGTTGAGCTAACAGATTGAAACTAGTTGTGTACCCTCTTTGTGGATAGATTATTGTAGCAACAAAAGTGTGCGGTTATTTTGAAGGAGCGGGTTTCTTATGCGACAATGCAGACATTTTGAGGGTTGATTCTGCAAATATCAAAGAAAGTGTGGAGAAAAGTCTTAATCGTCTTGGGACTGATTATATTGATTTGTTGCATATTCACTGGTGAGTTTAAAAGTTAGGATTTTTATTGTTGTAGGAATCTTATATTAGGTTATTAAATCACTTCAATTGAACCGAACCATATTGCACAAAGAGTTCTAGAAATGAATCAAATGACAAATAAACTTAACCGAAACTGAAAATGAAAAATGCTAAAAACAAGTTCGGTTCAGTTCTTTAACAAACTGTTCAGTCCGGTTCAAGAAAGTATAACGGTACGGTGCTTTAACAAACTGTTCGGTTTGGTTTGGAAAAAATTATCTTTTATCGGTTTGGTACGGCTTGAAATTCTGAACTGGTATACCAAACCAATGATTTTGATTCGGTTTGGTTATAGATAAATAAAAACAGTTCGGTTCAAAAGACATTGGTCTGGTTCGGTTCAGTTTTCTGATTGAATTCATCGTGAATATGTTTATTAATCATATTCTAACTAAACTTAGGTTGTGTTTGTATATTTCAATTATTATCATGATAACATATTTTTTACTAAGCAGAATAAATAACATACACCATTAATATAGGTATTATAAAAAAAAATATGCATCCTGTGAGTGTTAAGTTAGTTTATTGACGTGGAAGCAGTTTAAGAAGCGCGCCAATATCTCATTCCCTTTCCTTCTACGAAACTTTCGCATCTTCACTTTCTCTCTCAATTGCTCAATCCAATTTTGCTCTCAAACTAATCACACACTTATTCATGCCAATTTCACACACCCTTTTATCAATTTTCAATCTTTTTTAGATTGGTATGAGAATTCTTCATCTGGGTTGTTCTCAGATTTTGAATCTATAGAACCCACTAGTACCATATTTGGATTTGAGGCATTTTCTGCTGTTTTCATTTTTGGGAAATTTTTCATCTTGAGGTTTTTGGAGACTTTGATGAGAGGCCCAAGTAGAAAGTATGACGCTTGAGCTTTGTCTTCTTCAGTGGTTTCCTTACAATTTCTTTCAGATGGAATGGCAGATCCTGATAGTTATGGGAATCCTGAACGTGATATTGAACAAGTTAGTTTCATCATCCCATTAATCTTTTTCCCTATTCAAATTATTTGTTTAGTATCTGAAAAAAGGATTAGAATTTTGATTATTTTTTTGTTTCAAGCTATGTAGCACTATCGGATTAAAGGCGAATCCGATACGTGACACCTCTGACACGTGTCTATCACCGACACTATTGACAACATTTGATCACTTCCATTTTAAAAATTACTATATAGGTCTACGTGTCAATGTCAGTGTCGTGACTAATGTTTGTGTCATTGTTGATGTTTCACTTGATTTTACTTTTGTGAAGGCATTCCTTACTTTAAAAAGAGGGACTCAGTTAGTTAAGTATAGTCGAAAAGGGAAGCCAAAACTTTGTAATTTCAGGCTTTCGCAGGTTAGTTTTTTCAAACGTATTTATATATACGCGCTTGAATTTCATATCAATATATGGATGATTTCATATTAAGTAGCATTAGCAGGATGAAACATCACTGATTTGGATTTCTCATGGAAAGGAAAAGAGTCTGAACTTGTCTTCTGTTCTGCGCATCATCTCAGGACAGAGAACGGTATGTTAAACGATGCTTGGTCTTTCAGAGACTGCTGTAATTACGGTTAAATGATAACTAACTTATACTTTGCAGGCCGTCTTTAGAAGATATTTGCGCCCTGAAAAGGATTATCTCTCGTTCTCACTTATTTATAAAAAAGGCGAACGGTCACTTGATCTGGTTAGAGAAAACACCGCTCTTTATGTTGGACTTGCATCTTTTGTCTATTTCATATGAATTTTGAATCTACTGCTTTCTCTTTTCAAATTTCTAGATCTGTAAGGATACAGCCGAGGTTGAGGTTTGGCTTTCGGGCCTTAAGGCATTAATTTCTACTGGACAGGTTCGAAGGCGGCACGCTAGAAGTGATTTAACAGATGTGAGTTGGAATAAAACGCTTTTCAAAATCAGATGATGTACAATATGTCTTACTCATGATCTTAATATTATTTTAGTAATATTGTAATAATGATTGTTGTCATAATAAGTTCACCGACTCAGTAATATGTATTTGATTTTGGTTATTTGTTCAATGTGCAAGTCTTCATCTAGCTCTCCTTAAAGTTGAAGTTATTAGGCAAATGAAGATGAACACAATCATCTATTTTTCAAAAACATTTTAATGAAGAAATTTTCGATTCTTATTTTTTTTTTTAAAATTCACTTGCAGGATAGTTCTGAATTTTTTCTGAGTGGACGTCCTTCTGGTGGATCATTAGAGTCTACTTCAATTGTTTCCAAGAACAGGTTTTCTTTTGAATCAGTTTCTGGTGAATCCACATCGTCGATTAGAGGAAGATCAGATGCAGGGTCAGATCATGCAAGTATGCCAGTAAGGACAAGTGTTGGAGATGGTTCCCGTGTTAGTGTGTCGGGTGTTAGCTATGTTAGTAGTGTAGGATCAGGACAAGATGACATAGAATCTCTAGGCGACGTTTTCATATGGGGAGAGGTTTGGGCCGACGGGAATTCCTCTGACGGGTTAGGGAGTCAAGTCCCTTCCAAGATAGATGTCCTGATTCCTAAGCCATTAGAGTCTAATGTTGTTCTCGATGTTAATCTAATAGAACCTGGTGTAAATCACATTGCTCTAGTAACACGGCAAGGAGAGATTTTTACCTGGGGAGAGGACTTTGGTGGAAGACTTGGACATGGGTTTGATAAAGATTTTGGTAAACCGAATCTTGTCGAGTCCCTAGCAGTTACTAATATGAGTTTTGTTGCATGCGGTGAATATCATACATGTGCGGTATCTACATCTGGGGATTTATACACCTGGGGTGACGGTGCACATAACGCTGGAATTTTAGGCCATGGAACTGATGTTAGCCATTGTATACCGAAGCGTGTCACTGGGAATTTAGAAGGACTTCAGGTTGTATCTATAGCATGTGGCTCATGGCATACAGCATTGATAACTGCCAGCGGGAAACTTTTTACTTTCGGCGATGGAATTCTTGGTGTATTGGGGCATGGAGATAGAGAGAGTGCGTCGTATCCAAAAGAGGTACAGTTATCTAGTGGACATAGGGCTATTCAGGTTGCATGTGGAGTGTGGCACACGGCAGCCATTATAGAGGTCACCGATCAATCAGGTTCAAATCCTTCTTCGGCAAAGAGGATATTCACGTGGGGCGATGGCGATCAATATCGTTTAGGTCATGCTAACAAGGAAACCTACCTTCAACCGACTTGTGTGACTGCACTTGCTGAATATAATTTTCACCAGGTTGCATGTGGGCAAAGTTTGACTGTTGCACTAACCGCGTCCGGTCATGTATTTAGTATGGGAAGCACGGCATACGGTCAACTAGGAAATCCAAACTCTGATGGAAAAATGCCGATTCTAGTAAGAGATAAGTTACAGGGTGAATCTGCTGAGGAAATATCGTGCGGCACTCATCATGTTGCGGTATTGACTTCAAGAAGTGAACTATATACTTGGGGGAGAGGTGCCAATGGAAGATTAGGACATGGAGACATCGAAGATCAGAAAACTCCCACACTGGTGGAAGCCTTGAAAGAAAGGCATGTAAAGAATATTTCATGTGGCGCAAATTTTACGACTTGTATATGCATACATAAATGGGTTTCTGGCAATGACCAATCGGTTTGCTCCGGTTGCAGACAACCATTTGGTTTTACTAGAAAAAGACATAATTGTTATCATTGTGGGTTGGTGTATTGCCATCCTTGTAGTTCGAAAAAAGCCCTTAAAGCAGCATTGGCTCCAACACCTAGCAAACCGCACCGTGTCTGTGACACTTGCCATGCTAAGCTTAAAGGTTCTGATAGTGGTAACAGTTCCAATTACAGTAGAGAAATGACTCGTCCTTCTAGTTCCACTTATGGAAGGGAAAAATACGACAAGGGAGAGGTAAGGACTTCAAGTATTCTCTTGTCTTCCGCCACTGGTCTAGTGAAATACTTTGACATAAGGAGTAATGGGTTTGGAAGTGCAAATGAATTGTCTTCCATGGCCAGAGACGCTCAAGTTCCGTTGCGTTTACAATTGAAAGATGTCATATTTCCTGGCTCATCAAGTCCGATGCAGAATGCTTCGAGGCCTCTTATTATGCAGCAAAGTACTCCCCCAACCCCACCTTCAATGGTTAATTCAAGATCAACCTCTCCGTATTCACGAAGACCGCCAAGCCCGACACGTTCTATCTCCCCTGGCTTTTCAAGAAGCCTTATTGATAATTTAAAGAAGAAAAATGAGAATTTGAATCAAGAAGTCTCAAAGTTGAAAAACCATGTACGTTTTATAGTTAGTTATTTTATTCTTTGAGAAATTCATTAATAACTTATATGAATACTTCTTTTCTTACATAAAGATTCGAAGTTTAAAGAAAAAAGCTGACATGCAAGATATGAAGATTCACGAGCTTCAGAAAAATATTCAAGAAGCCAATCTATTGGCTGGAGAAGAATCTTCTAAGCATAGAGAGACCAGGGAATTCATCACGTCCATGGCAGATGAGGTATTTCGGTTATGAAAACAGCTTATAGCTCATATGAAAGAAATTTGACTTTATCTTATCTTTTGTTATAGAGCTAGTTTATACCTAAGTACTTATAAGTTCTATGATAAACACTTATATTATAAGCGCTCAATTAAGATGTTTAATCAACCAAGGCTCTATTGTATGAAATAAGCTTAATGCTTGAGTCTGATGGGAAGTTGAAAGTTTGTTGATAAGGATTTCAGGTTATTCATGCTAAATAGCTAAATTTGCTTCTTCATTTGTTCTTGTTTAGTTGAGGGAAGTGACTGAAAAGTTGCCACCAGAAATTCCTGGAAGTGAAGCCTTGAAACAGATCCATACGCAAGCTCGATGTATTCTAAGAGAAAACGTAGAATTTGACTCTCCCTTCCAATCGAGCTTTGAGTCTGAGCAACAAAGTGCGCCTAATTTATCAGAGTCAGATAGCGAATCTTCAAACCTGCAAAGAATAGAAGGAAATGGTGAAGTTTCTGAGGTTGTTCCATCTATAGATGCGGGAAGTGTTCCGCAAGAAAGCAACCGCTCATATTTATCTAGTACAGGAGCGTTTCCACCAAGCTCGGAAAATAGTTCCAGGTCAGCCGATTCGCACAGGACCGTCCAAGAAGGAGAAACATCGGTCATTGAACAATTCGAACACGGTGTTTATATCACAGTCATAGTACTATCCGATGGTAGCAAAATTTTCAAACGTGTTAGATTCAGGTATGAGAACAATTTGAACTATTAAGTAGTGTATTGGTTTTCTTATTTCAGTTCTTTTTATAGTTAACACAATTTATCTTTTTTTCCGCTCCTTTTCTTGGAACAGTAAGCGAAGATACAATGAGCAACAAGCAGAAGAATGGTGGAACAAAAACAAAGATAGGGTGTATAGAAGATATAGTCCACCAAGTGAAATTACTGGTTCATCTAGCACCCCGTCTCATGGTGAAGGAAATATTGAGACATAACCTTCTTCTTAAACTTACCTCTCTGGTCTACATTGTCACCACAATGGTCAAGTTAAATGATCCAGAATTGAAGCAGATCCAATCAACCAAGTGTAGAGAATTAGGAAAATTAGTGCAAACACTATACTATGAAGCACTTGCACAGACACCAGACATGACATTGATACTAACACGTACACACACTATAAAAATATAGCAGTGATTGAGTATGACACCGGATACACAATTTTGTCAAATGTGATTTAGCAAACTTACAGTAGAGTAGACAACTATTTTTAAAGGATATTGTTCTATTTAGGAACCAAAATTGTTGATGCAGGTTGTAACACCCTCTATTTTTAAAGGATATTGTTCTATTTAGGAACCAAAATTGTTGATGCAGGTTGTAACACCCTCTTTTACGTTTAGAATATTTTACCGTATTTATTTAATTAATTATGTCTTTATTTATTTATTTAATTGTTGGTTTGGTTGTGCGATGTGAGTAGGGGTGTGCAAAAAAACTGGTTATCCATAACCAAATTGGTATCCAAATTAATCCACTTTAAAAAAATCAAACCAAATGCTAAATAAAAATTTGGGTATCCATTTTGTTGTCCAAATATAAACCGGTACCCATTATAAAAATTTGGTTTTGTTATTGGTTATCCAAATTTTACTATGTGTTAAATTTTTATATTTGTATGTTTTCATGTTTTATCACATTATAAATTAATTTTATATTTTAAATTTTTTTAAATTTTATAAAAAATTTATTTTAAAAATAATAATCAGATTTTTTTTCTTTTCACCAAAAATATTATATTTGAACTTTTTTTTCGAAAAAATTATATTTGATATGTTTTTCAAATAAAATTATTATTTTTTTCTAAATAAAAAAGATATTTTTTATCAAAAATATTTTGTATTTTTTTCAGTAAAAAAATATTTAAAAAAAAATAGATTTTTTTTATTTTTTTTTATTTTTAGAATATAATTTTATTATTTTCAATTATTTTTTATATATATATATATTTTTCTTTTTTCTGAATATTTGTTATTTTTTTTCTAAAAAAAATTGTTTTTTTTTATGTTTTTTAAATTTTAAAAGAAAAAATATTTTAAAACCTCATAAAATTTGTTTATGAACAATTATGAGAGATTTTAGAAATTTGAACAATTTTTTTGATGAAATATTTATTTTAGAACAATTATGATTTATAGAGATATGATTCATAATTATTTTATTTTATGACCGTTTTTATATAATGCATCATACTTTGGGATTGTTTTTAATCGAGATATTATTTATGGTGATTATAAAAGTTAAATTTAAAGTAATTTTTTAAAATAAATATTTTTTTTATATAAAATAGTTTTATAATTAGTGAAAATAAAAAAGTTAGTTAAAAGAAAATAAAATTATTTTTGATATAAAATTGATTTTTTAAAAATATAGTTTTAAAAACTACTTTTTTTTATAAAATTGGTTTTGAAATTGATTTTTTTAAGAAAATAAAAAATTGGTTTTAAAGAAATTGATTTAAAACTGTTTTTTTTAATTTTTTTTTTTTTTGAAAAACCGGTTTAAAACCGAACCGATCCACTTATAAACCGATTTCTAAAAAATAAATTGGGTTTATGAAAATGGTTTTAAGAACCAAACCGAACCATATATATGGTTCAATTTGGTTTGATTCATGATCCATGCACACCCCTAGGTGTGAGTCCTTGAGTTAGGAACATGGGAAAATAATTATGGATGGAAGGAATAATTTAGAGTTATTCTAATAGGTAAAATAATAGCTTTATTATATTAATTGAAACAAGATAATATTTAGGATAATTAGAATAAAATAAAATTGGAGTTAGTAAGAGGAGTGAGGGTATTAAGGACAATATGAGGATAAGTTGAAGGTAAAAAGATAAGAGTCTAATTGGAAGGAAATATGTTTTGGAATAAAATAGGGATTTGAAGAACTAGAGAGTGTCAATACGATGTTTTTGGAAGTTGGAGTAAAAGAGAAAAATTGGCTAGAGGTAGAAGAAAATGAAGATAGGATTGCGTCAATTGCTAGAATTTCAGGTAAGGGGGAAAATGTGCTTCTCTAATGGATGTTAAAGCACGTGGGATAGATGGAGGGATCCTTAACCTCCTTAGGATTGAAAATCTCAATTTAGATTTTTGTTTTATAACTGTTGTTGTATGATAGAATTGATATGAAATTCGTGTACCTTATGTATGCATAAATTCTATTTTGATGTTGTTGATGTATTATGCCATTTATTGATGTTTGAAGGTTGTGACCTTAAGTGTGTTAATGGTGATTTAGAGATGATGAACATGATGATATTGTTGTAATATGTTGTTGATTCATGATTTAGAGATGATGAACATGATGATATTGTTGTAATATGTTGTTGATTCATAAATTCTATTTTGATGTTGTTGATTCATGATGTAAATGATGAATTTAGGATGCTATAACAGTAGGAAATTGAATTTATTCGATAGATTTTCGTAAAATATGTTGTTGGCACATAAGATAGTGTTTGGATAGTTTAAAAAAATATTTTTTATAGCAGTGAGAATCGACCCATACGTGTTGGGACTTGACTCCAAACCAACATAAAGGTTTTGTTTTTCAATTTTGTTCAGTAGGAGTCGACCCATAAGAGTTGAGAGTGACTCCTAACCCTGTTTTTCACATAAAATCTTAATTTTCTTGTTATGATCATAACTTTCGATCCGTAAGTCCAAATGACGTCCTGTTTGAAGTATTGGAAAGCTAACGATCAGACCTACATAATGGTAGTGCTTGGTGTAAGAATTGAATGATAGTCAGGTGTCTAAAGTAGGAATGTTTATGAGGGTGTGTGAGATCAATTAGCGACTTGTTGAGTTATCGTAATGAAATATTGATGATATAATGAAATAACGTGATTGTATGTTTATGAATATGCATATGCTGAGTTGCTAAAATTGATGTTGTTGGTTGTTGTAATGTTGATTAATGTTGCGTATGGTGTATGATGTTATGATGATGTCGTTAATGATGTTGCATGTTCAAATATATGCATGCTATTTTGATGATGATGATGATGATGTTGTTTAGGGGTGTTCAAAACCAAACCAACCCAATAGAAAACCGCAAACCAAACCAAACCAAACCGAAACCGCAAAAAACCGCATTTGGTTCAGATTCGTTTGGGTCTTTTTTAATAAAACCGCACGGTTTGGTTTGGTTTGCGGTTTGTATTTTGAAAACCGAACTAAACCAAACCAAACCGCATTATGTTACAACCCAAACTTCACTTATCCCACATCCAACCCAAACCTCAAACCTAGTATGCCTTAACCTTACAATTACAAACGATTTTCTCTTAATCACACTTAGGGTTTCAATTTCAACCTTCTTAAATCTCTCATAATAGTATCACACATTCTTCTCATCTTCCTTTCCATGTAGGTCTCGCATATTCTACTCTAATAAGTCCTCTATTATGTTTTTTCTTTTTTATCTTTTATGTTACTATTTTCTCTTCCAATTACGTTTTTATTGCACTTTTCTTCTCAATCTCGCATCTCTTATGTTCTTTTTTTCATCTTCTCTAATCTCTCATCTCATATGTTTTTTTTATGTTTTATTATAATGTCTTTGATATTATTTTATGCTACTATTTATATTTGTCTTTTATTCCACTTTTGTCTAATTTGATTTTTTGTATATTGAATGAAACGTTTTTGTCTAAATATGATGAATTTTAATGTTATTTAGTAATGTATGAATGACTAAACACAAAGTTATGTCATTATTTATAGGAGTATATATGGCTCAATAAAATTATTATAAAAAACCGAACCAACCGAACCAACCCAAACTGCATTGATTTGGTTTGGGTTGGTTTGGTTTTATTTCTAAACGGCAATCGAACCAAACCGAACCGCATGCTTATTTCTCTTGCGGTTCGGGTGATTTTTATCTGAAAAACCGCCCAAACCGCACCGCGAACACCCCTAATGTTGTTGGTGGCATATACGGTCGTAAAAGGGGCCAATGTGCATGTTTTGGTTTTGGATGTTGAGAGTCCATGCATTCATGTTGTCTGAACTTCGGTTCTTTTTGATAAGCCTCGATTATATGGTGGTTGATCGGATGTGAGCAGCTAATTCCTATTATGAAGAATTAGTGAAGCTTTATCTATGGTGATTGTAGCGATTTTGGTGTGCTCCAGTTCCAAGAGGGAATCGATCCTATGGTGGGGATCATGGAGTGAAATGAACTTGAGTGTTCATAATTTGGTACCACATGCTCGTTGAGTCAGTTGTCGAGTACATCTGATTGTGTTGCATTCAGTGATTATTTTTGGTGTTATGTTGTATGGATGAGAATACTTGATAGGTTGAGGTTGAATTAATTAGTGTGTGCTTGTTGTTAGTGAATCTACTTCCGATTGCTATTCACCGCTAATTATTGAAGTGTATTCTCACCTCTTTCTGTTTAAATGTTGCATTTACTCGGGTATCATGCAGATACTCAGAAGTAATATTGCTTTAGTAACGTCTTGCTCTGATTATGTAATATCGGATTAGGAACGCTTGATTTAATTTTATGACATGTTGAAGTCATAAGACTAAATTTGTTGTTGTGCATTCTTAAGCATGTTGAGTGGATTGATTCCAACTCTCTTATTTATTATTAACGTTTAAGTTTGAAACCAAATGTCATTAGTTATCTTATCTTTCATAATTGTTGATGATATTTCCGTTGCAATGATACTTTAAAAATGGAAGTGAGCATGTGATGAAAGATTTAATGTGAATTGATGTAACTCGTATTACGGAGCAGGTTTTTATTTTGATGTGTGCGACACCCTATGTGGTTGTGTTTATAATTAAATTATGCGATAATTGATTGTGGAGTTTAGGGTGTTACACAGGTTTTTGATGAGGTGGTGCAAGCTACTTGATCGGGAAAATAGCAAGTGTACTATTTTGCCTTTTATAGTAATAATGGGGAAATTCCCCGAATGTCGATCTCAAGGACTGCACATTAGTATTGAGTTTAAATTATCATTCAATTAAGCAACAAGTATTAATTTGGTTTTTGAGGGTAAAAAGAAAATAGTAAAGAAATATGAAAATAAGGGTTTATAGAGAAAAAGAAACAATGCCATGGAAGGTGTATAATTTATCCCTGTAACAACTCTGAGTTACTATTGCATCAACAAATATCAATTACTACCAGTTCTCAAGGGTATTTTCTCCCAAGTCTTTGGTGAGAAAACCTTTAATCAATCTACCCTAATTCCTATGTCCATAGCCAATTAGGATGAAGTTAAGCTGTATAATATCAAGAATGCTCTGGTTCATACAGGGTATCCCTAGTCCTAGGTGATATCTACTGCAGAGTAACCTGATGAAAACCTTATCACTGGCGGTCCAGCCTAAGTGATAACCATAGATCAATCTCAATTGGTCCGAAAGTGAAAGCAATAAACACATCAAAAGGTTACCGTAAATAAAATATTATAAATGCAAATGTAAACTCAAATTCATTACAATTCCAAATCAGGGACAACCCATAGCATTGGGGGGTTTAGCTACTCATATTGTTTAAAACAAGTTCAAGATAAAAATTACACATTACAAGTAATTGGATGACTTTGATCTTCAATCGCTCCCGCTCATGAATCTCTTCAGCTCTCCAAATGCCTTGATCTATGTAATACTTGATTGCTTCACAATACCTGTATTCCAAGATGATTTTTCCTTTGGCAGAAGACCTTTTTTTATAATGAAAGTTCCCAGCAGCAGTTGGACAGGTCCTAAGATGTCTCCATAAAGCCCGAAGAATGAAAATCCCAAGAAAATTGGAAATATTGGGCTTGGGCTGATACGGCCCGTGTCAGCCTACTGTTTCTCCTGACACGCCCATGGCAAGCCTAACACGGGGGGGAGAGGGGGTTTCTGCCTGACACGGTCCGTGTCAGCTGACACGGGTGGCCGTGTCAGGCTACTGTTTTCCTTCTTCTGCTACCCTTGCCCTGACACGGCCCGTGTCAGGCCTTCTGTACCGGGGGTTTTATGCTCTTTTGCGTGTCGGACTCTCGCACTGTCGTGTTCTGAGTTCTCCGGTTCTTCTGCTTGGATCTGTCGGACAAAAACACAGTTATCCCATGCATAAAATCAAGATAAACAAAGTAAAACATAACAAAGATTAAAAATGCGTAAATAAAATAACGGAAGTAAAACTACTCGAATTGTACCTTAAATGCTTGCACAGTGTATCAAATGTCTCTGTTTTGCGTCAGATCAGTAATAAAAGCTTACTATAAATGGTGACTGATCACAACCCCAAACTTAGCTCATTGCTTATCCCAAGTAATGTTTCATTATCACTCCCCAGAATTCTTTATGCTTTCCACCACTGCTGAGATCATTCGCGAACGTCTTCCCTTTTTCTTCCACAAGTCCGACCCATCCTCGTAAGTCATCATTCACACTTCCACTTTAAAGCACCGTTTCACTGTCAGCTTATTTCACATTCTCACCAATTCTCTCGGGGTTAGCTGTTTACACTCATAATTCAAAGTATGCAATATCACTCACAAGTTTGAATAGTCTCTCTTTTCTCATCACCTACACACAACATACACACCCACACACACACACTTTTTGAGGTCTTTCGGGTTGTAGCTTGGCCTGGGTTAAGGTATGGATTCACAAAGGAAAACAAGGGGCTTTTGGTTCAGAGTCGATGTTATATCCTGTGTTTGTTTCTTTTATTTCCTCAGTTTTCTTTTCTTATTTCTTGAATTTTTACCGACCGCCCTTTTCCGTGCTTCTTTCTTTTGAATAATCAAGTATTTGATTTTTATTTTTCTTTCTTTTTCTCGATTCATCAATTTTTTCTTTTTCTTTTGTTTTTGCACTTTCGAGGGCTTTGAGAGCTTTTGGGGTTTTTACCCCAAACTTAGCTTTTCAACACAGCTTGAATACATTCTCATGACTCTGAACTGGGTGAGGAAGTGTTTTTGGCCAATGGTTACATTCATGGTGTTTTAAACAAAAAAATGGATATAGGCTCAAAGGGGGTTAACGAGGGATATAATGATTCGGGATGGCTAGAAAGGCTGGGGGTTAATTACAAACAATGTGCCTCAGTGTGTGTATCATGCAGTGACAGTCCCAGAGAGTCTACGCAAATTTAGAGTGATAAAGAAAAACCTGAATGACGCTCATGATGATTAATGTGTTTGGCCTTTCCTGACTCACTTGGTTTGGTTTAGCTTTGACAGGATCCACAGTGCTCCTTAATTTGGTGCAATTGCTGTCTTACTTCGGAGTGTGCAGGATACTCGTGTCGGTTAAGCTGTATATGTTGCGTCCGATCTTTAATTTCAGCAGTATCACTTTATGGGGAGATCCTTCACAACAAGCCATGGTGAGTGATGTGATCTTTCATCCACTCTCAATTGTGATCATTACTTTTCCAACCCGTCAACACAGACTTGACACACACACTTGCAACATAATGTACATTCAACAGACAAATTCAATCTAAAATACAAAATTAAAAAGTAAAAATAACACAAAACAAATTACAAATAAAAGACATAAAATCTCCCCCACACTTGAACTCAACATTGTCCATAATGTTTGTGAACAAGCGCGGAAGATGGAACTCACAGGATCCTACTGAGGAGGAGGGTGCGGGAACTGCAACATCAACTGTCGCATCATGCTGCTCATCTCATCCAACATCGCGCCCTGACGGGTGTAACACCCCAAATTTTGCCCTCCTCATTCATGCATTCATTTAGCATTTCATATTGCATTTCATCATGTCAATCAGAATTAGATCCAAGAAACTTTTTTTTTAAAAATAAAAAATAAAAAATAAAAAAAAAAAAAAAAAAAAAACGAAAAAAAAAAAAATAAAAAATAAAAATAAAAATAAAAATAAAAATAAAAATAAAAATAAAAAACGAAAAATAAAAATAAAAATAAAAATAAAATAAATAAAAAAATAAATAAATAAATAAAAACGAAAAAAATAAAAAAATAAAATAAAATTATAAATAAATAAATAAAATATAAAAGAAAAAATCTCAGACTTGGACCTCTCTCAAAAGCCCACTAAGCTACCAATATAAATTCAGAGTTTCAGTGAAACAAAAATTCATTCTATTCCTATTACCCTGTCTGGGAAAAAGATAGTGAGAGAAGCAAAAATACTCTGAGGTTTCTTTGGAACAAAACCCTGAGGAAAAAGATAGTGAGAGAAGAGCTAACAAAGTTCAGAGCAACCTCCAAACCCTGAAGGGAACTCAACTGCACAGAATCACATTTGCCTCACATAAACCCTAAAGGTTGTTTTGTAAACCTCACGGGTGCAACTCAATTTCAATCAAGCTCTCCAATCAGGTTTGCCCTATATCCATCATCTTTATGCCTTTAATTTGAATGCTCTAAATGTATGAGGTATTATGGGTGAATTTGATACCCTTTTGATGCATGTGTTTGACAAGAGGTTTAGGCCTCCTACCCTTGGTTGTTTTTTGTGAGCTTTTTTTGTGAATTGAAAGAGCATGATTCATGTGGTTACATTTTGATTTGGGGGCAACCCTTGATTACCCTATTTTTTTTGTCTCTAACCTGTTTGTTGAGTTTTTGTGAGGGCTCACATGACTTTTGCAGGGATAACTTGCGTGGTTTTCCATTTTATTTGTGGGATACCCCCTGGAGGTTTCATTCCGATTACCTGTACTGACTCACTTTCTTTGATGGTGTTTAGCTTGGAAGGATCCCTAAGTTTCTTACTCCTTTAATTGCTGTTACTTCGGATCTTTATCCGTGTGATACTGTTACCTCTTTTCCGCATTTTATCGTTTTCTTAGCTGGAAGACCTCGATAGGAGGCATTTGTTTTCTTTTGTTTATTTACTTCTGAGCCCCTTGTTGACTCATTTACTTTATACATGTTTGTTTTGTATGTGTTCGTATCCCTGCAGGTAGCGCGGTTCCTTCGTCAAGGACTGCCTTTTTGCCCTTGAGCATCCCAAACCCTAAAACCCAAAGCAACACGTTAACTCCTTCTACTACAGGCGAGTAAGTCTCCAAAGGTCGAGCATCCGGTAGATTGCGTAGTGACGTCGTTCGTCCAAAACCCAATCCATAACCCCATAGTTAGCCGAACTACGGCTTGCTCTGATTCTCAAGCCAGATGAGATACGTAGGCATAAGACGCGATGTCTTAGCGAGCACACATCCCTCCAACCCATAGGTCAGCCGAGCTACGAAGACTCTGATTCTCATATTCAAATGAGATACGTATGCAGTGGATGCGACATCCGCGCGAGTCATTTTCATTTAACCCCATTTTTTAGTAAATAACACATTAGATAAACCCACACCCTTTAGACAAGAACTACAAAAGTGGATCCCGTAGAGTACTACGGATGCGTAGGGGTGCTAATACCTTCCCTTCGCATAACCGACTCCCGAACCCAATATTTGGTTGCAAGACCCCGTCTTGTCCTTTCCTTTTTCAGGTTTACTTCGAGCGTTTCCTTTCCCTCCTTTGGGATGAATAACGCACGGTGGCGACTCTTCTGTCATTTTCTTTCGCCGATTGTTTTTCGCGCACTGTATTTTTCAGGTTGCGACAGCTGGCGACTCTACTGGGGATTGAAAGAAGTTGACCTCTTGCTGGTCCATCTTCCCTAAGCGAGTCCCTCTTAGCTTGTGTGATTTCTTGTTTATTGGGTGTTCATGCTTTTGTACCTTTATTTGCTTACCTGCTTGCATGCATCTGTTGTATCTGTTGGATCTGTTTGTTTGTTTGTTGGGATGGGGTGTTCTATGAGAGATAAGCCCATTACCCAGGCTTGAGTGTACACACAGGTTTTAGAGTGGATAATCATGAGGCTTGCGTGGCGTGTTGCTACGTTAAGTCGTTCGTGAAGAACCACACCCAAACGAGGTTTCTTTTGGATATATTATTTCTTACGGGTGTTCCGTAACGGCAGGATATTCCTCTAGAAATCGTCGACTCTGGTGACCATTTCCCGAGAACTCAGTCGAGGCCTCTCCTCCGAGACGTGATTATGTTAGCTCTGGTGGGCGCATTCTCGCTGCTCAATCCGAGGATCCCGAGACTGGGAACTTGCTATTAGGATGTCCTGTTGAGGGGAGTCAATGGAGGTCTTTTGTCCCGTAATAATACCAAACCTTCAGTGGTAAATGTATTATTCGCGACTGAAGGGTTGAAGCTGACGAACTTCTGTTCTTAGAACCTACCAGTGAGGGGCGGGCTAAATTCAGGAAACCTTAACCTCCAACCAACCCGGTTTTCTGGAGCAGAGTTTTGGTCTTGTATTATATTCCTTAGTGAATTTCTCTCCAGGCAGTGCAACCTGACAGATGTTCAAGCGGATCCATCAATTCTGATTGACATGCCTTTGCATTGCATAACATCATCTGCATATTTGCATCCAACATCTCATGCTTATTCATTTGCAGGGTATTCCCTTTCAAAACAGGGGTGCCTTAAAACTGAACAAGCAGTGCATCGCATACCATGCATATTAACCCTTGTCTGTTTTGCAGGTGTCACCGCAGTGTCTAATGTTTGTTCCCTGTATCAGGCAGTTATTGGTCCCAAGCGAGTCCACAGGTACCCGACAAAGGAAAATCGTCCACAGCTAGCGATGGACCAAGTACAGAAAGAGCTGGCTGATATGCGTGAAAGGATGGATCAGTTCATGACATTGATGACTGGTATGGCAGAAGGCCAGGAAAAGCTGAGGGAATTGGTTGAGCAACCGAGACCCGATCCGGAGGTGGAGATACCAAATGCTGAGGGAAACCCTGGTAACCCTGGGAACACTGATGACCCTGTGAACACTGGTAACGCGGGTAACGCAAATGCTGATGGAAACCCGGGTAATGTTGGCAACACAGGGAATGTTGGAAATGGTATTGGCGAAAGGTACAATGTGAATCAAGGAATTCGGATTAACGGGCGCCCCGTTACTGAAGATTATCAGTATGATCAATTTTCTTTGCACGACGAGGCCCTCGAGACCACTCGCCGTATGGATGAGCTTGCTGAGAAGCTCAAATCTTTGGAGTCTCAAAATTCCTTAGGCTTTGATGTCACAACTCTTGGTCTGGTTCAGGGAGTAAGGATTCCTCACAAGTTCAAACCCCCTACTTTTGAGAAATACAACGGGGCTTCTTGCCCACACACTCATCTCCAATCTTATCTGGGAAGGTTGGGAGCTCACACGGAAGATGAAAAGTTGTGGATGTACTATTTTGAAGACAGTCTAACTGGAGCTTCTCGTGAATGGTATTCTCATTTGTCTCGTACTACCATCAAGAGCTGGAAAGACTTGGCAGAGGCTTTTGTCAAGCAATATCAATACAACTTGGACATGGCTCCAAATCGGACCTTGTTGCAAGGTATGTCTCAGACTGCCAAGGAAACCGTGTCAGGCTACTGTTTTCCTTCTTCTGCTACCCTTTCCCTGACACGGCCCGTGTCAGGCCTCCTGTACCGGGGTTTTCTACTCTTTTGCGTGCCGAACTCTCGCACTGTCGTGTTCTGAGTTCTCCGGTTCTTCTGCCTGGATTTGTCGGACAAAAACACAGCTATCCCACGCATAAAATCAAGATAAACAAACTAAAACATAACAAAGATTAAAAATGCGTAAATAAAATAACGGAAGTAAAACTACTCGAATTGTACCTTAAATGCTTGCATAGTGTATCAAATGTCTCTGTTTTGCGTCGGGTCAATAATGAAAACTTACTATAAATGGTGACTGATCACTACTCCAGTACGATTGCATGATATAGACTTGTGTAAGACCCTAATTTTGACCCTTAGATCCCTCATGACATCATATCATTGCTCAGTGCATTGCCTCAAGGATCATAGCATGTTTGACTCCTTAACCCTAGGGGTGGGACTTGTGTGAGTGGTTTGAGACCACCAAGCATGCTTGTATTGTATATTATTTCTTTTCTTATTTAGATTACTAACCAAAAGCACAAAAATATGTCACTAACTCTTTTTTTTTGAAGCTCAAGTGATCATGTGTTCCAATGCTCCTAGGAGGCTCCTAAGCCCATTGAAGAGCTAGATGAAGATGAGAAAAAGCATAACAATGGTCCACAAAGTTCCTAGTCATCATATATGTCTCCCAAGTATCTCAATTTGCCAATTTGATTAAGATAATCCAAAGGGCTTGGGGATTGTTTCCCAAGGAAACCCTAATTCAACTGTGCTTTGACTGTGCCTTGCCCATGAAGCAACCTCAACCTATGATCAAATTTAATCAAGGGAAGTACTTTCATTCATCATTTTATGCATATATGATCCTCTTTGAGCATCCTCAATAATTTATTCACCAAGATTGGAAGTTTGGCCTTTAGAAGTTGACCAGTCAAGTCATCTGACTAAGCTGAGCACCATTGAGATATAACTTTTGATATGTTTGTCAAATGAAGATGACCCCAAGAGAAAAAATGTTCCTAAGAACCATATGAACAACTTTCATGTTCATCAAAATCCATTTGAAACTTGGAAGGTCATCATTCATTTCAAAACATTATAGGTCATTTTGACTGAAACCCTAATTTTGGTCAACTTACCAAGGGCATAACTTAGCTAATTTTTATGATTTTGAGGTGAGACCAAGTGCATTGGAAATTTAAGATGTCTAATTAAAATGTTATTTTGGACAAAATTTCATAATCCTAAAAGAAATACATGTGATAATACAAAACATTATAGGTCATCTTGGACCTAATCCATTGAATTTGAAAAAGTACCCAACTTCAAATGCCCATAACTTTGTCATGGAAAATCCAAATGATATAAACTTTGAGTCTAAATTAATCATATTGAAAATATCTACAACTTTTGATGTTTGAGGTTTTTCCATTTGAAGCTTGCATCATGGAAATAGAGGGGCTTGATTAAGCTTGCTTTTTGGGAAATTTTGCAAAGTTACTTTGAATATGTTTTGCACTTGGATCTTCCAGGCTAGTTTTCATAAATTTACAAATGTCAAATGAATTTTTTCCCAACATGACTTTTGTTCCTTATTTCAAGGGCTTTCCAACCATTACTCACATTACTTTTTTGGACCTACCATTTGGGAGTTTCGAAGAACTCTTCATTTATGTGCATTTTGGCATTTCATGATGTAACTCGGTATGCAAGCTGATTCCCTTTCATGTACACGTCCAAATCCATTCCATGTGGTATCAGCAAGATGTTTCATCCATCATTGGGCCCGCTACATGCTTGCACAGGCCCATGCAAGCAAATTTCAAATGCCATGCACACGAGGGAAGCATGATGCACAACCAATTTCAGCTATAAATAACCACTCCCTCTCATTCATTCAGGAACCTTTTGGAGATCTGAATTGCTGCAGCATTGAAACCATAACCATACCAAAGGAATTTTCCAGAATTTTTTCTCACTTTCGAGCTTGAAATTCAACATCATTAGTTGATCTTCAAAGCTTAATTCCTTAGCCTATCATCTCCACTGCATCCCTAGAGCAAAGAGGATCCAAGATCTTGAAGAAATCGTGGCTTAAAGTGCTTCAATTCAGAGGTATACTTTCAAACTTTTTGGATTTAGAACTCTCATTTCAATGTAGTTTTCTCTTGTTTGTGTGGTTTTCTGAAGTCTTCATACTTGAGGCAAGCCAATGGTGGTTTCAATTTTCCATTTCGTGCACTTTCAGTTTGAACACCATGATCTTCCACTTCACATTTCTCTCAATATAGGAAAAGTGAGGAAGATCCATGGATACAGTGGTGATCTCATCACGCGAGCTTCAATTTCATGTCCTTATTTTCCATTTTTATTATAAAAAAATTCGCTGCAACTGGTGGCCGGAGGTTGTTGTTCCATCGGAGAAGATGGTGGTTTCCACCACCATCACCACGTGTACACATTCACAGCCTTTGGATTTGGTTCTCACGTTTTAATCGTGTGCATCCATTATGTGTACTTCATTTAATTCATTATGCCACGCGTTTGACTTGGTCACACTATGCGCCATCAGATCTGGACAGTCCATTGATGCCACGTCAATTAATGAGGTGCATCACGCGGCTGTGGTTTTTTCCATTTAATTCATTTTCTTTTATTTTCAGTTAATTCATTTGATTTTATAAAATTCATAAAAAATTTATTTGAAGTCATAAAAATATGAGACCAACTCCAAAAATTTTCTTGAAAAATCTAGTTTCATATTTTGATTTTTAATTATTTTTGTGACTTCATTTAATATTTTTTGTGAATTATTTGGTTTTTAATAGTTTTAATTCATTTTAAAATGCTTTCTGACTTTTGAAAAATCCAAAAATATTTTCATAGCATTTATGGATCATGATAAATCAATGAAAAATAGTCTCATCAATTTCTTATTTGATTTGAGATTTATTTGAGATTTTAATCCATTTTGTGCTATTTTTAATTGTTTAAAATTGCTTTCTGATTTCAAAAATTGATGAGAAAATTAGTCAAAGTTTGTTTGACTATGTTGAACCTATGAAAATTTGATTGGACTTGTTGAAGTTGATTTGAATTGAATTTGAGGTTTGACCTTATTTGTTTATTTTTTATTTGCATTTTATTTTAATTCAAAAAATACCCAAAAAATATTGTTGACTTGTTGACTTGTTATCTTCATTTCTTTTCTGTTTGGTATTGGTTGGTGTTGATTTGATTCACATTTGACCAATTAGAATTGATTGATGTATTCTTTTCCCCTCCCTTTCATCTTCATCCCATTCTTTTCATCATTGGCCAATGAGTTAAAGTCTTATGGTTGGTCTTGACAAATGAGAGGTTTAACCTTCTTTGATCCAAACCAAACTCAACTTGATCCATGATCAAGTGAGTTATTTTGTGTCCAAGATAGGTTGCTTCTTGGTCAAGCAAAAAACCTAAAGTCAATACAAGGCCCTTCCCATTTTGTTTTGGCATGACAAGTTTATGGAGCTTGGCTTACTAGTCATGATCTCTAACTTGTGTTCTTTGCCTATATTTTTATTGACCGGCCTCAGATAGGTGTGACTACTACATTAGTCCACTTACGATTGCTTAACATAGCGCTACATTGTCTTATGACAAGCTAACATAACCTCCACTAATTACTAACTTTAATTTGAGCATTTAATTTTCTTGTCATTTACTTTTAATGTCATTTAACTCTTGCTCATTATTCATATTGATTCTCCCTTTGCTCACTTGAGCACATATTTTATGTTTATGTCATTTTTCTTTTGCTCATTTGAGCCCATTATTGTGTATAAATATATTACTATCTTGTGTTTGTTTTGTGTTTGCTGTGTGTAAACCAAATGCAAAAGGAGAAAGGACTTAGAATTAGGACTTACCTATGCTTAAAAGGAGTTCAAGAGCAACTAGGCCTCATGCCTTTAGAATGCTAAATTGTTGAAGAGCAACTAGGCCTCATGCCTTTAGAATGCTAAAACCCAAAGTTGATCTCAAAGGACTTCTCATCCAAACTTATTCTTTGTCAATTCCTCTTATTGTGTTGTGAACTTTTTGATGTTTGCTTTTGTGTGATAGGAATCCCACCTTGAGATTGTGAAAAGAGGATCATTGTCATGAGTAATCAAGTTAAGAGACAAGCCACAATGGAGATCCTAGGAGCTTGAGTTCAATTTGTTTGATTGTTTGCTTGTTTGCTGAGTCTAAAGGAAAGGAGCATCTTGAATCATCTCTATGATTCCAAGAAAAGGAACTCCAAGGGTTTATCTTTCCCCTCTTATCTTTGTTTTCTTTAGGACTAGCCATTCTCTTCTTCTCCCCATTCTAACCAAGCCAAAAATTATTTTCTAAACTTTGACTTTGTTTCAAATTAAAAACCTAGGCCTTAAGCCTGTGACTTTTCAAAACCATTTTCATCAATACTCATTGTGAATAAATCTTAATCCAATTTTTACTTCATTTTGTAAATAAATCTAACTTGTAAATATAACCAATTTCAAGTTGTTTTGTGGTTCCAATGGCCACTTGTTAAAATCTTTTCAAAAACATTAGTCATAGGTTTGAGTTATCATAGTGGTTGATGTAAATCTCACCTCATCCTTAGTGTTGGATTATAAGCCTTCCATGCTTATTATAGGGTTAACCCCTCACTAGCATGTTGAAGCCTTTCTCACATGGTGGATTGTTGGTTTAGATTGAGTTTTCTCCCTTTGATAACAAAAGACCTTAAGGCTTTTGATTAAAATCAATTCACCAATCTTTGAGATTTTTATCCCGAACTACGAAGTTTTGATCCTATCTTTGTGATGGTACGTAGGCAATGGGTTCATCCATTCAAACAACAAAATTTGTAAATATAATATATTCTCTTCTCATCCCTCCAATCTTTTATACAAATCTTTTCACAAATACTAACCTACAACACATATTTGCAAAAAGGGTTCCCTTAGAATACTAAGGATGTTTTGGGTGCGTAAAACCTTCCCATTTTATAACCAACCCCGTTACCCAGATCTCTGACATTTTTATTAGTTTTTGATTTGAAAAATTTCTTACCTTGACTTTTGTTCGCTTTTTAGCCTTTCCTTTGGATAAATAAAAGTGCGGTGGCGACTCGAATTGTATGTTGACTTTTGGTTTAGTCAATAAGCCTAAAGGTAACGAAAACCCCGCTACAACTTGCAATATTAGCACTCCAATATCTAAACCAATCTATGAATAAAAGGGTAGAGTGAGCTATAAATAAAATCATACATTTATACTCCTCACGCCTATTTATACATATACATTGGACGACAATTGGGCTTATGGGGCGTTGCGTCCCTAGCCAGTCCAGAACAGATATATTTAATGACTTTTAATAGAAAAGTTAGGTTGTGTTGCTGTTTATACTCTAGATTAATCATTGCATATAAACTCATTAAACTTTTAATTACTTTCATAACAATTATGAAAAGTACAAAGCTTGTGGCTATCACTTTCTAAACAAGTGTGGAAGCAAGTGGCTGGTGGTATGTGAGGAGTCACATTCCTGTCTATTTGACTGCCAAACAGAACCTAACTATACTTCTTAATCTGATTGGGAAAAAAATAGTCTAAACTTTCAATGCCAGCTATTGTTTGTCTCTTTTCATCTGTCTAGTCAATTCAAATTCTCATAATCTCCTTTTGAAATTATAAGCACATGTACACATTTGGATATTCTATTATTAACCAAAAAAAAAACACCAATAAAGTATAGTACAATTAAGACCAACAGATAATCAACTTTTTAAGTATGTGATTATACTAATTATACCAATTACTTCACTTAGAAGTTAATGTCAATAGTATTGAACTAATAAAAAGTTATTTCTTTTTCTGTTTCTGTTATGAGGAGCGTTGGTGCTTTTCAATTTTTCATTGATGAAACATCAACTTGTCTATACATTAAGAATTGGACCCTACAAAAGACACATTCAAAAGTTGCATCATAGGCACACCACATGGGAAAACCTATACTAGCTTTCCTAATTCTCACCATGCTTAGCACCCAAGGCACCTTAAGATTTCATTATATTACGACTCATGCCATCAGAAGTATTGTTCTGGTACACAAAAATAGTCTCGTATTATTTAAGAATCGAAACCCGAGATATTTATACACTACATCCATATCTTTCAACCCAGACCTAGAGTAGACAATACCTCGTAGACACAACAGTGACGCGAGGACGTGATCATTAGGTCAACCAAAATATTGCCACTAAATTAGAAATTATAACAATGGCACTTGTGTAAATCTATTATCAAACCATGTGCAAATTGGATTTGACAACATAAAGATAGTTGCAACTTGTATAACAAAACAAAGTGATAATAATATAACAAAACTAAAAAGTAAGCATCAAAGTTTCCTTCATGAGATTGAGAGATTGAGAATCATTTTTCCTTTTCCAATATAGGAATAACTCTTCCTTAGGACATTCTTTCAACCCTTCTCAATCAAACTCTTTCTCTCATAAACTCTCTTTTCAACCAAGATCAATCACACACACTTTCATTAGTTTTGCACCAAAAACCATGTCTCGCTTGAAGCTATCAAAGAAACTCAAACCAGCCAAAAAAGCATGGAAAAGCCTCTCAAACAACTTCCAATCAAAACTCCACAAACTCAACATTCAAAAAGCTTTCAAAACCACCCTTCAACACCTTCTTTCACTCTTCCATTCCATCACTCATCTCATAACCTCGAAAACCACTCATCATCGCTCTCTCACTTCTTCTAAATCATTGTATTCCCCTTCAACTTCTTATTACCATTTCCAACACAAGAACTTTGCACCTATCCCTATCTACAACAAACCGAGCAGTAGTAGTAGTAGTATTCGTCATGCACAAGGAAACACAAGTAGAGAGATTGAAAAGGTGCATGGTGATGATAACAACAACAGCAAGAACAATGAGATGAATACTATAGAAGATGCATGGAAAGCTGTGGTTGCTAAGTCTCCAATGATGCAGGTGGATCAAAAAGCTGAAGAATTTATCTATAAATTTCGTGAAGATATAAGGCTTCAAAAAGAGAAATCATTGCTTGAATTTCATGAGAGGCTAGCAAGAAGTACATAAATTTCATCATATACTTATATCATTCATTTTTTTTATTTGATGTATATAGTATATGATTTGATATCATATGATACATATCATGGCTTGTTCTTCATTTTTTTTTTTTTTTACTTTCATTGAGTTCTATTGAGAAGCAGAGAAATTTTTACTTTGTTTTAAGTCAATAAGAAGCAAACAAGTAATTAGTATTTAGTTAATGGTTTTGGAATGATGTGTGAAGAAGTTCTGAAGATGTATATCAAACTTGTGAGGATTTTTTTCTTCTTATTTTCATTATTTGTATTCTTTCTTCTATTTGTTCAAAGTGAAAAGTTGATTGATTATGGACATTGTTTATTTTAGTTTGACAATAATAAAGTGTGACTATAGAAATATCTTTTTCTTTTTTATAAATAAATTATGGTGAATAATACAGTTTTAAGAGTTGGTTGATGTTTTTGGTATTGTTTCCAAATCACGTTCATTAATTAATCTCTATCCACTCAATCAGCTTCTCCAACTAACTTCAATTATTTTGTTATAAAATATTGGTTTGTTAAGGCTTTATCATATATTTAAGGGAATTTCTTATTCTATTTTATTGGGGGAAAATTATTTTATGAAAAACTCAAAATGTCTCTCCGATTTTAGAGATGTATTTTTGGACACACCTTATTTTAAATTAAAACGTTAATTATTTAGGAGATGTATATCTAAAATATTTTAAAACACATTTCATATATCCCTCTATGAAATGCCCATTTTACATTGTTCCGGAGATGCATCTCTGTCTAGGATTTACGAAGATGCATCTATGTACCATATCAGAACAGTGCATATTATGTTTGGTTTATGGTTATTTAGATGAAAATGAAGATTTATAAATGTTAAGGACTCTGTTATGTGATGAATATTAAACCATACAATCGACATACACAAAATAAAATATATAAATTCAAATGGTTAAAAAATGACATATATAAATTGTTGTAATTTATTAAATACAAGTGTGTTTCAAAATGACAAATGCTGGAAGTGAGTTAATGCTAATAAATGCATGAGATAACTCTTCATGAATTTTGAATTTTGAATTTTGAATTCGGAGATTGTAACTCTTCATGAGATGTTGCAAAGGCGAAACCATGCAACTGTTGGTGAAACATGTTGTAGGCCAACCATTATGATTATTGGAAAAGGACATTGCTTCACCAAGGGTCGCTACCTTGTGAAACAATATCAACATGGCCTATAAAAGCATAAATCCGGATTCAGAATACAACACACAAAAATCCGAAAATCCTCCAAATAATTCCAGACGCCCTTCGGTGCATTCGGGTTTTCGTCGGTCTTGCGCAAACTCGATAAGGCTGAATTATCATGGGTATTCTTGCATCAGAACTCTAAGACAATCGAGAGTGCTTGAAATATTATAAGGAAAGTGTTGCGTTCAACGATTCAAGCCTGGATCCCTTTAATCTTTCCGAAATTTCTAACAGTCTTATAGTAGTTCAAATAATGGTTATCAAGACTTCAGTTTCAAGCATCAAAAAGAAAAACTCAAGAAAGAACACAAGAAGAATCGGTATTACGAAATCTGGTATGATTTTATTATTCTTCATATTAATTAGAGCACCGTGAAAATCATGATATCAAGATCTAAATATAAAAGTTTTCTGTCAATTAGGATCAGAGTCAGATTATTGATATTGTGATTTTTTGATAATAACTAATTGATATGATTTTGAATTAGAAAGAAATTTAACAACTATTGTATTACTTGATTTAATGGTTTTCATGATTTTTAATAGAAAAGGCAATATACGTATCATGATTTTTCATTTGTTGGACAAATTATTACATATTGATGGTTGAATGATATGCATCTGACAATACATGAATAAATCATGATTACGCAATTATATTATACTTGATTCTGTAACCTATTTTCTATATGAATAGAAATTGAAGGGTCTTGGACATAATAGGAAGAAATATGGAATTGTACATATCCACATTGGTATTGTACATAATAGAAAAGTTTTCATTCTAGTATGGGATATGGAATTCATGATATATTAGTATATGTATTGTGCATTCATGATATGTAAATTTGTTCCATGATAGAAGTGCATGACAATATGTTGTTTTACTTTAAGAAATAGAGAAACATGTTATGCCCTTTGAAGGAAACGAAATTATATATACAGTTTTAAAAGGTTTTACAATATAAATATATAACGGGTTCTATGTTGTCTTCTTTCGGCATATTGATTGCCATATCGTGCCTTATTTTGGTGACATATAAATACTACTTATTATATGTATATTATATGTATGTTGCATAACAATTCAAGTTGGTATGAAATTATTTTTTTAAAAATACGGGATGTTCCTTTGTTTATTTTTAAAATTAATTTGTATAAAGGATAATTTGTGATTCAATAAGGTATGTAAACATCATTCAAAGATGAATCATGACTTATATAAATTTTTGAATTTGAAGTCTAATGTGACTATTGAATTCTAAGATATGAAAATTTTGAGAACCTTATCACAAAGAATAAGGAATTTGATATTCCTACAATGAAGACCCTTGTGAGGAGGGTTCTCCACATATTGTTGAAACACAAACCAGAATTTCTTCATGGATTGCTGAAACATAATCCTAAATTAGAATAAGAAAGAGAGTCTGAAAGGCTAAGGATCTAGGATCAAACAAAATTGATAATCAATTTATTTCTTTTATCTAAAGGAAGGAAATAGTAAGAATTTTGTTCTTAAGATTCTTATTATTCTTCAAGTGGAAGATGATCCTATGACTTATAAGGAAGGAATCAACAACTTCAAGGGACTCATCTTATTTAGAAGGAAGTATCATAGTATGATGATACACTAAACACCTATAAGTCTAGATTAATGACCAATGGTGTTTTAAACAAAAAATGTGTTTATCATTTGATACATATGCACTAATAGCAAGCACAACAAAATTAGGGCATTGTTTGCATTAGCTTCTTTGCATGACTTTATAGTTCATCAAATGGATGTCAAAATGAAATTTCAATATGGAGATCTCAATGACGAGATTTACATGAATCAACCATAAGGTTATGAATAAAAGGTATGAAAGCTTGTCAAATCCTTGTATGAATTAAAACAAGCATCGAAACAATGACATCAAAAGTTTGACAATGTCATAGTAAGATTCACCAATGAATAAAAGGGGAGACACACAACTTAGGAGGAGACAATATTTTGTCATCATCAAAAGGGGGGAGATTGTGAGGAATAAATCTTATATCTAGTTCAATTTTGATGAAGACAAAGATTATCAAAGGAGAAAAGGTTCAAAAGGTTCATGCACATTAATGATGAAGTTGATTAAGAAGGTTGAACATAGAAATTCAAGTGAAGATTTGAGACAAGTGAACATAACTAAGGTACTCGTTGAAATTTATATTATACTAATTTAAATTGCTCATAATTCCATTTCCCACTTCATCTAAAAACCTTCTTACATCATCATGCATGATTATCTAAAAACATTATTCATCTAATTCTTGTTACAAGTGTTTGTACATAAAGTTGTGTGAGAATATTGTGATATTCACTCGTATTTATATTGATTATATTATTGATTATTAACAACAAGATGAATGGAATTTTAAACAAAGAGGTTTCAAACTTTCATATTCAAGATGAATGATCTTGGACTAGTTGACACACTTTTGGGGATTAAAGTAAAGTGAAATAGTGGGGGTTGTGAACTTAGTGAAACACATTATGTTGAGAAAGTACTTGACAAGTTCAAACACTTACATTTCAAGAAAGTAAACACTCCATTCGATCCTAGTGTCAAACTTCAAAAGAACAATGGGAGAACCGTGGCACAACTGGAATATGCAAGTGCAATTGGGTGTCTAATGTACTTAATGCAATGCACCAGACCTGACATAACTTTTGTAGTTAGTAAGATGAGTAGATTTACTAGCAATCCAAATGATGAACATTGGAAGGCCATAACTAGGATTTTTGGATATTTGTTAAAGACCAAAAATCTTGGCCTTCATTATGGTAAGTTTCTTGCCGTACTAGAAGGATATACCGACGCAAGTTGGATATCATGTGTTGGAGATTATAAATCTACAACTGGGTGGATATTCACATTAGCTGGAGGTGCGATTTCTTGGAAAAGCAAGAAACAAACATGCATTACTCTCTCAACCATGGAATCAGAGTTTGTGGCTTTTGCATCTGCTGGACAAGAAGCAGAATGGTTGAGGGACCTCTTATTGGAGGTTCCGTTAGCTAAAGACAATGTTTCAAAAGTATTGATACATTGTGATAGTCAAGCCACCCTGGCTAGAGCGTTCAGTGAAGTGTACAATGGAAAGTCTAGACACATAGGTCTTAGACACTCTCTCGTGAGAAAAATGATAAAGGATGGGATCATTTCACTAACATATATACAAACAAGCTATAATTTGGCTGATCCATTTACTAAACCACTGGCCAGAGATTTAGTAAAGACTACCTCAAAAGGTATGGGATTAAAACTCCTTGAATAAGGGTTCCGACAATGATAGCAACCCAATCTGAAGTTAACACATCTTAACCTAAGATTCAATGGGTAACAACAAGTCGTTGATTCGGAAGGTTATGCAACATTCCGCGATAATGTTAACGATTACAAACTAAGGGTTGAGTTTTCAAAGAAACTCTTAATGAAGTTCTATATCAAGGAGGATACGTATCTCAAGAAATAGATATGAATTGAACTTCACATATATGAACTTCAAGATGGTGTCGTCTTAAGGCGAGAGTTGGAGTTTCTCTTATGAAAAGTTCATGAAAACAGGAAAAGCACATGGCCATAAATAGTGCAAGGCGAGATATGTAGGCGAAGAACCTCTAAAAGTGTGTGTATAGCAACGCCGGTCTGATCACATGGGATAATGGTTCAAAGCATAGCTACCTAACATTCCGATTAAGCTTTGCGTTGTCTTTACTAAGGTTAAGTTCAAATCGAAAGATACCTAACTGTATTAATACTTTTACTTTCTATATTCTGGAATTGGATTTGTCATTATTAGAACAAGTGGGGGATTGTTGTAATTTATTAAATACAAGTGTGTTCCAAAATGACAAATGGTGGAAGTGAGTTAATGCTAATAAATGCATGAGATAACTCTTCATGAATTTTGAATTTTGAATTTTGAATTCGGAGATTGTAACTCTTCATGAGATGTTGCAAAGGCGAAACCATGCAACTGTTGGTGAAACATGTTGTAGGCCAACCATTATGATTATTGGAAAAGGACATTGCTTCACCAAGGGTCGCTACCTTGTGAAACAATATCAACATGGCCTATAAAAGCATAAATCCGGATTCAGAATACAACACACAAAAATCCGAAAATCCTCTAAATAATTCCAGACGCTCTTCGCTGCATTCGGGTTTTTGCTGGTCTTGCGCAAACTCGATAAGGCTGAATTATCCTGGGTATTCCTGCATCAGAATTCTAAGACAATCGAGAGTGCTTGAAATACTATAAGGAAAGTGTTGCGCTCACGATTCAAGCCTGGATCCCTTTAATCTTTCCGAAATTTCTAACATAAATGAAATCGAAATACACAATAAAGTAGAAATAAGTTAAAATAAAATACAATCGACAATAAATCCAAAGTACAAATATTATATACTACTCTGTATGCTTGGTTACAGCTCCCCGAGCTCCTCGGCGTCCTCTACCCCCTATCCTCCGACGCTGTCTCCTGTACATCAGAGCCTCTCATGCCTCCGTCATAATGACATCTAGGACTTGCCTCACCTCAGTCCCATTAGAGAAAATACATTTGTCAATGCTTGCCTGCGCGATCTCCACAATGCGATGACATCTAGGCAAGACATCATGAGCATGTTCTAACTGTGTATGCTCCTCCTCTAGTATCTCCTAATGAGTTGTCCTTGGTGTGTTAGACGAGAACAACGATCTAGAGGGGGAGGGGGTGAATAGATCACAAATATATTTTTCTTCGATTTAAAAATTTATTTACTATGGCAAGCGAAAGTAATTTCGGATCAACACTCGTTTATCCCGAAAGAATCAGATATACATATAAAAACCGTAACAAAATATAAAACAATGATGAGAAACAAATCAATATGTTTTCTAAAATAACATTTGAACAATTAGCACTTTGTAATCAATTTCCAATGAAATAGGAAACATAAATTAACTAAGAGAATTTATCAAACATTTGGTGTGCAATAAACACCAAGTTGGTTTTGTGTTGATGATATGAAAAACCAATTGCAATTGTTTATATTACAATTATCTTACAAAATAGTTTGAAATACTTCAACACAAATAAAATTATCAGTATATGAAATTGCACACTAAATGAATTATCAAATTATATATATATATATATATATATATATATATATATATATATATATATATATATATATATATATATAATATATATATATATATATATATATATATATATATATATATATATATATATATATATATATATATATATATAATATATATATATATATATATATATATATATAGAGAGAGAGAGAGAGAGAGAGAGAGAGAGAGAGAGAGAGAGAGAGAGAGAGAGAGAGAGAGAGAACACATGGATTTATTTAGGTAGTTCCCCAATTGTCCCCATTATGGACACATATGCCCATAATTCCAAATAGAATTGAGATATTGAATTAACCTTTACAAATATTATATACAAGAGAGAAATAGTAATCCAAACCTCCAAACTGTAAGTTTGATGTTGATTTATCTTCTTCTCCTCCCTTGATCTTAAGAAAGATCAAGTGACCCAAGATTTTCAATTCGATCCTCTGATTACCGCTAATCCTTTGACAAAAACTCCTTTCTTCAAAGTTTTCACTCGAATGAATCCAAATTGGAAAATCTTGTTCCAAGCTTTTCAATTGAACCTCCGGTTACCGCTACTCCTTTGACAAGAACTTATTTCTTCAAAGCTTTCACTCAGTTGAATCTAAATTGCAAATACTTGTGCAACCCCCCCCCCCCCCCCCCCCCCCCCCCCCTGAAATCACCATTGATTTTAGAGGGAAAATCCTAACTGGTTTTATGAATAAAACCCCTAAATAATACTCAATCCAATTTGATTACAACAATCCTAAATTGGATCTTATCAATCTTGTTTCTAGATGACACTCAACAAAAATGATTATGTGTAATTGTTGAATGTATGTAGAGAAAAAAGTTGAAGATGATGAGAAAATTCTATGTATGTTCTTGGTTTTAATTTATTTAAAATGATGCATGAATATATATATATATATATATATATATATATATATATATATATATATATATATATATATATATATATATATATATATATATATATGTGTGTGTGTGTGTGTGTGTGTGTGTGTGTGTGTGTCTGTATGTGTGCGTGTGTGTGTGCGTGTGCGTGCGTGTGTATGTGTGTGTGTAAGAAAGAAATAACATAAATAATAGATTTTTTAAAGCAAAATTACAAGTTTGGAAAAGTTAAAATAATATGTATTGACTCCCAAATATTATGTGTCGACCCACATATGTTATGCGTCGACCCACAGATGTTATGTGTTGACACATAGAAGGAAAAACTTTGATTTTAAAAGTTTGGAAAAATTAAAACTATATATATTGACACCCCAAATGTTATGTGTCGATCCACAAATGTTATGTGTTAACCCATAGATGTTATGTGTCGACACATAGAAGGCATAAACTTTGATTTTAAAAGGCCTTCAGTATGTGTCGACCCCAAGAGTGTAGGAGTCCCATAACCCTGTTTTTCATGTAAAATCATAATTTTGACTAGTAAACTTATTTCAAACCTGATTTTAAGTGTCATAAGATGCAAATACACATCTAGACATAGAGAATAAGATCTAAGTAAACAAATACTAAGTGTCTTATTTTTGACATCATTCAAAATATTTCTAAGAGAGTAGTATACTCACATACTCGCTTTTTTATGATGAAAAAACGTACGAAGTATTTCATGTCTTGATCATAGCTCCCCCTGAATATGTACATCTTAGACATCAAAGCTCCCCTTGAATATGTGCATATTAGAATTTGTTCTTGCATGAACTTCTCCCCCTTTGACAACATCAAAAAGAGACAAAGCAACAAAACGTGAGAAACATCATGTAAAATTCACAACAACATGTATAACACTCAGAGGCATTGCAAAGATAAATTGATCAGCGATAACGTGCACTCACATAGATAATGAATCATGTTGTTGATGTCGGTTTGAGTGGCACCATGGTTAAATCCCATGTCTTGACGAATTTGATTAAATTGATCGGTAGCATACGTGACAAAATTTTTGAAGTTTGTGTCTTGGGCATTCATATGTTTGTGAACCAATTTGAAGCGCTCCTCTTGAGAAACTTCAAAAGCGTCACACCTATGTGACTCCTCTTGGTGGCGCTCCTATTTCTCATCACGCATGTTTTCCAGCAAGGTGATAATCAAAGATTCTTCACCGCTTGAGCCAACTCTAGAGTCGTGTCCATAAGTCGTGCCATGTTGGGTCCAAGAATTTTGTTGCCACTGACCCCACCCCCGTGGGTCTTCTTGTTTCTTTTCATCATGTAGCCATGACTCATCATCCTCATGATGAGTATCAACCATTTTCGTATCCACATGGTGATGTGGTTCTTCAACAGTTTGGTCTTCAACAATAACAAGACCAAATTCATCAAGATCATCATAGTTATAAATAACCTTAACATACCCCTTTATGCGATAAAAGTAAGCCTTGGGAGTATCATCCTAATGGTATCCCATGTTTGACATTATGCCCTTGTTAAACTCTTGAGCCTGACTGGGTGAGATGCATTGAAGATTTGGCATAATAATACGAAAGTGCTTAAGAATATTTCCAATCATCGAAATGTAACACAAGGAGGACCCTATGTTACAATCTCTAACAACAAATATCTTAGACATAAAATAGTTTGTCCATTTAATCTAAAATTTATTCTGAAAAATATACATGAGATATACCAGAGCCTGGTCAATCTGAGAATGACCTCATTTCCTTGGATACAACACATGAGTAATAATCTAAGGAAGAATACGAGGATCTCTCTTCAAAGAGCCTGTTGACAATTTTTCCAATTTTTCATATTGCCTTGGTGCTTTTAAACATGAGTTAAATTGACTTTTCCAATCAAAATTCGGATGAAGGGCATGATCAGAAAAAGTTGATTGATGAGATAACACAGAGATGCCAAACACTTCCCTCCATGAGTCTTTCGTAAAGTGGTAGGAATTCTTTCCCATCTTAAAATGAAATGTAGATTATTTCCTTGAATTTAGCCTATCATAGAATACTCTTATTAAGTTTTCATTGTAGTCCATGGAGACTTTCAAAAAGTTGTTAATCTCTTGATTCTCCATAAGATTAACGATATCCAAAATGTGTAACTGAGCAACAATCGCAGGATCATAGACATGTTATTTCAATATAATCCTATTTCGAAAATTTTCTCAAACTCTTCAACACAAGTAATATGTAGAGAACACTTACAAGTTTGGATGAAGATGTACCCACAACATTCTTGCCTTTGTTTACTTTGGGAGCCCTGAATTTTGTATTTGAGGACATGCACGCAATATGTTTGATAAAATGTGTGAAAGAAAATGTTAGGATTTTGAGTAATATGTGAGAACCCAACTAACCCAACCTATTGGATTTTGATTCTAATCACACAAGGAAGAAGAAATAAGATGAAAAATAAGTGATATTTGGAAATAGGAAATGAAGAGATTTTATGGAGATTTTGAAATATAAATGAAGAGGGTTTTCTAGGAAAGGGAAAAGAGTAATCTAGGTTTTTCTAGGAAATGAAGATAAGTTGAAAAATGTAGTAAATGGGTAGTCAAAAGGATCAGACGTGGAAAGAGAAAGCGTACCTAGGGTGTCGACCTAAAAGTCTAAGATTTTTTTTTTAATTTTTGAATGAGTCGACCCGTACAAGCTGGGAGTCGAGCCATACTGAACAAATATTTTTGAAAATATTGAAATTTATGCTCTGTGTCGACCCATACTGAACAAAATTTTAAAAAAATTAGAAATTTATGCTATGGGTCAACTTCAATCACTTGTGTGTCGACACATACTGTCCAGAAAGAAAAAATTGAAAGATGAAGGACTTAGGGTCGATCTATTGATGGATCGAGTCGAGACATACACTGTGAACTTAGAAAAATTCATACAAAAATGTCATTTTTCATGCAAGAGTAAATAAATAACATGTTCAAACACTAATAACATCAAAAATACTTCAAATGTGAAGAGATAATAGCATAAAATACATATGATGATGAAATAATAACATGAAGTCACTATAAACATATGGATTGAAACACTCATGAGTTAACAATAAATTTTCCGGAAGTGAATAAACATGAAATGTATCATACATCAAACATATCACACATTTTTGGAACATAAACATGCAATCAAATACAAGAGACATTGATAAACAACATATATAAAAACTTACACACAAATAGATAAGTAAAACAATAATACATCATAGGATGAAATCCCTATACCTTTTGAAGTCAACATCCTTACCACTTTCATCTTTGTCTAAGTTCCTATTATTGGGCATTCGAGTGTTGATTGACTTTGCATTTGCCTTTCCGAAGCATTGAAGCAACTCTTGGCAGTATTTGATTCACACACAAATGTCCATTCTTTGAGCTTCTTGATTTGAAGTCCGAGAAAGTAAGTCAACTCTCCTATTAGACATATTTCAAATTTACCATGCATTAACATCGAGAACTCTTTGACCAATTGTGTAACACCCTTCTAAAATACCCTAAATATTTAATTAAAATAACAACATATATAAATCAGAGTAATTATGCATCCAAGGGTGTCACACAACATTTCACACTATTCATCAAAGTAGCCTGTCATGCTCATTTATTTATCAAATAAAACAGTTGCATAATACGCAGCGGATAGAAATCAAATTATCATTCGAAACATGTAACATATTACATGTAAAATGGTTCACAACCAATCAATAAAATATTCAAAACATCCCATCCCGATGTTACATCTATCAGAGCATGACCCACTAAGGAGACTACACTAGACTCCAAGTATTAGCTTCTACTCAACTCATTGCTCGTTACCTGAAAAATAGTTGTAAGGGTGAGTTCCTCAATCAATATAATAAGCATTATAGAATATAATGTCATGTTAAGCAATTTAACACATTAATCACCCTAATCGCAACATACAATCAGTAACGGCACATCAGCTCAACCTCATACTCAACACCAACATAAAACACAAGTATAATCTCAAATCATACTCCATAACAACACAAACACACGTATAATATTGGAATACATCCATTCATATTATACGCCATACATACATTATGCAATGAGACTCCACACATGCGGTACCGACTATTCTTGAACATATAGTTCAAGCTCACCGATCCCTCCAGATACGGCTACTAAGCTCACTAGTCCCACTCATTTGAGACCTAGTGACTCACTCACTAATTCCTCACCATGGGAATTAGCTACAGCCCCGAAGGCTAGACTATGCACACTAATCATCTAGCATGCAAACATCAACAACAAATCCACAATGATTCACTCACTAATTCCTCACCATGGGAATTAGCTACAGCCCCAAAGGCTATGCTATGCACGCTAATCATCTAGCAATGCAGCATCAACAACAATTCACAACGGACATATGCTCACACTCTAAGCCATACAACAGTCCATTCACACATACATGCATAATACATACATTCACATCATTATGCATACCATCATACATCATCAACACATGTATCAACACATCATTATCATGTAAATCAATTCAACACAGTATTAGCACACTCTACTAATACCTATACTGCTCAAAACAGCGGGAACTAATCCCTATTACATCATACGCCAACATAGGCCAACTCTCAATTATGTACACAACATTAAAAAGCCAATTTTCCACTCTGCAACAGTGTTAACCGGTTAACGCCCTGGGTTAACCGGTTAACGCAGGCAAAAACACATTTTCTGGCAAAACGCAACAGTGTTAACCGGTTAACGCCCTGGGTTAACCGGTTAACGCAGGCAAAACAGCACCTTTTCACAATTCAAAACAGTGTTAACCGGTTAACACCCTGAGTTAACCGGTTAACGCAGACAAAACAGCAGTTCCTGCGCTAACACAAGGCAGAATGCAGAATTCTCCGCATTTTCCGCCGTTGGAGGACTTCCGGACCTCCGATTCCGATTCCGTAAAAAGCTATACGTTCGGAATTTCACAACTAACCCAAACACAGATTCAATTACAGTCTAAATACAATTTATCCAACATAATTCTTCAGCATCAATAATCCCAATTAGGGTCAAATCAACGGCTTATCACTACCCATTACATATTATCCCATAATACCCATTAATCGACGATAAACCCCCCCTTACCTGAGTTAATCCGGCAAAATCTCTAAGCTCCAAGCTCTTCTCCAACCTTTTGCTCTCTGGTTCTTCCCCTTTGCCCCTTTTCCTCTTTCACGATCGCTTCTCTGCTTTTCACGTAAAAACCTTATTTTCCAAAAATGAACTCTTTTTCCTTAATTCCCACTTATATATTTTCCAAATTATATTATTATTCCAATAATAATAATAATTCAATAATTCCAACATAATAATAATAATAATAATAATAATCCAATTATCTAATTAAATTAATAAATATATTATTAACTTAATTTAAATAATTATCATATTATTATCGGGGTGTTACAACTCTCCCCCACTAAAAGAGTTTTCGTCCTCGAAAACATACCTCAAGCGAATAACTCTGGATAAGACTCCTTCATCTGACTCTCAAGTTCCCAAGTCACATTGCCACCTGCTGGTCCTCCCCAAGCTACCTTCACCAAGGCAATCTCTTTACCCCGCAACTGCTTCAACTCCCGATCCTCGATCCTCATAGGTGATGTTTCAACAGTCAGGTTATCTCTCACCTGTACATCATCTACTTGGACTACATGCGACGGATCATGAATGTACCTCCTCAACTGAGACACATGAAAAACCTCATGCAAATTCGCAAGCGACGGCGGTAAAGCGACACGATAGGCTACTTCCCCTATCCTCTCCAAAATCTGATAAGGACCAATAAATCGAGGTGTCAACTTTTTCGACTTCAAAGCTCGACCAACACCAGTTATCGGAGTAACGCGAAGAAACACATGATCTCCCTCTTGGAACTCAAGTGACTTCCTCCTCTTATCATGATAACTCTTCTGACGACTCTGAGCAATTCTCATCTTCTCCTGAATCATCTTAATCTTTTCTGTAGTCTGTTGAACAATCTCCGGTCCAACCACAGCACTCTCACCGGACTCATACCAACATAAAGGCGTCCGACATCTCCTACCATACAAAGCTTCAAAATTCTTACTTGTCCTCGGCAAACCAGAAACAAAATCCATACTGATACTATCCCACTTCCACTCTGGAATAGCCAACGGTTGCATTAGCCCAGACGGCTTCTGATGCTCAATCTTTGACTTCTGACAAGTCAAACAGGAATAAACAAAACTCGCAATTTCTTTCTTCATTCCCGGCCACCAAAATAACCTCTTCAAGTCATGATACATCTTCGTAGCTCCAGGATGAATACTCAAGCCACTACGATGTCCTTCCTCCAGAATACTCTTCTTAAGTTCCGTAACATCCGGAATACACACCCGACTACCAAATTTCAAAATACCATTCTCATCAACTCTGAATTCACCACCTTGACCTTGATTCACTAAAGTCAACTTATCAACCAAAAGCATATCGGATTTCTGACCCTCTCTAATCTCATCCAAAATACCACTCGTTAACTTCAACATTCCCAATTTAACACTATTGTGAGTACTCTCACACACCAAACTCAAATCTCTAAACTGCTCAATTAAATCCAATTCCCTAACCATTAACATAGACATATGTAATGATTTCCGACTCAATGCATCAGCCACTACGTTTGCTTTACCCGGATGGTAATTCAAACCAAAGTCATAATCCTTCAGAAATTCTAACCATCTCCTCTGTCTCATATTCAGTTCTTTCTGATCAAACAAATACTTTAAACTTTTATGGTCACTGAAAACTTCAAATCTTGACCCGTACAAATAATGCCTCCATAACTTTAGAACAAACACCACAGCTGCCAACTCTAAATCGTGTGTCGGATAGTTCCTCTCATGAACCCTCAGTTGTCTCGAAGCATAAGCTATAACCTGCTTATTCTGCATCAACACACCACCCAAACCCAACAACGAAGCATCACAGTAAACCTCAAATGATTCCGACGAACTCGGTAATATCAGAATAGGAGCAGTAGTCAACCTTCTCTTTAACTCTTGGAAACCTTCTTCACATTTTGAGTCCCAAACAAACGCTTGCCCCTTTCTAGTCAACATCGTCAACGGTAACGCCAACTTAGAAAATCCCTCAATGAACTTCCTATAATACCCTGCAAGTCCAAGAAAACTCCTTATCTCAGAAACTGACTTCGGAGCTTCCCACTTAGATACCGCTTCTATCTTAGAAGGATCAACAGCAACACCACCTCTTGAAATCACATGACCAAGAAAACTAACCTCTTCTAACCAAAATTCACATTTAGAGAGTTTAGAAAATAACTTCTTTTCTCGTAGAACTTCTAAAACCACTCTCAAATGCTCAGCATGCTCTTCTTCAGATTTCGAATACACCAAAATGTCATCAATAAACACCACAACAAACTGGTCTAGGTACGGATAGAAAATTCTATTCATATACTCCATGAATACTCCAGGCGCATTAGTCACACCAAAAGGCATTACAGAATACTCATAATGTCCATACCTTGTCCTGAAAGCAGTCTTCTGAATATCCTCAGTTTTCACACGTATCTGATGATACCCAGATCTCAAATCTATTTTGCTGAACACACTCGCGCCAACTAACTGATCCATCAAATCATCAATCCTCGGCAAAGGATACCGATTCTTGATCGTCACTTTATTCAGTTGCCTGTAGTCCACACACAACCTCATAGTACCTTCTTTCTTCTTAACCAACAACACTGGTGCACCCCACGGTGACACACTCGGACGAATAAATTTCTTATCCAACAGATCTTCCAACTGACTCTTCAATTCAGCTAACTCAACAGCAGACATACGGTACGGAGCCATCGATATCGGTCTAGTACTAGGTACCAAATCAATCGAGAACTCAACTTCACGTTCTGGCGGTAATTCATTCACTTCTTCCGGAAACACATCAGGAAAATCACACACCACTGCTAGATCACAAATCACCAGTTTATCTTTAACTTCCAAAGTCGCTAACAGCATAAACAACTCTGCCCCATCTGCTACTGCCTCATCCACCTGTCTTGCTGATAGGAACAAACTCTTTCCTTCCTCAATCTCAGGAAATATCACAGTCTTATCAAAACAGTTGATAGAAACTCGGTTAAACACCAACCAGTTCATACCCAAGATAACATCAATCTGCACTAGTGGAAGACACACAAGGTCTATCCCAAAGTCTCTACCAAAAATACTCAAAGGACAATTCAAACAAACTGAAGTAGTAGTCACTGAACCCTTTGCAGAAGTATCAATCACCATACTACCATGCATCTCAGATATCTCTAACTTAAGTTTCACAGCACAATCCAAAGATATAAAGGAATGAGTAGCACCGGTGTCAATAATAGCTACAAGAGGAAAGCCATTAATATAACACGTACCTCGGATCAAACGATCATCTGCAGAAGTCTCAGAACCCGATAAGGCAAAGACCTTGCCTCCTGACTGATTCTCCTTCTTCGGCTTAGGACACTGTGGACTGATATGACCCACCTCTCCACAGTTGAAACAAGTTACAGTCTTCAGCCGGCACTCTGCAGCCAAATGACCACCTTTACCACACTTGAAACACTTCATCTCAGCACTGGTACACTCATGGACACGATGTCCAGCCCGACCACATCTATAACACTTAACAGGGGCACTAGAGTCTCCCCCACTAGGCCTCTTCATCCCACTCTGTCTCTGGAAACCTTTGCCAGCTGCATACGGTTTCCCACGATCATTCTGATTCTTGCCTTTCCTATCAACCCGTTGCTGATAGCTCTCTGCTCTGGCTTTGGAATCCTGTTCAAAAATCCTGCAACAGTCAACCAAGTCAGAAAACACTCTGATCCGCTGATATCCAATAGCCTGTTTGATCTCAGGACGCAACCCGTTCTCAAACTTCACACATTTCGAAAATTCTCCAGCAGCCTCATTATAGGGAGTGTAATACTTCGACAGTTCTGTGAACTTAGCAGCATACTCAGTAACAGACCTGTTACCCTGCTTCAATTCCAAAAACTCTATCTCTTTCTTTCCTCTGACATCTTCTGGAAAGTACTTCCTCAGGAATCTCTCTCTGAACACAGCCCAAGTGATTTCAGCATTCCCAGCAGTTTCTAACTCAGTGCGGGTAGCAACCCACCAATCATCAGCTTCCTCTGACAGCATATGCGTACCGAACCTGACCTTCTGGTTATCGGCACACTCAGTCACTCGGAAGATTCTCTCGATCTCCTTCAACCACTTCTGAGCGCCATCTGGATCGTATGCTCCCTTGAACATTGGAGGATTGTTCTTCTGGAACTCACTCAGTTGACGAGCAGCTCCCATTCCCACAACGTTCGGGTTCCCTCCAAGTACTCCAGCTAGCATACCCAGAGCCTCAGCAATCGCAGCATCATCTCTACCTCTTCCAGCCATCTCTATTCTGAAAACCCAACAAACTAAAACAATAAGTACTGATAGGGTTACACAACACCTATCCCGTACAGGGGAAACAGAATAATTACGACTCGACTCGACCGACTATGCTCTGATACCACTAATGTAACACCCTTCTAAAATACCCCAAATATTTAATTAAAATAACAACATATATAAATCAGAGTAATTATGCATCCAAGGGTGTCACACAACATTTCACACTATTCATCAAAGTAGCCTGTCATGCTCATTTATTTATCAAATAAAACAGTTGCATAATACGCAGCGGATAGAAATCAAATTATCATTCGAAACATGTAACATATTACATGTAAAATGGTTCACAACCAATCAATAAAATATTCAAAACATCCCATCCCGATGTTACATCTATCAGAGCATGACCCACTAAGGAGACTACACTAGACTCCAAGTATTAGCTTCTACTCAACTCATTGCTCGTTACCTGAAAAATAGTTGTAAGGGTGAGTTCCTCAATCAATATAATAAGCATTATAGAATATAATGTCATGTTAAGCAATTTAACACATTAATCACCCTAATCGCAACATACAATCAGTAACGGCACATCAGCTCAACCTCATACTCAACACCAACATAAAACACAAGTATAATCTCAAATCATACTCCATAACAACACAAACACACGTATAATATTGGAATACATCCATTCATATTATACGCCATACATACATTATGCAATGAGACTCCACACATGCGGTACCGACTATTCTTGAACATATAGTTCAAGCTCACCGATCCCTCCAGATACGGCTACTAAGCTCACTAGTCCCACTCATTTGAGACCTAGTGACTCACTCACTAATTCCTCACCATGGGAATTAGCTACAGCCCCGAAGGCTAGACTATGCACACTAATCATCTAGCATGCAAACATCAACAACAAATCCACAATGATTCACTCACTAATTCCTCACCATGGGAATTAGCTACAGCCCCAAAGGCTATGCTATGCACGCTAATCATCTAGCAATGCAGCATCAACAACAATTCACAACGGACATATGCTCACACTCTAAGCCATACAACAGTCCATTCACACATACATGCATAATACATACATTCACATCATTATGCATACCATCATACATCATCAACACATGTATCAACACATCATTATCATGTAAATCAATTCAACACAGTATTAGCACACTCTACTAATACCTATACTGCTCAAAACAGCGGGAACTAATCCCTATTACATCATACGCCAACATAGGCCAACTCTCAATTATGTACACAACATTAAAAAGCCAATTTTCCACTCTGCAACAGTGTTAACCGGTTAACGCCCTGGGTTAACCGGTTAACGCAGGCAAAAACACATTTTCTGGCAAAACGCAACAGTGTTAACCGGTTAACGCCCTGGGTTAACCGGTTAACGCAGGCAAAACAGCACCTTTTCACAATTCAAAACAGTGTTAACCGGTTAACACCCTGGGTTAACCGGTTAACGCAGACAAAACAGCAGTTCCTGCGCTAACACAAGGCAGAATGCAGAATTCTCCGCATTTTCCGCCGTTGGAGGACTTCCGGACCTCCGATTCCGATTCCGTAAAAAGCTATACGTTCGGAATTTCACAACTAACCCAAACACAGATTCAATTACAGTCTAAATACAATTTATCCAACATAATTCTTCAGCATCAATAATCCCAATTAGGGTCAAATCAACGGCTTATCACTACCCATTACATATTATCCCATAATACCCATTAATCGACGATAAACCCCCCCTTACCTGAGTTAATCCGGCAAAATCTCTAAGCTCCAAGCTCTTCTCCAACCTTTTGCTCTCTGGTTCTTCCCCTTTGCCCCTTTTCCTCTTTCACGATCGCTTCTCTGCTTTTCACGTAAAAACCTTATTTTCCAAAAATGAACTCTTTTTCCTTAATTCCCACTTATATATTTTCCAAATTATATTATTATTCCAATAATAATAATAATTCAATAATTCCAACATAATAATAATAATAATAATCCAATTATCTAATTAAATTAATAAATATATTATTAACTTAATTTAAATAATTATCATATTATTATCGGGGTGTTACAACTCTCCCCCACTAAAAGAGTTTTCGTCCTCGAAAACATACCTCAAGCGAATAACTCTGGATAAGACTCCTTCATCTGACTCTCAAGTTCCCAAGTCACATTGCCACCTGCTGGTCCTCCCCAAGCTACCTTCACCAAGGCAATCTCTTTACCCCGCAACTGCTTCAACTCCCGATCCTCGATCCTCATAGGTGATGTTTCAACAGTCAGGTTATCTCTCACCTGTACATCATCTACTTGGACTACATGCGACGGATCATGAATGTACCTCCTCAACTGAGACACATGAAAAATCTCATGCAAATTCGCAAGCGACGGCGGTAAAGCGACACGATAGGCTACTTCCCCTATCCTCTCCAAAATCTGATAAGGACCAATAAATCGAGGTGTCAACTTTTTCGACTTCAAAGCTCGACCAACACCAGTTATCGGAGTAACGCGAAGAAACACATGATCTCCCTCTTGGAACTCAAGTGACTTCCTCCTCTTATCATGATAACTCTTCTGACGACTCTGAGCAATTCTCATCTTCTCCTGAATCATCTTAATCTTTTCTGTAGTCTGTTGAACAATCTCCGGTCCAACCACAGCACTCTCACCGGACTCATACCAACATAAAGGCGTCCGACATCTCCTACCATACAAAGCTTCAAAATTCTTACTTGTCCTCGGCAAACCAGAAACAAAATCCATACTGATACTATCCCACTTCCACTCTGGAATAGCCAACGGTTGCATTAGCCCAGACGGCTTCTGATGCTCAATCTTTGACTTCTGACAAGTCAAACAGGAATAAACAAAACTCGTAATTTCTTTCTTCATTCCCGGCCACCAAAATAACCTCTTCAAGTCATGATACATCTTCGTAGCTCCAGGATGAATACTCAAGCCACTACGATGTCCTTCCTCCAGAATACTCTTCTTAAGTTCCGTAACATCCGGAATACACACCCGACTACCAAATTTCAAAATACCATTCTCATCAACTCTGAATTCACCACCTTGACCTTGATTCACTAAAGTCAACTTATCAACCAAAAGCATATCGGATTTCTGACCCTCTCTAATCTCATCCAAAATACCACTCGTTAACTTCAACATTCCCAATTTAACACTATTGTGAGTACTCTCACACACCAAACTCAAATCTCTAAACTGCTCAATTAAATCCAATTCCCTAACCATTAACATAGACATATGTAATGATTTCCGACTCAATGCATCAGCCACTACGTTTGCTTTACCCGGATGGTAATTCAAACCAAAGTCATAATCCTTCAGAAATTCTAACCATCTCCTCTGTCTCATATTCAGTTCTTTCTGATCAAACAAATACTTTAAACTTTTATGGTCACTGAAAACTTCAAATCTTGACCCGTACAAATAATGCCTCCATAACTTCAGAACAAACACCACAGCTGCCAACTCTAAATCGTGTGTCGGATAGTTCCTCTCATGAACCCTCAGTTGTCTCGAAGCATAAGCTATAACCTGCTTATTCTGCATCAACACACCACCCAAACCCAACAACGAAGCATCACAGTAAACCTCAAATGATTCCGACGAACTCGGTAATATCAGAATAGGAGCAGTAGTCAACCTTCTCTTTAACTCTTGGAAACCTTCTTCACATTTTGAGTCCCAAACAAACGCTTGCCCCTTTCTAGTCAACATCGTCAACGGTAACGCCAACTTAGAAAATCCCTCAATGAACTTCCTATAATACCCTGCAAGTCCAAGAAAACTCCTTATCTCAGAAACTGACTTCGGAGCTTCCCACTTAGATACCGCTTCTATCTTAGAAGGATCAACAGCAACACCACCTCTTGAAATCACATGACCAAGAAAACTAACCTCTTCTAACCAAAATTCACATTTAGAGAGTTTAGAAAATAACTTCTTTTCTCGTAGAACTTCTAAAACCACTCTCAAATGCTCAGCATGCTCTTCTTCAGATTTCGAATACACCAAAATGTCATCAATAAACACCACAACAAACTGGTCTAGGTACGGATAGAAAATTCTATTCATATACTCCATGAATACTCCAGGCGCATTAGTCACACCAAAAGGCATTACAGAATACTCATAATGTCCATACCTTGTCCTGAAAGCAGTCTTCTGAATATCCTCAGTTTTCACACGTATCTGATGATACCCAGATCTCAAATCTATTTTGCTGAACACACTCGCGCCAACTAACTGATCCATCAAATCATCAATCCTCGACAAAGGATACCGATTCTTGATCGTCACTTTATTCAGTTGCCTGTAGTCCACACACAACCTCATAGTACCTTCTTTCTTCTTAACCAACAACACTGGTGCACCCCACGGTGACACACTCGGACGAATAAATTTCTTATCCAACAGATCTTCCAACTGACTCTTCAATTCAGCTAACTCAACAGCAGACATACGGTACGGAGCCATCGATATCGGTCTAGTACTAGGTACCAAATCAATCGAGAACTCAACTTCACGTTCTGGCGGTAATTCATTCACTTCTTCCGGAAACACATCAGGAAAATCACACACCACTGCTAGATCACAAATCACCAGTTTATCTTTAACTTCCAAAGTCGCTAACAGCATAAACAACTCTGCCCCATCTGCTACTGCCTCATCCACCTGTCTTGCTGATAGGAACAAACTCTTTCCTTCCTCAATCTCAGGAAATATCACAGTCTTATCAAAACAGTTGATAGAAACTCGGTTAAACACCAACCAGTTCATACCCAAGATAACATCAATCTGCACTAGTGGAAGACACACAAGGTCTATCCCAAAGTCTCTACCAAAAATACTCAAAGGACAATTCAAACAAACTGAAGTAGTAGTCACTGAACCCTTTGCAGAAGTATCAATCACCATACTACCATGCATCTCAGATATCTCTAACTTAAGTTTCACAGCACAATCCAAAGATATAAAGGAATGAGTAGCACCGGTGTCAATAATAGCTACAAGAGGAAAGCCATTAATATAACACGTACCTCGGATCAAACGATCATCTGCAGAAGTCTCAGAACCCGATAAGGCAAAGACCTTGCCTCCTGACTGATTCTCCTTCTTCGGCTTAGGACACTGTGGACTGATATGACCCACCTCTCCACAGTTGAAACAAGTTACAGTCTTCAGCCGGCACTCTGCAGCCAAATGACCACCTTTACCACACTTGAAACACTTCATCTCAGCACTGGTACACTCATGGACACGATGTCCAGCCCGACCACATCTATAACACTTAACAGGGGCACTAGAGTCTCCCCCACTAGGCCTCTTCATCCCACTCTGTCTCTGGAAACCTTTGCCAGCTGCATACGGTTTCCCACGATCATTCTGATTCTTGCCTTTCCTATCAACCCGTTGCTGATAGCTCTCTGCTCTGGCTTTGGAATCCTGTTCAAAAATCCTGCAACAGTCAACCAAGTCAGAAAACACTCTGATCCGCTGATATCCAATAGCCTGTTTGATCTCAGGACGCAACCCGTTCTCAAACTTCACACATTTCGAAAATTCTCCAGCAGCCTCATTATAGGGAGTGTAATACTTCGACAGTTCTGTGAACTTAGCAGCATACTCAGTAACAGACCTGTTACCCTGCTTCAATTCCAAAAACTCTATCTCTTTCTTTCCTCTGACATCTTCTGGAAAGTACTTCCTCAGGAATCTCTCTCTGAACACAGCCCAAGTGATTTCAGCATTCCCAGCAGTTTCTAACTCAGTGCGGGTAGCAACCCACCAATCATCAGCTTCCTCTGACAGCATATGCGTACCGAACCTGACCTTCTGGTTATCGGCACACTCAGTCACTCGGAAGATTCTCTCGATCTCCTTCAACCACTTCTGAGCGCCATCTGGATCGTATGCTCCCTTGAACATTGGAGGATTGTTCTTCTGGAACTCACTCAGTTGACGAGCAGCTCCCATTCCCACAACGTTCGGGTTCCCTCCAAGTACTCCAGCTAGCATACCCAGAGCCTCAGCAATCGCAGCATCATCTCTACCTCTTCCAGCCATCTCTATTCTGAAAACCCAACAAACTAAAACAATAAGTACTGATAGGGTTACACAACACCTATCCCGTACAGGGGAAACAGAATAATTACGACTCGACTCGACCGACTATGCTCTGATACCACTAATGTAACACCCTTCTAAAATACCCCAAATATTTAATTAAAATAACAACATATATAAATCAGAGTAATTATGCATCCAAGGGTGTCACACAACATTTCACACTATTCATCAAAGTAGCCTGTCATGCTCATTTATTTATCAAATAAAACAGTTGCATAATACGCAGCGGATAGAAATCAAATTATCATTCGAAACATGTAACATATTACATGTAAAATGGTTCACAACCAATCAATAAAATATTCAAAACATCCCATCCCGATGTTACATCTATCAGAGCATGACCCACTAAGGAGACTACACTAGACTCCAAGTATTAGCTTCTACTCAACTCATTGCTCGTTACCTGAAAAATAGTTGTAAGGGTGAGTTCCTCAATCAATATAATAAGCATTATAGAATATAATGTCATGTTAAGCAATTTAACACATTAATCACCCTAATCGCAACATACAATCAGTAACGGCACATCAGCTCAACCTCATACTCAACACCAACATAAAACACAAGTATAATCTCAAATCATACTCCATAACAACACAAACACACGTATAATATTGGAATACATCCATTCATATTATACGCCATACATACATTATGCAATGAGACTCCACACATGCGGTACCGACTATTCTTGAACATATAGTTCAAGCTCACCGATCCCTCCAGATACGACTACTAAGCTCACTAGTCCCACTCATTTGAGACCTAGTGACTCACTCACTAATTCCTCACCATGGGAATTAGCTACAGCCCCGAAGGCTAGACTATGCACACTAATCGTCTAGCATGCAAACATCAACAACAAATCCACAATGATTCACTCACTAATTCCTCACCATGGGAATTAGCTACAGCCCCAAAGGCTATGCTATGCACGCTAATCATCTAGCAATGCAGCATCAACAACAATTCACAACGGACATATGCTCACACTCTAAGCCATACAACAGTCCATTCACACATACATGCATAATACATACATTCACATCATTATGCATACCATCATACATCATCAACACATGTATCAACACATCATTATCATGTAAATCAATTCAACACAGTATTAGCACACTCTACTAATACCTATACTGCTCAAAACAGCGGGAACTAATCCCTATTACATCATACGCCAACATAGGCCAACTCTCAATTATGTACACAACATTAAAAAGCCAATTTTCCACTCTGCAACAGTGTTAACCGGTTAACGCCCTGGGTTAACCGGTTAACGCAGGCAAAAACACATTTTCTGGCAAAACGCAACAGTGTTAACCGGTTAACGCCCTGGGTTAACCGGTTAACGCAGGCAAAACAGCACCTTTTCACAATTCAAAACAGTGTTAACCGGTTAACACCCTGGGTTAACCGGTTAACGCAGACAAAACAGCAGTTCCTGCGCTAACACAAGGCAGAATGCAGAATTCTCCGCATTTTCCGCCGTTGGAGGACTTCCGGACCTCCGATTCCGATTCCGTAAAAAGCTATACGTTCGGAATTTCACAACTAACCCAAACACAGATTCAATTACAGTCTAAATACAATTTATCCAACATAATTCTTCAGCATCAATAATCCCAATTAGGGTCAAATCAACGGCTTATCACTACCCATTACATATTATCCCATAATACCCATTAATCGACGATAAACCCCCCCTTACCTGAGTTAATCCGGCAAAATCTCTAAGCTCCAAGCTCTTCTCCAACCTTTTGCTCTCTGGTTCTTCCCCTTTGCCCCTTTTCCTCTTTCACGATCGCTTCTCTGCTTTTCACGTAAAAACCTTATTTTCCAAAAATGAACTCTTTTTCCTTAATTCCCACTTATATATTTTCCAAATTATATTATTATTCCAATAATAATAATAATTCAATAATTCCAACATAATAATAATAATAATAATCCAATTATCTAATTAAATTAATAAATATATTATTAACTTAATTTAAATAATTATCATATTATTATCGGGGTGTTACAAATTGCATGTTAGTAGAACCAAATATAATATCATAAATCATAAATTTGAAATAGTTTGAAATATTTAGAGCATACAAAAGATAGTAAAAGACATATAGCCTCGGGGAAGGCAACTGAAGCATAAGTTTCCTCATAACCTATGCCCCCTCTTGGTTATATCCATGAGCCACTAGCCGGACCTAGTTCCTTGTTATCACTCCGTTTTTGTCCAATTTATTTATAAAAACTCACTTAGTGCCTATAATTTGATGATCTCGCGGAGATGGGACAATATCCCATAAATAATTTCTTTTGAATTGATTTAACTCATCTTGTATGGCCATAAGCCAATGCTCATCAATTAAGGCCTTTTTTGCGTTTTTAGGTTCAATTTGTGACACAAATGCAAAATGATAACATAAATTACTTATCTTAGAGTGTGTTGTCATGCCTTTGGTGATGTCTCCAAGAATGTCGTCGATAGGACGATCCTTGGAAGTACTCCAAGCCAAGGGAAGATAATCCACTTTAGTTGGACTCTCATTCTTCTCTTTTTCAGGATCGCCATCTTCCTCCTTCTTAGGTTTCCCTGCTCCAGGTTGATTAATTCCTTCTTCAGTGTCTTTGAGCATGTCTTCTGAAGACACACATGCATCATGAAAAGAAATACCTATCTCGACATTTCTTGGATAAGATTCATCAAAAGTGACATGCACAAATTCTTCACCAGTAAGTAATTTCTACATTACCTTTACCAAGTATAACACCCTTATTATTGTCTCCGTAGATCACATATCCCTTCTTCTTTTCTGTGAATTCAATGAATAGAGAAATGTCACCCGTCATATTCCTTGAGCATCTAGTGTCGAGAAACCACATTCTCTCCATGGAGCCAAGACATTCAACCTACAAGATCAAACAAGTCTGCTAGGTACCTAATTTTCATTGGATCCTTGAGAGTGAGTGGAAACATTGTTGCACTTGGGCAACCATTTAAATACACCTTTAGGAACTAATTATTTTCTAAATCTTTCATTTAGAAATGGTATGGACTTTCTTGCAGCAATAATGACAAGTCAAATGATGATGAGAGTGACTTTCACTATTTGATTCCCTTACAACAAAATTATACTTTTTGTACGGTACATTTAAGGATCTTTTAAATTTTTGTTATATCAATACCGAAGGTAACTTTTGGTTCTAAAGCCTTGTTCAATTTGGATTTTAGAGTAATAACCTCTTTTTGCCAAATGTGATAAGTTTCTCAATAAAACCAAGAAGACTTCTCATCCTCAACATTAAATTTTGGAACATCTAACATAGTTTGCTTAAGAGCTTCCATTTGTTTTTCAGTTTCTAAAGCTCTGGCTTCTAAGTATGAAAATATTCTTTTATTTGAAGCCAACCTTTTAAAAGCTTTTATGACTTCACCATATAGATTTTCCAAAGTAATTTGTAAATTAGAATAATACATTTTATCAATAGGTTCATATTTGGAACGACTTACATTCTTCTTCTTGTGATAGGACATGAGGCAAGGATTTTCCATTTCATCACTTTCACTTGTGCTTCCTTCATTTGAGGATTCACTATAACTTTTCCAAGTGATGTATGCTCTTTTAGGCTTTCTAGACTTCTTTTGTCGACCCTTTCCTTTATCCTTCTTAAGCAATGGAAAATCCGTCTTTTAATGATCGGCTCTTCCACAATTATAGCATGAACCTTTAGATTTTTACATCATATTCTTATTTTCCCTTGAGGTATTTGAATGCCTTCTATAGTTGATGAGATTCTTGTAGGAATGCTTTATTCCATTCCTATTAATATACTTATGGTACCTTCTAACAAACGAATCCAATTCTTCATCATCCGAGCACTCACCATCACTAGTTCCACTATCATCTTGCTCTTTAGTATAAGACTTAGAACTATAAGTCATTAAAGTAATTGACTTTTCGTCCACCTCCTTTTCTTTGTTCTTCTCCTTCTTAAGCTTCTTTTGATGTTTCTCCAAGCACATGAGATCTTGTTAATGTTCTTCAAGCTTACCAAACAAAGTAGTAGTGTCTAATGTTAAGAGGTTATTAGCTTCCTTGATTGCGGTGACCTTAGATTGCCATTCCCTATTAAGAAATATAAAAATTTTCTTACTAGCAATTTCATCGGAAACAAGTTTACCAAGTGCATTCAAACGATTTACAAGATGAGTGAACCTCTTTTGCATATCGGAAATGGTTTCACCATGCTTCATATGAAAGAGTTCAAACTCTTGGTTCGAAGTATTGATTATAGCTTGTTTAACTTCATTTCTACCCTCATGGGCAACTTGAAATGAGTCCCACATAGCTTTAGTGGTTGTGAAATTAGAAACACGATAAATATTCATCAACCCCTAAAATTGATATTAGAATATTCCTTTCTTTCCGATCACATGACCACTTTTTCTCATCATCCATGTTCCATTGTGCTTCCGATTTAGGTACAACACCACCATCCGCATTGGTCATGATAATTTCAAATTGACCATTTTGGATGGAATTCCATACATTTCTATCAATAGATTTGATATGGACACGCATGCAATCCTTTCAATAACCATAATTTTTGCCATTGAAAATAAGCATTGCATCATACTCCCCTTTAGGTTCGGAAGCATAATCTAATCAGCGATTTTGAAGCAAAAGATAAATCGATGCTCGTGATACCACTTGTTAGATGACAATAACGAACTAGAGGGGGGGGGGGGAGGGGGGGTGAATAGATTGCAAATAAAATTTTCTTCGATTTAAAAATCTATTCTAAAAAATTATTTACTATGGCAAGCAAAATAAATTTTGGATCTACACTCGTGTATTCCGAACCGTTATTGGAAGAATAAGATATATGTATAAACCGTAAAAAAACGTAAACCAATTATGAGAAATAAATCACTATTTTTTCTAAAATAATATTTGAACAATTAACACTTTGTAATCAATTTGCAATGAAATAGAAAACAAAAATTAACTAAGACAATTTATCAAACATTTGGTGTGCAATAAACACCAAGCTGTTTTTTTGTGTGTTGATGATATGAAAAACCAATTACAATTTTTTAAGATTGTAATTATCTTAAAAAATAGTATAAAATACTTCAACATAAACAAAATTATCAGTATATGAAATTGCACACTAAATGAATTATCAAATTGGAGAGAGAGAGAGAGAGAGAGAGAGAGAGAGAGAGAGAGAGAGAGAGAGAGAGAGAGAGAGAGAGAGAGAGAGAGAGAGAGAGAGAGAGAGAGAGAGAACAAGGGTTTATTTAGGCAATTTCTCAATTGTCCCCACTATGGACACGTTTGTCTCCAATTCCAAATAGAATTGAGATATTGAATTAACCTTTATAGATGTTGTATATAAGAGAGAAATAGAAATACAAACCCATTAATCCTAAGTTTGATGTTGATTCTATCTTCTTCTTTTCCCTTCATTTCTTCAAATCTTTCACTCGAATGAATCCAAATTGAAAATTCTTGTCCTAGGCCTTTCAATTGATCCTCCGATTATCGCTACTCCTTTGACAGAAACTCATTTCTTCAAAGCACTTGGCTGAATCCAAATTGAGAATACTCGTGTAAAAACCCCCAAATCACCCTTGATCTTTGAAGGAAAACCCTAGTTGGTTTTATCAATGAAATCCCAAAAAGTACTCAATCCATTTTTATTACAACAATCCAAAATTGGACCTTATCAATCTTGTTTCTAGATGACACTAAAAAAATGATCATGTGTAATTGTTGAATGTATGCATAGAAAAAGGTTCACGATGATGAGAAAATTCTTTGTATGTTCTTGGTTTCAATTTCTTCAAAATGATGCATGAATTCATATGTGTGTGTGTATGTGTGTGTGTGTGTGTGTGTGTTTGTGTGTGTGTGTGTGTAAGAAAGAAATAACAGAGAAAAAATAGATTTTTTTAGAAAACTTACAAGTTTGAAAAAATTAAAACAATATGTATTCACTCCCAGATGTTATGTGTCGACCCACATATGTTATGTGCCAATCCACAAATGTTATTTGTTGACACATAGAAGGCAAAAACTTTGATTTTAAAAGTTTGGAAAATTAAAACAGTATGTATTGACTCCCGAATGTTATGTGTCGACCCACAAATATTATGTGTCGATCCACATATGTTATGTGTCTACACATAGAAGGCATAAACTTTTATTTTAAAAGGCCTTCAATATGTGTCGACCCCAAGAGTGCAGGAGTCGACCCATAACCTTGTTTTTCATTTAAAATCATAACTTTGACTTGTAAACTTATTTCTAACCTGATTTTAAGTGGCCTAAGATGAAAATCCACATCTAGATATAGAGAATAAGATCCAATGTACACAAATACTAAGTGTCCTAGTTTTCACATCATTTAAAATATTTCTAAGAGGATAGTGCACTCACATGGTGGATCACTTAGAGCAGTTTGCACCATATACGAAGGTGACACCCTGAAGAACCACCTTATGTACCCGTCGACATAGCTTGAGTCGCTCTTAGCTATGGTACTTCGTGCCTCATCCGTTACTAGATGACTAAGACAATCATAAAAAATGGCATCCATATCTCTACGTGTCATAACAGGAAGAGTAGAGACAATAGGGTGTCTGAGAATAGTCAGAGTGTAGACGAACTATAGCATGACCCGCCCAGTCAAATGAGGAAATTTCAGAGGTGAACCCAAGCCAACCATACCGAGTATAATACTATGTCGTCAAATGGCCGCTTCTCATGGTGATTGACATAACTATTAAAGTGCATATCCCCGACAACCAAGCAGTAAAGATACACTCAGAACGACTCTATCACCTAGTTCCCTCTGAATGGGGAAACGAAAAAGCACACGACATATCCTTAGTATAAGTCGGTACACACGATCAATCAGAGATGCGCGAGAATTGTTGGAGGATCCAAGCCTAAAAACTGTTGGAACACATAAGTCATTAGTAAGGGCGTTGCAAAAATGTAATGAAATTACACACAAACATTAAAAAAAAAAAAAATTACCGTAAGTAGTATGGTGATGCCTGTGAAATGCTTCATCTTCCACCTACAACCCTTTGATAACTTCGAGTAAAAGTATACCAAATAAGCGGACCCCAATTGTACTCATGGATCTGCTCGAAGTCCTCGAAGTACCGTAAGTAGACGAAATCCACTTAAGTGGTACTCTTTTCTACAAAAATCGCAGTGCCAACCAAATATAGTAGATATGCTCTCATACCACACTCTCTATAGATCCCCGCCTTCTCGTTATCCCTCTAGTCTGCTCTGCTCTAAGGAGCTCGTATGTATATACCTTTTCAGGAATTAAAACCTAGCATGAGCCACTCTAGTTTTTTCAAACTCCCTCATGGAATCCTCTAGGTGAAATCTCAGATAGTCTACCATCAACTCTAGTGCCTCGTCTTTGCTAATCAACCCATGATCTAGAAGTTTCCCTCTAATCGGAAGATGCAATAAACATAATACTTCGTCGAGTGTGATAGACATATCACCAAGCGGTAGATGAAATGATGACGTCTCAGTGTGCCATATCTCCAAAATTTATTAAGCATATTGTGATTGACCGTAACATAACCTGTCTTATAAAAGTCCTTCATCCTAGATAAGGACAAATCATCCTGAAACTACTCATCATTAGGTTGAGGCAAGCCATTAATCTTCCGCCCATGGTTAATAAACTTAAGCGGATCACGATCCTGTAGAAAAATAAATCTATGTCAGAAACTTGTAATATAATAATAAACGTAATTTACAAAGAATGAACCCAACTAATTTTACCTCTTCGTCCCAGATATGTCTGGAAGTATGGTCCGGGTACAGAGGCATCAATGACAACTTTACAGAGTCTCCTCCAAATTCATGAGGTGGCACTGGCTCATCAGCATGAGGTCCCTCCGGTGCCTCAGTTACCATCGGTAACTCGGGTACCTCTGGCATCTAAATAGGTGAAACTTGTCTCCTCTAGGAGGATGAAGGCACTGATGCGCCAGTAGGTGACACCCGTCTCCTATAGGAAGAAGAAGATGGAGAAACATGAGCCCTAGAAGTCGATGCCTCCACATGAACTAGGCTAGAGTGAACAAGAGCCTCCGAAACCTAACTATTCTTCCTCCGGGATGATGCTTGTTGTGCAATTCTCTTGTGCCCCAGGTGTCGTATCTATCATCCATAATGAATGTAAGTAAACCAGACAAGTGTGAGACAATTAGTACAAGCAACCCTACAAGTAAGAAAAACAAAAAAAAAACTGATAAATTACGGAGATGCATCTCCCGTTCTTGGGAATCCAAAAGTTGAAAAATTCCGGAGATGCATCTCCAGAATTTCCTGCAACTTATCAAGTCCGTCAATGGCGGTAATGGATACCGCCAAACCCCAAAAATAATGCTTTGATCGTTATTTTTAACAATCAAACAAATTTTACTGTATGTATAAACTATCATTCATGCAACTTTTAATCATTTCTTACCTAAATCATCAATTTCTATTCATTTATACAAAACTCAAAAAACTTAAAAAAAAATAAAAAAAATTACAAATTGAGAATTTGCTTCAGTGTTAAATGATGTCTCTCGTTGTCTATCAGATAAATGAATTCTAAATGTTATATTACTTATAAACAATACAAACACAATATAAATCAAAGAGATTGGATGATGTAATGTAATATTCATCTTGACAAGAATTTATTTATCGAATATCATCCAATATGTATGTATCAAAAGCACAAGGGCTATAGCTCAGTTAGGTAGAGCACCTCGTTTACACACGCGCCAATGTTTTTTCATAGGAGTCCATCATGTAATTAAAAGAGTTGATATACTTGATGTTGATGGAAGAAGCTTTGAACTTGATTGATTGATTTTGAAAGAATGTGAGTTGAGAGAGTTTGAGAATTTTTTTTAGTGATTTTTAAAAATGAGAAAGAAGAAGGATTCTGACGCGTTTTAGAACCATTACCGTCCCAAGATACATTTCTGAAATAATTACGAAGATGTATCTCCGATTTTTTTTAACATTAAATCTAAAATTTATTTATTCAGAATACGTCCGAAGATGCATCTCTAAAATTTATGAATATTTTATTATTTTCAATTGGTGTACTAGTTGCTTTAAAAAAATCTCATATCTAATATGTTTTAGGTCCATAAAATAGTCTTGTTATACGTTTGTGTCCCTACAAAATAGGACGTTAACCACTTCTTAATACGTTTAAGGTGATATTTCATTTCATGTGGAATAATTATCACATGCAAAATCGATTTATTTTTTGGTACAATGCAACATCGATTTATAAGATAAGCTAACTATTTATAAAACATTTTCAAGATAAATTTCACTCATATCCACTCATGTATAAGAAAGAGCATCCAATGTTAGATTCAATAAATGGGTGTTTCTATTTTTCGTTAAAAGGAAAGAAGGATAACGAGGAGTCTAACCGATCTTAGTTAGATTTTATCAACTTAAATCTTTGGTTGGAGTTAAGTCTTAAATTTAGTTTTTCACTTATTTCACATTTTAAAAATTACTCTTTCGTTGGTTGGATATATGAAAATCTAAGCCAACACTTGTCATAAGTACGAGCTAAATGATGGAAAGTTCATTCGACAACCATCTTATTTTTATTTATTTGAATTAAGTATCGGGATATCCGTGCGTTCGCACTAGTTTCAGTGTGCTATACGTTATTATTAAAAAAATATTTTAAATAAATAAAAAATTATATTTTATTAAAAATAAAATTGTTAAAAAAAAGTGTGTATGAAAAGAAAAAATAATTTAAAATATATATTTATAATAAAGAAAAAAAATTGGATGAAGGAAACATTAAAATAGATATAATGTATAAATTAGTTATGAATTTATTTTTAGAAAATAGAATAATGTTAAGTAAAAATTGTATAAATAGTTATAAAATCATTATCATAAAATAAAAATAGGTCATGGAAAAAATCACAATGGACATTGCAGGGCCCATTAGATTATCTTGTTGATTTTAATGTGGATCTGATGGCACATTAAGTCCAAGATTCAATTTAAGAAATGTGCATAAGTCAGTGTGTATAACAAACGAAACATATGGATTCTTTCACTAAAACATATGTGTAACATAAAACACCAAATTCAGAAACGTTCACTCTTCCTTCTCCCAGGTTGAGACACAATGAATCGCATTTGAAAGCTTGAAATGACGTCATCGAAGAATGGAGGAGACAAAGTCGGGTAAGAAAAGTTTGATAATCGCGTTGTAACATGAGTATCCAACGTATTTTCAAATTCGAATAGATTTTCGTTAATGTTTTGCATGTAGAGTTTGAAACATATTGTGTGGTTCTGATAGAGTTTAATGTCTTGTCGAATTTGTTACAGAGGTTCAGGCGATAAATTTGGAGATCCAGAGTGGATTTGAAACACTCGACGAAATGCATGCTGAGGAAAAAGGAAAAGTCGTTATGGGTTCAAGAAAGAAGGATTTGCAGATTTCTCGAAAGACTGACACAACTAAGGAAGCCACATAAGTCGAAAAATCAAACTCAACTGAAAGTAATAGGTAACATATTGGTGTCCATCTTATACTTGATTTTGGTTTATAAAGTTGTAGTAGTCGATGACAAATAACGTATTAATGGCCGTTACATTGCAGTTGGGAAGAAAGCTCTGGAAGTGACGTGTCCGATAGTGAGATTCAAGAAATGATCAGGATTCGTGAAAAGGCTATAACGGCGTTAGATTCACCAAACCTGGATATTCGCACGAATCCATCAGATGATGATGAAGACTCAAAGGAGGAGTATTGATGGGAAATGGTTGTTAGTTTCGGATACAAAGTGGAAAAAAATGTTCTGGTATGTTGGTGTATTAGTTAAAGTTGTTTGGTTTTTAGAGATGCATCTAAGTTGGTTATAACTTAATCTGATTGTATAATATGTTTGATGCAATATTTTCCCAGGTGAACCAGAAGGTGATTGAGATTATTGACTGTGATAATGGAGATAAGTATTTCGGGAAAGTGCACTATGCAAAGAGAAAGAATAAGGTGGTAAAGCTGGAGAAATTCATCGGCAAGGGGTGGTACAAATACCTGAAGAAGAAAAAGCTCCGCAGAGGAGACAAGGTGGGTTTTACGATTTGTAGTCTTCTAAACCGTCTAATTGTGTATATTATCAAGCGTGGAAGATATGGTCTTAGTGTTTGATGCAAAGAGAGTGGAAGTAAATATCAATAGTTATGGGTTTTAAAAGTATGGATCAAAATGTTAAGAACTATAAGACCCCAATTTTGTCCCTAAGATCCCTCATGGCATCATAATATTGCATTGCATAGCCTCAAGGATCATTGAGCATCTTGGCTCCCTTTCCCTTTGGGTAGGGATCTCTTGTGAGTGGTTTGAGATCACCAAGCATGCTTGAATTGAATATCATTGCTTTTCTCATTTTGTTTACTAACCAAAAGCACAAAAATATGTCACTAACATCTTTTGTTTGTAGCTTAAGCAATCACCAAGTCAAGAGTTTCAAGAAGATCCTTTGTGCAAGAGATGAGGTATTTCCTTGGGATGAGGATCACATAATTATTATAAGGAGCTTACATGGGCTAGAGTTTCATTTTGAAGCTATTTCACCAAGTGGTAGAAGCTCAAGTTAATCAAGACATTTCAAGGTCATCTGAGGACCAAATGTCAACTGTGTAGTCAACTGAGGGCTATGAGGTGGGGAAATGAGTTGAGATACCTAAATCATGTTCAAATGGGGTCTATTCATCATTCTAAACATCCATCTTGAAGATTCAAAGGTCATGGAAAAAGTTACTAAAAATGGAAAATGACCTATAATTCAAAGTTTCCAAATTTGGCAAGTTTTTGGTCCACTTTCAACTTGACTTGTCAATGTCAAAGAAGTTTCAAATGGATTTTTGGTGAACATGAAAGTTGTATATTTTTGTCTCCCCTTTCCAAAAAAGTCCTAATTCATGTCCATATGATGAATGGTTGAGGAGTTATGGTCATTTGATCACAAAGTGTGCATGGAAATTCAAAATGGCATAACTTTTGATACAATGCTTCAAATTGGTTCATTCTTTTTGCAAAATGCTTCTCATGTTCAAGACATCTCAAAATGAGCTTTTCCATGCATGGGAAAAGTGTGTATGTTCATTATTTCACATATGTGCAAATTGAAGAAAGTGAGCTTTCGATAGTATCAAAGAGTATCCGTCTGAGCCTCCAATCCTGTCTCCGCCTGTAGAAGGAAGACCTTTGATCATGTATCTGACAGTTCTTGAAGACTCGATGGGTTGTGTACTTGGTTAGCAAGACGGATCAGGGAAGAAAGAATATGCCATCTACTACCTAAGTAAGAAGTTCACTGATTGCGAGTTTCGATACTTAATGCTTGAGAAGACATGTTGTGCTTTGGCTTGGGCCGCTAAGCGTTTACGCCAGTATATGATAAATCATACAACTTGGTTGATATTCAGAATGGATCCAATCAAGTACATCTTTGAGAAGCCTTCTTTAACCGGGAGGATTACCCGTTGGCAGATGTTGTTATCTGAGTATGATATTGAGTATCGAGCTCAAAAGGCTATTAAAGGTAGTATCTTGGCTGACCACTTGGCACATCAGCCTATTGAGGATTATCAGTCAGTTCAGTATGATTTCCCAGATTAGGAGATTTTGTATTTGAAGATGAAATATTGCGATGAGCCTACACTCGATGAAGGGCCAGAGCCTGGTTCCCGATGGAGTATGGTATTTGATGGCGCTGTAAATCAGTATGGAAATGGTATTGGGGCAGTCATTATTACTCCTTAGGGCACACACATTCCTTTTACAGCAAGGCTAAATTTCAAATGCACGAATAATATGGCTGAGTACGAGGCCTGTATTATGGGATTGGAAGAATGCATTGATCTAAGGATCAAGCATCTTGATGTTTATGGTGATTCGGCCCTCGTTATCAATCAGATCAAGGGTGAATGGGAGACGAATCAGCCTGGTCTTATTCCATATAGGGATTACGCGAGGAGGATTTCAACGTTCTTTACTAAGGTTGACTTCCATCATATTCCTCGAGATGAGAATCAGATGGCAGACGCTCTTGCTATGCTTGCTTCGATGATTGTGGTAAAACATTGGAATGAAGTTCCAAATATCATTGTGATGCGCTTGGATAGACCAACTCATGTGTTTGCAGTTGAAGAAGTGAAGGATGATAAGCCATGGTATTATGACATCAAGTGTTTCCTCCAGAACCAGGTTTATCCGCCTGGGGCATCTGTGAAAGATAGGAAGACTTTGAGAAGATTGTCAGGCAGTTTCTACCTCAATGGCGAAGTGCTTTATAAGAGAAATTTTGACATGGTGCTGCTCAGATGCGTGGATAGACACAAAGCAGACATGTTGATGACTGAGGTCCATGAAGGTTCATTTGGTACCCATTCCAATGGACATGCCATGGCTAGAAAGATGTTGAAAGCAGGCTACTATTGGCTGACAATGGAGTCTGACTGCTGCAAATATGTGAAGAAATGCCATAAGTGTCAGATTTATGCGGATAAGATTCATATTCCCCCGACACTTCTGAATGTGATTTCATCACCATGGCCTTTCTCTATGTGGGGAATTGACATGATTGGCATGATTGAGCCGAAAGCGTCCAATGGACACATGTTTATTCTCGTAGCAATTGATTACTTCACTAAGTGGGTTGAGGCGGCGTGATATGCAAATGTGATCAGGCAGGTAGTTGTGAAGTTTATCAAGAATCAACTTATATGCCGTTATGGTGTGCCAAATAAGATCATTACTGATAATGGATCTAACTTGAATAACAAGATAATGAAAGAGTTGTGTAGTGAGTTCAAGATTGCACACCATAATTCTTCTCCTTATAGACCCAAGATGAATGGGGCTGTTGAAGCTGCTAATACGAATATCAAGAAGATTATCCAGAAGATGGTTGTTACGTACAAAGATTGGCATGAGATGCTGCCATTTGCTTTGCATGGATATCGTACATCTGTCCGCACTTCAAGAGGGGCAACCCCTTCCTCTCTTGTGTATGGCATGGAGGCCGTACTCCCAGTAGAGGTGGAGATCCCATCAATGAGAGTTTTGATGGAAGCCAAGTTGACTGATGCTGAATGGGTTCAGAGTCGCTATGACCAGCTGAATTTGATTGAAGAAAAGAGATTGACTGCCATGTGTCATGGTCATTTGTATCAGCAGAGAATGAAGAAGGCTTTTGATAAGAAGGTCAAGCCTCGTGTGTTCCGAGAAGGTGACCTTGTGCTCAAGAAAGTCTTGTCTTTCGCGCCCGATTCCAGGGGCAAGTGGACTCCAAACTATGAAGGTCCATATGTTGTTAAGAGAGCCTTTTCAGGCGGTGCTTTGATACTTACAACTATGGATGGGGAGGATTTCACTCGTCCTGTGAATTCAGATGCAGTCAAGAAATACTTCGCCTAAAATAAAAACAGAATGGCTCGCTAAGTTGAAAACCCGAAAGGGCGGCTTAGGCAAAAATGAGCGTCTCGGTGGATTGAAAACCTGAAAGGGCGATCCAGGCAAAAGTTAGAGACATAAAAAATGAATATATGCATCCCGCTAGATTGAGTACCTCATCCTGGGGCAATCTAGGCAAAAAAATTAGGGATTTGGCAAGTAACTGCATCCTGACAAGACTGTGTTCTACAACTGTCATCCATCAGAGATTCTTGCTCATTCGTCATCAACCAAAGCTTCGAATACATCGAATTAAGAATTGGTGGAGAAATGGTCATTATGTTCAATGTATCCCTTTTCCAATATATATCACCAATTTCAAACTTGTAAAGATCTATGGAGTCTTGCCATTTGCAGACTACCATTCTATCAAATAAATTTGAGCCTTTATCCAATTATTTACACTCTTATTTGTTTCTATTCAACAAATGTTTCGCATGTTTTAATTAAGAAAATATCATTGTCATAAACAAACAAATTTTTCACAAATTATTTTTAAACAAAGTGAACATTCACAATGATGAAAGGATACTTAAGGGATCCTCAGTGCTCTCCCAAGGGTGGCATGATTTCCAACAGGGTAAGACATTTGTTCATGTTCCTAGCATGACTGTATCCTCTTCTCCCAGAATATATGTTGTGGTTTTTCCCACCGAGTGGAGTGCTTATTAAGGTTATTCACCTCCCCTCCCTTCAGCAGAGCAGTGGTCTTCCCTCCTCAGCAGATGTGTCCTCTTTGGAAGATTCGGTATTTGGTGGTTGATCCCCAGAATTCCTTCATTTCCTCGGATAAATCCCCAGTAGAGTTGCTTATGTGGCAGATTCTACCTGTGCACTGAACTCCTTTCCCCAGCTGAGACCGATGATTCATCCCTGCAGAGATATTGTTATCTCTGATCCCCGGCAGATTGGTTATTCTCCGGTGATCCTGGCTCCTTCTCTTGAGATGTAGTACCGGGTGGTTGATTCCTGGACATGTGTATGTTAGATATTTCTGTTTGTCAGCATTCATCATACATAAATCACACATATGTGCATATAACCTTCAAACATTTGGATATTCATATTGCATTTTTTCCATATATCTATTGTTTGTTATCCTCTGCTAGTTGGTAATACGTTTCCCAAGCAGATGTCGGTGTCTGATCCCTCAATATAGAGTCAGCCCCTTTAAGCAGAAAGTGTTTATCTTTCCTTCCGCATTCCCCACTGAGTTATATCCTCGTGGACGACGGTTATTTTTGCTTCCTCCCAACACATATATTGGGATGGGTTCCCCTATTGAGTTATATCCTCATTAGGATGAGTCTCGATTCAGTTTGCCTTTTTGGTTTGATCCTAAATTGGCCTCTTGTGACTGTCTCTGGTGTTTCCCTATGGTAAATGGATAATTGCTCAGTAATCAATAATTATTCACCTTATCCTCAGCGGAGTTTGTGGTTTTCTACCCTTATACCGGTAGTTGTAAACCCTATTACCCCCCCCCCCCCCCCTTTGCAGAGTTAACCATTGTTGTTCATCCTAGTTGATGACGGTTACTCTTCCGTGGTTTTCTACCCAGTATCCGGTAGATGTAATCCCCTCTTTGACGGTTATCATTATCCAATATTCGGTATTGATATTCCCTCCTTCTTTTGGATAATTGCTCTGATTAAGCAATTTTATCCCCAGCGGGTCCTCTTTCATTTACCGTTTGCCGGTGATGTTTGTTGCTCCCCTTGTTTGGTCATCATTATATACCTAGTTTTGGCATCCCGATGCCTTTCTCTGTCGGTCGATTTATCCTTTATTAACCCAGTAACCGGTTGTGGATAATCTTCCATGCGAGTATATTATCTACGTTCCGACGGTAATAGATAATATATCTCATGCACTCTTTGGTCGAAGCCTTTTGTTCTTCCCCAGTCGAGTAAGATTCGTATCCCTGTTTTGGAATCGAATGTCCATCCCATAATCGAGTTTGCGTTCAACCCTCTTTTTGGATGATGAGTGTTTTGGGAATATTCCCCAATTCATGCTTTGGTTGGTCACCTATTATATGCCCAGTAACCGGTATCCCTGGTGTTTCTTCCTTCTGCTCCCTATTATGACTTTGGTCCCCTGTGGAGTCAGATTTTCCTGAGTTGAGATATACCTTTTAGGTCTTCCTCAGATGATTTGGTTGATTGATATCTCTCACCCTTATACCGGTCTTAGATATTCATTCTTCCCGAGCTTGTTGTTCTCTCACCCTTATACCGGTGATCAGATCACATGTCTCATTGAGCTTGTTACCCAATAACCGGTAACACCTCATCCCGCTGCTTCCCCCGGAGAGTCTTTTTAGACATCCCCAGCGAGGTATCTGTTGTGGATCGCCTTTTGCTGCGTTGGCATATTCCCCAACACATGCACCTTCGAGTCAGCTCGATGTCCTTCCATTGGGTTTATCCCTTTGGAGACTCTTTTCCCCAGCTTTGAGTCGTGACCTGCTCACGTGGTTTCAGTCCTTTACTCCCCGGTAGAGTCCCTTCCCCATGGAGTGGAGAACTCATAGGGATTATCAAATTTCTCCAGATGTCTTTTCTTCTTTGTGGACACATATCCCCACAGAGTTTGTTTGTTTTGCATACATACATTTGCATTATGAGGTCTCTTAGGGACCAAAATTTGTCTCTTTGTTATTATTTAAGCCCATTCTACCTCGTTGAGACGAAGATTTTAACCTTCACTTCTCCGGCTAGAATGACCTTAAATAGGGGCATCTGTAAGACCCCAATTTTGTCCCTAAGATCCCTCATGGCATCATAACATTGCATTGCATAGCCTCAAGGATCATTGAGCATCTTGGCTACCTTTCCGTTTGGGTAGGGATCTCTTGTGAGTGGTTTGAGATCACCAAGCATGCTTGAATTGAATATCATTGCTTTTCTCATTTTGTTTACTAACCAAAAGCACAAAAATATGTCACTAACATCTTTTGTTTATAGCTTAAGCAATCACCAGGTCAAGAGTTTCAAGAAGATCCTTTGTGCAAGAGATGAGGTATTTCCTTGGGATGAGGATCATATGGTTATTATAAGGAGCTTACATCGGCTAGAGTTTCATTTTGAAGCTATTTCACCAAGTGGTAGAAGCTCAAGTTAATCAAGACATTTCAAGGTCATCTGAGGACCAAAAGTCAACTGTGCAGTCAACTGAGGGCTATGAGGTGGGGAAATGAGTTGATACACCTCAATCATGTTCAAATGGGATCTATTCATCATTCTAAACATCCATCTTGAAGATTCAAAGGTCATGGCAAAAGTTACTAAAAATGGAAAATGACCTATAATTCAAAGTTTCCAAATTTGGCAAGTTTTTGGTCCACTTTCAACTTGACTTGTCAATGTCAAATAAGTTTCAAATGGATTTTTGGTGAACATGAAAGTTGTAGATTTTTGTCTCCCCTTTTCAAAAAGTCCTAATTCATGTCCATATGATGAATGGTTGAGGAGTTATGGTCATTTGATCACAAAGTGAGCATGGAAATTCAAAATGGCATAACTTTTGATACAATGCTTCAAATTGGTTCATTCTTTTTGCAAAATGCTTCTCATGTTCAAGACATCTCAAAATGAGCTTTGCCATGCATGGGAAAAGTGTGTATGTTCATTATTTCACATATGTGCAAATTGAAGAAAATATTCAACATTTATTTTTGGCTTAAGATGCAAGCAAACAAATCTTCAAATCTTGACCATTGAATGTCCATAAGTGAATTGAGATCATAACATGGAGCTGATCACGTGGATTATGGCTACATGAGCTCATTTTGCATTTTTGCAAGATGCTTCATATCTTATTAATCATGATTAACCAATGGAAAATATGATTAGCATTGTGATTAGCATGAGATATAAATACTGAAACCCTAATCATAACTGAAAAAAACCACCATTTCAGATCTGAAATTGAAGAACTCTCTCCAAATTTCTCTCTCTTCGAATCTTCATTTTCCTCACACAATTCTCCAAGATCTTTGTATTTTCTTGTTCCTGGTGCTTCACTGAGCAACATTCATCCATCATTTGGTGCAATTCATCAAGGAATCGAGCAGTACAAGAGCATGAACATGGCAATCAGATTTGGAAATTGAAGTAGATTCAAGAGGATTCAACCGTTCATTTTTGCTTAAAGCTTCATAGGAGGTGCATAGGAGTTGATATGGAGCTTTTGAGCTTGTGAGAACGCGTGTACAACAACCTCCATTTCAAGGTGACTTCAATTTCGATCTCTCCTTTTGCTGTTTTTAGATCATAGATTTGTAGATCTCATTGAGTAGAGCATGTACATATGATTAGAATTGAGTTTGGCTGAGAATTGAGCATGTAGTGTTGAATGGAAGTTTGGATCTAGAAAATGTTTCCCTTCGATTTGCAAAATCCAGGTAGAATTAGGATGATCCAATAGCATATTTGGAATCTATGTTAAAAACCGAGTCGAATGGTATAGGACTCGTGAGATTCTGGAAATTTTCACAGCGGCGCCACCGCGCGTCTCGTCGGAGAAGACGACCGGAGCTGTAGCTCCGGTGTCTGCGTGTTTAGGGTTTTGTCTGACTGTGTTTGCCATGTGTGCCTTGCGTGTGAGTTTGATTGGATGCGGATGCCTTGACCATAGCCACGCACGCTTTGAAATGCTGATTGTGCATGCTGAGTGGATAAATGAAACACATCGTTTCATTAATTCAAATCTGAGCCTTTGATCTTGATGCGCGCCATATCTGATGGCTGTGGTTATTTCTGAGTTTATTTGAATTAATTCTTTTCCCTCCATTTTTCATGCATTATCCAATTATTTTGCTCATTTTGTAAAATTCATAAAAAATGCAAAAATGATCCAAATGAGTCCCAATTTTTTTTCATGATTTTGTATTGATGTCTACTTTTTTATGGTGCTGAATTCATGAATTGTTGATGTCTAGATTTTTATTTGTGAATTTTTGAATTGATGTTGTGCCAATTTGATCTATTGCATTCAATGCATTATGAAATCTTCATCTTTGAGCCGTATGATCCAATTTTTTGCATATATGACATTCACACATGATATGAATTTTTGGTCACTGGTTTGGATTTTTTCTCACATGTTATCATCACTTTTGACACATAGAGAAAAGTGTGACAATTTGTGTCACATTTTTAACATTGAATTGGTGCATTTTTGTTCACATAACATTTGCATCATTCTGGATTTGATTTTTTGCATGTTGAACATTAATGACATGATGAATTTGTATAAAAATTCTCAAAGTCATTGCATGCATTTCTGATTTGGTATGAATTTTCTAAGTTGGAAGCTCATTTTGTGCATATTTTTGAGGCTTTTTGAAGCATTTGAATGATATTTGGAGTATGGTGGATCTTTGGCCATGGTGATTGGTGTTTAGGGGTCCATATGGTTCTATTTGGGGCTTGTGATTTGATTCATCTCATGCCATTGGTTGTTTATGCTTTGTTGTGTTGATTGGATGTACATAAGCTAACTTTTTTGTTTTGTTTCAGGATTGGATACTTAGCATTGGTAATTGGGTTTGTTCTCACTTTGTGAGATGCAAATACATTGAGTACTGACCTATTGTTGTTTTGTAGGTTTTTAATTGATGTGATGAACTCATGAGCTCATTTGAGTGCTAGGGAACTTATACACTGAATTGTGTAACTGTTAGAGGGTTTCACTGTTTGTATGTTGGTTTTATGACTGAAGTACTAACTATTTAGTCTTTGTACAGGTATCTTAGTTGCTTGCTTGCTTTAGCTCTTGCTTGAGCATTGGATTATGGTTGACACACCACTCAGGTAGTTAGCTTCTTAATTCATGTAGTCTGAAGTCCTGTCACCTTTTTGACAGGCATTTTGCTGGCAAGTCCTCCTTCAGAGGCTCTGTTTGTGTTGTTTAAAATAGTGCCCAAAGACCTCCAAGAAGAGGCATGTGTTATTTGATAAGACCTCCAAGAGAAGAGGCAATTGACGGATAAAAGGGATTAGTAGCCAATCCCCCGTTATTCAGTGTGTCGTTCTTTATGCTCGCACTACGTGCTGATGCTTCTGAACATGTGCCCCAGATCTTTGTCCAGAGTCTGTCAAGTGGAAAAGGATCCCACTTTCTAGATCTCCACGCTTTCTTTGTCATGAGCTTACCCTGGCCAGGGTTAAGAGCATGAGGTCTCATCCTCATTACGATTTGATCAGCTTCACCCTAATGATTCCATGTTAGTGGTTAAGAGCTACATATTACCCTTTACAGTTTGGCTTGTTTGTCGAGGTTGACATGACCCCTCTTGACTAAAGCCCACCCATTGTTTGAGCCTCTTGTATGGATATAGTGTGTGATGTTTGTTTACTTGTGAGTTAAGTTCTTGTTAGAAACCTCAACTTAGGGATGTTGATTGCATGACAACTATTAGGCTCGAGTCTTAATCTCCCTTTTAGTTTGTTGTTTCCTTGGTCTCTGGTTAGGAGAGTGCTTTACCCCATGGAACTTTTGATGTGTGTGCTCTTGAACTAGGAGTTTCCATTTGAGCTTAATTGGAGGATCATTACCATGTTCATTCAAGTGGAAGATACAAGATACATTGAGGATCTCTTATGAGACTTGTTTGATTGCTTATGCTTTGTGCTTGCTTATTCCAAAGGATGGGAGCTACTTGGATCATCTATATGATCTCAAGAGAGGAACTCCTAGTGTGGTTTCATTTCGTATTGTAGCGGTGTATTCGTCACCATTGGAAATATTAACTAGATCCAAGGTAAATCATACAAAGATAGAGTCGCCACCGCACTTCTATTTATCCAAAGGAATGGCTAGAAAGCGAACAAAAGCCTAAGAAGTTTTGCAAAGAAAACTAATAAAAGGTCAGAGATCTGGGTAAGGGGGTTGGTTATGTCATGGGAAGGTGTTAGATACCCACAACATCCTAGGTACTCCTAGGGAGCCCTTTTCACAACTTGTTGTATCAGGTTATTTGTTTATGAAATATTTATTGTGCAAACATTGATTGAAGGGATGAGAGAAAAGAATGTACAATTTTTATTATTTTTGTGTTTGGATAGATGAACCCATTGCCTACGTACCTTTCATGAAAGATAAGGATCAAAACGCCGTAGTTCGGCTAAAAGATTTCCAAAAAGTGAGTGGGTTAAATTTAAACAAAATCCCTAAGGTCTTTCATTATCAAAGGGAGAACACTCGACCTGAGTCAACAATCCACCATGTGAGAATAGCTTCGACATACTAGAGGGGTTAACCCTGTTATCAGTATGGAAGACTTACGATTCGATCACTAAGGATGAGGTGAGATTTACATCAACCGCTAAGATAATTCAGATCTATGGCTAATGCATGAAAATTTGATTAAGAAGTGGACAAGGGCCACAAAAGCAATTGAATGAGTTGAATTAACCAATTAGAAGTATTCACAAAGATGGTCAAAGTATGAGTTAAAGTTCAATTACAATAAGGATTTATGAAAGTGAAGTTTGAAAATGAAAGGCTTAAGGCCTAGGTTTCTAGTTTGAAAAGAGAATCTGATGTTTGCACAATTTTTGGTTTTTTGGCTTAAGGATGAAAACAAGGTTTAAGGTTAAGCACAAAAGGGTTAAGGGACAAAGCCACACATAGGAGTTGCTTTCTCAAGATCATAGAAATGATCCAAGTAAGTTCCTTTGGAATTAGGCAACACAAGGCAAAAGCAAATAAGCAAGCTCAAAGGAGCAACAAAGTTGGAAATGGATTGCCAATAAATGGTCTTACGTCCAACTCCGAAAACAAATGGGAAACGGAGTGCCAATAAATGGTCTTACGTCCAACTCCACAAAGCAACATGGGAAACAGATGGCCAATCAATGGTCTTACGTCTGACTCCACAAAAGAAAACAAGATAGGAAACAGATAGCCAATCACTGGTCTTACATCTGACTCCATAAAAGAAAACAAGATAGGAAACAGATAGCCAATCAGTGGTCTTACATCTGACTCCACAAAAGAAATAAAAACAGGAAATGGAGTACCAATAAATGGTCTTATATCCAGCTCCCCAAAAGGAACAGGAAACAGATAGCCAATCACTGGTCTTACATCTGACTCCTCAAACTAAGCAAGTAACCAATGCAAAAACGATATGCAAAACAATATGCAAAACAATATGCAAAAGCAAACACAATCAATCACAGCAATCAATTAGCATACTCTATACACAAGCAAGAGGCTCAATCAAAGTTGGGCTTTAGTCAAGGGGTCATATCAACCTTGATAAACAATCCAATACTGTTATGGGTGTTCAGGCTCTTAACCTCTGACATTGACCGTCAGGGTGAGCATATGAAATGGGAAATGAGGGTTAGACCTCATGGCTCTTAACCCTGGCCTGGGTGAGCTTGAATCAAAGAAGGTGTGAGGGTCCAGAATGAGGAACCCTATTCCACAATGACTGACTCTATATACAAGATTTTGGGTGTTTATTCAAAATTCGTCAGCACTTAGTGCGAGCAAAGTGAAAGACTCAACTGAATAGCAGGGGATGGATTGCACATCCCTTCTATCTTCCAATTGCCTCTTCACTTAGGAGGACTTGAAGTACATGGTACAAATATAAACTATCACAGACATTGCCTCTTAAGGAGGACTTCAGCCAAATGCCTGCCAAACAGAAACGACAGGGCTTCCAGACTACATGGAGTTAGAGAGATTACCTAAATGGTAAACCAACCACAAGCAAAGAAAAGCTCAGATAATGAGCAAAAGCTACTAAGGTATCTGTATGAAAAGCTAAACAATCAGTATTCACATTCAGACAACCAAACAATTAACAACAGTCAGACATTCCCAATATGTACAAAATGTAAGCCATGAGAGGCAAACATTCAAGGGAGTTAGCCACCCAAGGACCTACAACATAACCAAAGGTTAGCAAACAAAGCAAATGCATCTCAAGCAAGGAGATCACATCATCCATTAGGATTAATTGCTTGAACCTGAAAGGCAAAGCTCAAATTGTGAGTACAAACCCCTAGGCCAAAGCCTAGGGTCAAAGGCAAAGCAAAAAGTCAAAACAGCAACCAATATTCAACATGAAGATCATTTAATAAAGTAAGAACATGTCCTAAAAAGGACCAAGTCTAAAGCATCAAGCAAAGGCATTACATGAGCAAGATATGGCAAAGGCAATTACAAAGCACACAATTGGTCATCAAGAATCAAAATTCCATATTAAAACAGAAATGAATCAAACAATCCTGGAAATTTTTATGTGCATACAATATGTCAAACACAATCATCTTGCCAAAAATTAGAATCAACAGATCTCAATTGACCTAGAAATGAAAATGCACAAGTATGACATCAAATTGTGTGACACACATTGTCACACCATACAATCATGTGTCTAAAACAGAGATGGAAAATGATAAAAATGCACAACCAAGCCTCAAAAATCATGCAACATGTTGGGAATCAGCATACCAAATTTCAAATCAATTGGACAATGTATGAGCATTTCACAATAGAATGAACGAAGCATGTCACATTTGCATACATGTCCAAAGAAGCCAACACAATTAAAATTCCAGAAATGATAAAATCATGAAATCAGCACCACAAAATTATAGACATCCATATGAACAAGTAGCAAAAAATTGGAAGTAAGTTGGATTCATTTGCTATTTTTGGTGATTTTTTGAATTAACATGAATAAAATGAAATAAATGTGAAAACATGAAATAATATGAAAATGAAATGAGAAATCAGAAACTGCACAAGGCCAGGATCGAACTGGCGTGGCAAAGGCTACAAGCGCGCCTCACAAAACGACTGCGTTTAGGCTTAAGTGAAAATAACAATTGGAAATTAAAACACATCCACACGGGATCGAACGCAGGACATGAATGTTAAAGGCGCTTGCACAGTGAATTCAAAAGACTGAACCAGAAAACCCTAGCTACAGTGCATGCACGACGGCCAACGATGGTTTCCACCGTCTTCTTCGTGAAGACGGTGGCGCTACAGTGCCATGTTCAAATTTTTTTTCCGGATTCATGCAAATCATACATCAAACAAAAGCTTATCACATGCACGTTCCAAATCTATCATCAATTAATCCTAACAGTCCATGGATCATGAGAATCGAAGGAAAACATTTTCACATCCAAAACTTTAAATCAACATTACTCAGTCAATTCTTCACCATTTTCATGAAATTTATATCAGCGTGCTCAGCATGAGAAGCTCTACAAGTCTATGTGCATAAAAAGGAGAAATAAGAGGTTCGAAATTCCAACCTCTTGAAGAGCAGTCACTGGAAACAAGCGATTCAAGGCCTTGCAAGTGTCCAGATCCAATCCTGAGATGATATTATGAAGCTTTGTGCGTGAATTGAAGCTTGAGATGGCGTGGATCTAGCTCAGATTTCAACTTCCACCTTCATGTTCTTGAGCTTGATGTGCTTGATTCTGGCTCGAATTCTTCAATCAAGAGCTTGATCTGCACTCAATGATGATCAGAGAACAAGAATATCCAATAAAATCAATGGCTTATGTGAAGAAAATTGAAGTTTCAATTGAGAGCAAAAATGGAGGGAAAGAGAAATTTGGATCTAGAATGTGCAAAAAACTCCAGAATTCTGTTATGATTTGGTTTATATACTCTGTCCTAATCACATTGCTAATCCACATTTGCATTGGTTAATTGAGATTAAGAAAAATAAGGTGTATGACAAAAATTGGAAAATGTGAGGTGCCATGCAAATTTGGACGTGAACAGTGCTGTATGGATGCTCAAAATCATTCAAAATCATCTCATGCACATGTTGGCAATGGTATTTTGTTCATATGATGCACCAAATTCAAATTTCCAAATTTCCCTCCAAAATGAACATGAATGAGAAAATGGTCATATGATGAAATTTCATGCAATGTAATGATGGATTTGGAAATTATAGGTCATGAGAAGCATTATGCAAAAAGAGGCACTCAAATTGGAGCTTTGGATCAAAAGTTATGGCTTGTTGAAGTTCCATGCACACTTGGCAATCATTTGATCATAACTCCTCAACCATTCAACAGATGGTCATGATCTTGGACTTTTTGGAAATGGGAGAGAAAGATATTCAACTTTCATGTTGGACAAAAATTCATTTGAAGCTTCTTTGATGTTGGAAAGTTGAGTTGAAAGTGATCCCAAAACTTGCCATTTTTGGAAACTTGAAATTATAGGTCACTTTCCATTTTGGGAAACTTTTGCACTGGCTTCAAATTCTTCAATGTAGATGTTCGACATGACGAATAGGCCTTGTTTGAACATGAATGGGATGAAGAAATTCAATTCTCACACTCAAAGCCCCCAGTTGACTTTCAGTTGACTTGCATTGGTCCTTAGATGACCTGACAATGCCTCATGAAGTTGAGCTTTAACCACTTGGGGAATTTACTCCAAAATGAACCTCTAGCTCATATAAGCTCAATATAATGACATGTGGTCCTCATACCAAGAAAATACCATCACCTCCTGTACAAAGGAAAACCTTGAATTGCCTGGCTTGATGACTGCTTAGACTGCAAAACAAATGTTAGATGACATATTTTTGGTGCTTGTTGTTAGTGATTAAACAAGAAAAGCAATGATATATAATGCAAGCAATGCCTGATGATCCAAAACCACTCACAAGGATATCCCACCCACAAGGAAGGAAGGCAAGATGCTCAAAGATCCTTGAGGCTATGTAATGCTATGATATGATGCCATGAGGATCTTAGGGACAAAATTGGGGTCCTACAGATTCCCCTATTTAAGATCATTCTAGCCGGAGAAGTGAAGGTTAAAATCTTCATCTCGACGCGGTAGAATGGGCTTAAATAACAACAATGAGACAAATTATGGTCCCTTAGAGACCTCATGATGCAAATGTATGTATGCAAAAGAAACAAACTCTGTGGGGAATATGGGTCCACAAAGAAGAAGAGAAAATCAGGAGAAAAGACAAATCCACAGGAATGATGCACTTCCTAGTGGAACAGAGACTCTAACGGGACTCTCATGGGGATAAGAGAAGAAAATAATGCGTGAGCAGGACACAACTTGAAACTGGAGACTTTACTGGGGAGTAAAGGACTGACATCGGGGAAAAGATTTCCAAAGGGAAACACATCCGATGGAAAGACTCAAGTTGACTCAAAGATGCGTGTGCTGGGAACTACGCCAACACAACAAGACTATCCACAAGGGAAACTTCAGATGAAAATCCGGACTCAGACTGGGAAAGAGCTGCCAAGACAACTCTGTCGGGAAAATGCATGTACTGGAAAGTTATGCCAATACAGCAAAAAGCGAATCACAACAACCACTCCGCTGGGGAAATTTGAAAAGACTATCCAGGGAAAGCAAAGGGATGAGATGTTACCGGTTACTGAGTAACAAACTCGGGAAGAATGAATATCTAAGACCGGTGTACGGGTGAGAGATATCAATCGACCAAATCATCTGAGGAAGACCTGAAAAAGGTATATTTCGACTCAGGGAAATCTAACTCCACAGGGGACCGAGGTCGTAATAGGGAGCAGATAGGAAGGAACACCAAGGATACCGGGTTGTAGGCATATAACAGGTGACCGACCAAGGCGTGAATTGGTGTGTGTTCTAAAACACTCATCATCCTGAAGAAAGATGGAAAAGCAGACTTGTTTATAGGATGAACATTCGATTCTGTAAAGAATGCGAATCTTACTCAATTGGGGAAACAAACAAAGGATTCAACCAAAGAGTGCATGAGATATATTATCTATAGCCGTCAAAACGTAGATAATACACTCGCATGGAAGATTATCCATAACCGGGTTGTAGGTTATTAAAGGATAAGTCGACCGAAACCGTGAATTGGTTTGTGTTCCAAAACACTCATCATCCTGAAGAAAGCTAGAAAAGCAGACTTGTTTATAGGATGGACATTCGGTTCCACAAGGAATACGAATCTTACTCAACTGGGAAGAACGAGACTTCGACTGAAGAGCGCATGAGATATATTATCTATAGCCGTCAAAACGTAGATAATATACTCGCATGGAAGATTATCCATAACCGGGTTGTAGGTTGTTTAAAGGATAGATCAACCGAAAAGAGAAACAATCGTTACCAACAACAAGAGGGTAGACGAGAGATGACTCACTGGGGATAAATGGCAAGCAAGGAAATCACCAGAACAACGGGGGTGAAATATTCAATTCCGCAAAGGGACAACGAATCTTACTCGACTGGGGAAACACGGAAGGCTTCGACCGAAGAGCGCATGAGATATATCATCTATAGCCGTCAAAACGTAGATAATATACTCGCATGGAAGATTATCCATAACCGGGTTGTAGGTTCTCAAAGGATAAATCAACCGAAAAGAAAGGCATCAGGATACCGAGCTAGGTATGATAATGATGACCAATCAAAAGGGACAACAAACATTACCGGCAAACGGTGAATGAAAGAGGACCCGCTGAGGATAAAATTGCTTACTCGGAGCAAATACCCATAAGGAAGGGGAAGACCCGCTGGAGATAAAACTGCTTAATCAAAGCAAATATCCAAAAAGGGAAAGGAATATCAATACCGAAAACTGGGTAATGATAACCGCAAAGAGGGGATTACATCTACCGGGTAGTAGGTAGAAGACCACGGAAAAGTAACCGTCATCGGTTGGGATGAGCAAACAAGGTTACTTCCGCAAGGAGAGAAAATAGGGTTTACAACTACCGAGATGATGGGTAAAAGACCAAAGATTCCGCTGAGGAACAGAGCGAGAAAAATAGGATTTACAACCACCGGTTAGTAGGTAGAAGACCACAAAATCCGCCATCAACCAGAATGAACCACAAAGATTACCTCTGCTAGGGGATAAACATAGGATTTATAACTACCGGTTAGTGGGTAGTAAACCACACAGATAGGACTTACGACTACCGGTTAGTAGGTAGAAGGCCACGAGTTCCACTGAGGATAAGATGAATGAGTGCCGGTTAGTAAGCAACTATTCATTTATACCACAGGGAAGCACAAGAGACAGCCATAACGAGCCAATTTAGGAACGATCCAAAAAGGCAAATTGAATCAAGACTCATCCTAATGAGGAAAGAACTCAAAAGGGAAAACCCATCCCATTATGCGTGTTGGGAGGGAACAGAAACAACCGTCATCCACGAGGATATAACTCAGTGGGGAAATGCAGAAGGAAAGGACAAACACTTTCTGCTTAAGGGGCTGACTCTAAATTGAGAGATTAAACACCCGACATCTGCTTGGGGAGATCTACTGGAGAGATCTATATCACCAATTAGCAGGAGACAACAATCAAAAGATATATGGCAAAAGATGCAACATGAATATCTGAATGTTATGATTATGCATGAATATGCGTGATTTATGTTTGATGAATGCTGACAAACAGACATTTCTAACACAAACAGGTCCAGGAATCAAACGCCCGGTACTACATCTAGAAAGAGAAAGCTAGGATCACCGGAGAACAAACAATCTACCGGGATCAAAGACAACAAAATCATCTGCAAGGATGGATCATCAGTCTCAACTGGGAAAGAGAGCTCGCTGCACAGGCAAGACACCGCCACGAAAGCAACTCCAAACAAATCCACTGAGGGAAAAAATCCACTGTGGGAGAAAAGATCACACAAGTAGATCCTGCCACATAAGCCACTCTACTGGGGATCAGAAGTATCAGGAAATCACCAAATCTCTGCAGGGGAGGAAGGCCTCAAGAGGTTTCCAGAGGGATCGTCAGTCACAACCGGAGAAAAGAGTTCAATGCACAGGCAGAAACGCCACAACAACAACTCATGCTAGGGATCAAAGATGCTAGGAAGAAACCAGATCTCTGATGGGGATAAATAGCATAGATGAAGTTTATCATGCCAACAACTCCGCTGACGATCTATCTGAAGAAATAACGGGATACTGGGATGTCAACCCACCAACTACCGAATCTTCCAAAGAAAAACACCCATGCTGGGGAGAGAATAATGCTGGAGAGGAAAGTTGAAGTCTTCAACAAATACTCTGCTTGGGACTGACCCGCAAAAGTGTTCAAACAACACTCTACTGGGGATGAAAACGACAATAGGGCTAAAACAGCACTCCACTGGGGATGAAAACCACCATAGGGCTAGTAGAGGCTAGGAGTAAGAATGCTGTATTGCCGGGGAAATGAAGCTGAACAACTTCAACCAACACTGCACTGAGCAACCTCGCTGAGGAGAAACCAAAAAGGTTCTACAGGAAAAAGATATAGTTATCTCGAGATATGAACAAATGTCCTACCCTATTGGAAATCATACCACCCTTGGGAGAGCACTGAGAATCTCCTGAGTATCCTTTGATCATTGTGAATGTTCACTTTGTTTAAAAGCTGTTTTTGTGAAAAGTTTGTTTATTTTGAAAACAATGATATTTTATTAATCAAAACATGCAAAACATTTGTTGAGTAGAAACAAATAAGAGTGCAAATAAGTGGATAAAAGCTTAAAGTTATTTGATGGAATGGTAGTCTGCGAATGGCAGGACTCCATAGATCTTTACAAATTTGAAATTGGTGATATATATTGGAAAGGGCTACATTGAACATAATAACCATTTCTCCACCAATTCCGAATTTGATGTATTCGAAGCTTCGGTTGACGACGAATCGAGAATCTTCGGCGGATGACAGATGTAGAACACAGTCTTGTCAAGATGCAGTTACTTGCCAAATCCCTAATTTTTGCCTAGATTGCCCCAGGGCGAGGTACTCAATCTAGCGGGATGCAAATATACTATCTTTTTTTTATGTCTCTAACTTTTGCCTGGATCGCCCTTTCGGGTTATCCACCGAGACGCTCATTTTTGCCTTAGCCGCCCTTTCGGGTTTTCAACTTAGCGAGCTATTCTGTTTTTTCTTTTTAGGCGAAGTATTTCTTGACTGCATCTGAATTCACAGGACGAGTGAAATCCTCCCCATCCATTGTTGTAAGCATCAAAGCACCGCCTGAAAAGACTCTCTTAACAACATATGGACCTTCATAGTTTGGAGTCCACTTGCCCCTGGAATCGGGCGTGAAAGACAAGACTTTCTTGAGCACAAGGTCACCTTCTCAGAACACACGAGGCTTGACCTTCTTATAGAATGCTTTCTTCATTCTCTGCTGATATAACTGACCATGGCACATGGCAGTCAATCTCTTCTCTTCGATCAAATTCAGTTGGTCATAACGACTCTGAGTCCATTCAGCATCAGTCAACTTGGCTTCCATCAAGACTCGCATTGATGGGATCTCCACCTCTACTGGGAGAACGGCCTCCATGCCGTAAACAAGAGAGAAAGGGGTTGCCCCTGTTGAAGTGCGGACAGATGTACGATATCCATGCAAAGCAAATGGCAACATCTCGTGCCAATCTTTGTACGTGACTGTCATCTTCTGGATAATCTTCTTGATATTCTTGTTAGTAGCTTCAACAGCCCCATTCATCTTGGGTCTGTAGGGAGAGGAATTATGGTGTGCAATCTTGAACTCAGCGCACAGCTCTTCCATCATCTTATTGTTCAAGTTAGATCCATTATCAGTAATGATCTTATCGGGCACACCATAACGGCATATCAGCTGATTCTTGATAAACTTCACGACCACCTGCCTGGTCACGTTCGCATATGAAGCGGCTTCAACCCATTTGGTGAAGTAATCAATTGCTACGAGAATAAACCTGTGTCCGTTGGACGCCTTCGGTTCAATCATGCCGATCATGTCAATTCCCCACATGGAGAAAGGCCATGGTGATGAAATCACATTCAGAAGTGTCGGAGGAATATGAATCTTGTCCGCGTAAATCTGACACTTGTGGCATTTCTTCACATATCTGCAGCAGTCAGACTCCATTGTCAGCCAATAGTAGCCTGCTCTCAGCATCTTTCTAGCCATGGCATGTCCATTGGAATGAGTACCAAATGAACCCTCATGGACCTCAGTCATTAACAGGTCTGCTTCGTGTATATCCACACATCTGAGCAGAACCATGTCAAAATTCCTCTTGTACATCACTTCACCACTGAGGTAGAAACTACCTGATAACCTTCTCAGAGTTTTCCTGTCCTTCAAAGATGCCCCAGGCGGGTAAGCCTGGTTCTGGAGGAAACACTTGATGTCGTAATACCAAGGCTTATCGTTTTGTACTTCTTTAACTGCAAATACGTGAGCTGGTCTATCCAAGCGCATCACGGTGATATTGGGAACCTCATTCCAATACTTGACCACAATCATTGAAGCAAGCGTAGCAAGAGCATCTGCCATCCGATTATCTTCTCGAGGAATATGATGAAAGTCAACTTCTGTAAAGAACGTTGAAATCCTCCTCGCATAATCTCTATATGGAATAAGACCAGGCTGATTCGTTTCCCATTCACCCTTGATTTGATTGACAACCAGGGCTGAATCACCATAGACATCGAGATGCTTGATCCTCAGATCAATGCATTCTTCTAATCCCATAATACAGGCTTCGTACTCAGCCATATTATTCGTGCATTTGAAAGTTAGCCTTGCTGTAAAAGGAATATGTGTGCCATGAGGAGTAATGATTACTGCCTCAATACCATTTCTGTACTGATTTACAGCGCCATCAAATACCATACTCCATCGGGAACCAGGCTCTGGCCCTTCATCGAGTGTATGCTCGTCACAATCTTTCATCTTCAAATACAGAATTTCCTCGTCTGGGAAGTCGTACTGAACTGACTGATGATCTTCAATCGGCTGGTGTGCCAAGTGGTCAGCCAAGATACTACCTTTGATAGCTTTCTGAGCTCGATACTCGATATCATACTCAGATAACAACATCTGCCAACGGGAAATCCTCCCGGTTAAAGCAAGCTTCTCAAAGATGTACTTGATTGGATCCATTCTGGATATCAACCAAGTTGTATGATTTATCATGTACTGGCGTAAACGCTTAGCGGACCAAGCCAAAGCACAACACGTCTTCTCAAGCATAGAGTATCGAGACTCACAATCGGTGAACTTTTTACTCAGGTAGTATATAGCAGATTCTTTCTTTCCCGATTCGTCTTGCTGACCGAGTACACAACCCATCGAGTCTTCAAGAACAGTCAGATACATGATCAAAGGTCTCCCTTCTACAGGCGGAGACAAGATCGGAGGTTCAGATAGATACTCTTTGATACTGTCGAAAGCTTTCTGGCAATCCTCGGTCCAATCATGGGACTGATCTTTCCGGAGGAGCTTGAATATCGGCGCACATGTGGCAGTCATGTGGGATATAAATCTGGAAATGTAGTTCAAGCGGCCAAGAAAACCTCGGACTTGCTTCTCAGTTTTGGGCGCAGGCATCTCTTGTATTGCTTTGACCTTTGCAGGATCAACCTCAATACCTCTTTCGCTGACAATAAATCCCAATAACTTGCCAGAACGGACTCCAAATGTACACTTGTTCGGATTCAGACGAAGCTTGTACTTCCTCAGACGCTGAAAAAGCTTCAACAAATGCTCAATATGTTCAACTTCCGTTCGTGACTTAGCAATCATATCGTCGACATAGACCTCGATCTCCTTGTGCATCATGTCATGAAACAAGGTAGTCATAGCTCGTTGATACGTGGCTCCAGCGTTCTTCAAACCGAAGGGCATCACTCGATAACAGAATGTTCCCCAAGGTGTGATGAATGTTGTCTTCTCCATATCCTCGGGTGCCTTCTTGATTTGATTATATCCGGAAAATCCGTCCATAAACGAGAAGACTTTGAATTTGGCTGTATCGTCTACCAACATGTCAATGTGTGGTAGAGGAAAATCATCTTTCGGACTAGCCTTATTCAAATCACGGTAATCAACACACATTCGGACTTTTCCATCTTTCTTAGGCACATACACAATATTGGCCACCCATTGAGGATACGTAGAAGTCACCAGAAACCCCGCATCAATTTGCTTCTGAACTTCCTCTTTGATCTTTACTGCCATGTCAGGATGAGTTCTTCTGAGCTTCTGCTTCACTGGCACACACTCAGGTTTCAGAGGCAGGAAATGTTGCACAATATCTGTATCTAGACCTGGCATGTCTTCGTACGACCAAGCAAAGATATCGGAATATTCTCGTAGCAAACTGATCAACCCCTTCTTCACAGACTCTTAAAGGAGTGCCCCAATCTTCACTATTCGAACACAATCTTCAGACCCCAAGTTGACTGTTTCCAGATTCTCAAGATGCGGCTGAATGATCTTCTCTTCGTGCTCAAGAAGACGGGTAATCTCATCAGGAATCTCTTCAACATCATCTTCCTCTGCCTCGAATACAGGGAATTCAAAATTGGGAGATGGCGTTGGATCATTATGTTCAATGGGTTTAAGAATCAACCTGCATAATGATTTTGGATAATGAAAAACTTTAGAATTTAAACAAACAAATCATTATGCAGATGAAAAGATTGCTTTTATTCTTGTTTTTAGGGTTTTTTGTGATCACCAATTTCATGCAAAAAGCAAAAAGTGAAAACAAATGGAAAAACAAATGTTTAACATGAATTTATTGAATGAAATATCATTGTATATATGGTGCCAACAATGTCATCGCTTCTCCTTTTGGCATGGGAGAAGGGTTTTTAAACAAAGCAAACATATTACGCTGACTTATGAATGACCGTAGGAACATCCACAGCGACCCAATTGTGGCAGATCCCGCCAGGGATGACAAAATTGTCAGTATCCTCTGCATCTTCTTCCAGAATAGCAGCAGCTTCCTCGCTCTGACCGGTGTGGATAAAACCTCCACTCTTGAACAACCCTTCTTTGTTGAAGACCCCAGAAGAATAGCCAATGCCAGCCCGGGATTTGTTATCTTCAAGCTCGATCATTTTTCCTAGACCAGCAACCGCACCACATTCAATGACCAGTTTCGTATCTCGATAGGAAGCAAATGAAGGAGTCCTCTTCTCAACAGGCTCGGCTATAGATAAAGCTTGGAAAGGAGTTCCAACTTCATCCTCAGCATCAATGTATGAGAAGGAAGACAGGTGGCTAACCAGGAGAGCCTTTTCTCCCCCTACCACAACCAGTTTCTTGTTCTTCACGAATTTCAGCTTCTGGTGTAGGGTGGATGTCATGGCTCCAGCCTTGTGAATCCATGGTCTACCAAGGAGACAGCTATAAGATGGGTGGATATCCATAACCTGAAAGGTGATCTGGAAATCACTTGGTCCAATCTTGATTGGGAGATCAACTTCCGCAATCACAGTCTTACGCGACCCATCAAAAGCTTTCACAACAACTCCACTCTGCCTCATGGGAGGCCCTTGATATGACAATCTAGAGAGAGTGGTCTTTGGCAATACATTCAGAGATGACCCAGGGTCCACCAGCACGTTGGACATGGCGTCGTCTTTGCAATTCATCGAAATGTGTAATGCCAGGTTGTGGTCTCTTCCCTCCTCAAGGAGATCAGAGTCACAGAAACTTAAAGTGTTGCAAGCAGTAATGTTTGCAACAATACTGTCAAACTGTTCAATAGTGACATCATGATCGACATAAGCCAAATCCAAGACTTTCTGCAGAGCCTCTCTGTGCGGTTCTGAATTTAGAAGCAACGATAGCACAAATATCTTGGATGGTGTTTGTAGAAGTTGATCTACAACACTGTACTCACTCTTCTTGATGAGCCTCAGCATCTCATCACAGTCTTCTTTCGAATTGCCACTAGGGCCAACAGAAGAAGGAGTCTTTTGTACAGAGGAGGGTTTAACAACAAGTGCCGGGTTCGAAGGATTAACAACATTCCCAACTGGACGCTCAACAGAGTCAGCAACAGCCTGAGGCTTCGGGGATGTAGAAAACACACGACCTCTTCGGGTCAACCCACTGACATCAGCAATGTTCACAACAGATGGAGAAGGCAAGGGCACTTCTTTCCCATCTTCAACGGCGACAGCATTGTATCGGAATGGAATTGCCTTGTCAGAAGAGTAAGGCACTGGACCGGCAGGTTTGATAATCAGGGCAGGAGAAACCTTCTGCTTGCTACCATCACAACGAATGACAACAGGCTCAGGGATCCTAAACACAGGAGAAATCACATTAACCTCTGGTTCGTCTTCATCAACATTTCTGTTTTGAAGAATCTCGATGGTCCCATCGTCCAACAATTCTTGCAGATCTTTATGCACTTGGCGACAACCCAATTTGTTGACATAGCAGATACAGGATTTGTCATGGTCGTGCTCCAGATGACTGTAATCACACAGTAGACGATTCAACTCAACAAGTGACTATCGAATATGGCTAACATATTTGACCTTGTTTTTACCAGGGCAACCCTGGACCATGTTAACTGACTTCTCATGCTCGGGCAGTGGTTCTTCTTAACATTAGGACCTGCGTCCTCGAAGCTCAGAATGCCGCATCTCATAAGGTCTTGAACCTTAGTCTTCAGCTGAAAGCAATTCTCTACATCGTGGCCCGGAGCACCCGAATGATAGACACAGTGCAAATCAGGCTTATACCACCACTGAGGGTTGACCGGTATAGCTGGTGGGTCTCTCGGAGTAATCAATTTCCGCTCTATCAAAGAGGGATACAGCTCTGCATATGACACAGGAATCGGATCGAAAGTGATCTTCTTCCTTTCATAACTCGTACCAGCTTGATTACTGTTGCGAGGCTGATAAACCTGTTGTTGAGGACGATGCTGTTGTTGATACTGTTGAGATAGTTGTTGATTGTTGTGTTGCTGATGATGATATTGCTGATTATCCCTGAAAATAGGTGCTATATGAGCCACCTGGTGCTGATTACCGGCTGGACGTGCGGTCTTCCTCCTGGCAGAGGGTCTTCTGGGTTTGACATGGGATTGCACGGCATGTGCCTCTCCATCTTTCTTCTTCGCAAATGCCCCATATCGCTTGCTAGAAGAGCCTTCATCCTTGGTCAGACGTCCTTCACGGACCCCTTCCTCTAGTCGCATCCCTATGTTCACCATCTCGGTGAAATCGGAAGGAGCACTAGCAATCATCCGCTCGTAATAAAATGAACTCAAGGTCTTTAGGAAGATCTTGGTCATTTCCTTCTCTTCCAGCGGAGGCACAATCTGAGCTACCAGCTCTCGCCACCTCTGGACGTACTCTTTGAATGTCTCTTTGTCCTTCTGGGACATGGCTCTGAGCTGATCCCGATCGGGAGCCATATCCACGTTGTATTTGTATTGCTTGACGAAGGCTTCGCCAAGATCATTGAAGGAACAAATGTTTGCACTGTCCAAACTCATATACCAACGCAGTGCAGCACCGGACAAACTGTCCTGGAAATAATGAATGAGCAGCTGATCATTATCCGTTTGAGTAGACATTTTCCTGGCATACATAACCAGGTGGCTGAGAGGGCAGGTGTTCCCCTTGTACTTCTAAAAGTCTGGGACCTTGAACTTCACAGGTATTTTCACACCGGGAACTAAGGAGAGCTCGGCAGCTAATTTTCCAAAGAGGTCCTTTCCTCGAAGATTCTTCAATTCCTTGCGCAGCTCAAGAAATTGGTCATTCATCGCATCCATCTTCTCATGAAAATCTGGGCCCTCAGACGGCTCAGAATGATAGGTGGTGTCGTCTACCCTGGGAACGGTATGCACGACAGGAGGAGGCATAGCAAGGACCGGGCTAGATGCCGGCATGGAAGCAAAAGTTGGTGCAGGAATATCAGGCATAAAACCAGGAGGCATCCCCCACGGAAACCCGGACGGCATGGCTGTTGACACGAAGTGGGCACTGGCAGCTGGCACTGTAGAGGAAACAATCTCAGAAACGACTGTCCTCTGGGGAGGAGTTGCAGGTGTTGGAGACGGTTGATTCTGAGCAGCCAGGAAAGACTCCATCAAAGCACTCAGTCTGGCGACTTCCTCTTTGAGCTCGCGGTTCTCTTGCTCGAGATGATGCATCAATCTGGAAGAGTTGGCTCTGGTGTAGTACCGATGAGTCAGCTTGTCTTTAAAATAAATGAAGAGCACAGAGTCAGATCACAAGACCAGAAGACCGGAACAAACACCTGCTTATTCAAATGATGCATGCAATGCTCGTGCATATGATTTGTTTTTATTTCAAAGGAACGTTAGGGTATTATTTGCAAATTTTGAATATTAAGCATTTGATCACATATGGAAAATATCTCATCAAATATATTTGAGAAAAGAAGTATAGCATTGTCAATTATTACAAGAGAAAAGGAAAATAAACATCCTATGGATCCCTAGAAGCTCGGGATGCCGGAAGATAAGCTGCACGAAGCCTCTTAACCTCTCTCTCATATGCTGCTTCCATATCCGCCTTCTCTTTGGCGAGTCTGTCATACCTCCTTTTCCAGAACTTGGAAGACTGAGGAAGTAAAGAAGTCCAGGCATCATCAGGATCATCAATGACCTGATGCTCGAGGAACTCGATCAGAGCATCCTTCTCTTTAAGCTGTTGAAGCAACTCTTCTCTCTCACGGATCCAGGCACGTGAAAGGTCTTCGTCTCTCAACTCCTCTACGCCTTGGTTAGGGAGGGTTAAAGGCCCAGCCACAACCAAAGGTGTAGGTCTCGGATAATCATAAGGCATGAGATACTCGGATGTTCTCTTCCTTACCCAAGTAGTATACGGCTCCAAAGCTATGCAGTTCTTCAGACCCAACTCACTTCTACCCTTCTTGTGAATCTTGCGCCAAGCGCGGACCATCCTACCCTTCAATCCTGGGGGGACTTTACCCTCCTGAAAGAATACACCTTCTAACAGAATGCTATTAGGTTTATCCTTTAGGGGGAACCCAAGCTGACGACGTGCTAGGATAGGGTTGTAGCTAATCCCACCACATGTACCAAGAAGAGGCACATTGGAGAATTCACCACAAGAGTCAATGATCTGGACACCATCATACACGCGATCATACCAAGAGATATCATCATTAGTGAGAGACATGAGTCTCGTAGACCACCGTAGACATCCCTTGTTCTCCTTGAAAGCGACCGTCTGAGGTAAGTGAGAAATAAACCACTTATACAACAGAGGCAAACAACACACAATAACGCCACCACCCTTTGCATTCCTCAGATGCAAAGAGACATAGATATCATCCAACAGAGTAGGAACGAGATTAAGAGTAGAGAAGATCCTAATAGCATTCACATCCACAAATTTATCGATGTTGGGGAACAATACCAATCCATAGATGAGAAGCACAAATATGGCTTCAAAGGCATCCTCACTCATGGCCTTCCCATAAACGGTAGCTTGAGCGATGAGGAACTCAGAAGGGAGACCTTGAATTCCACCTTTGGAAGTCATATGAGCACGAATCAGAGACTCATCTATGTGCAACAAGTCAGCTATCTCTTGAGAAGTAGGAATACTCTCCAAGCCACTGAACGGCACCTGATCCAGAATAGGAATACCCACAAGATGAGCATACTCCTCAAGGGTAGGCAATAGCTGAAAGTCTGTAAAAGTGAAGCAGTGATACAGAGGATCATAGAACTGCACCAGAGTACCCATCAATCCTTCATCAACCTGAGTAGTCAGCAGAGGAAGAAGCTTCCCATAACGAGCTTTGAAACCCAAAGGATCTAATACATAGGATGTCAGATTCCTTAACTCTTTCAGATCGGGTTGTCTGAAGCTGTACTTCTTTGTACTTCTTTCAGGATTGGATACTTAGCATTGGTAATTGGGTTTGTTCTCACTTTGTGAGATGCAAATACATTGAGTACTGACCTATTGTTATTTTGTAGGTTTTTAATTGATGTGGTGAACTCATGAGCTCATTTGTGTGCTAGGGAACTTATATACTGAATTGTGTAACTGTTAGAGGGTTTCACTGTTTGTCTGCTGGTTTTATAACTGAAGTACTAACTATTTAGTCTTTGTACAGGTACCTTAGTTGCTTGCTTGCTTTAGCTCTTGCTTGAGCATTGGATTGTGGTTGACACACCACTCAGGTAGTTAGCTTCTTACTTCATGTAGTCTGAAGTCCTGTCACCTTTTTGGCAGGCATTTTGCTGGCAAGTCCTCCTTCAGAGGCTCTATTTGTGTTTGTTTAAAATTGTGCCCAAAGACCTCCAAGAAGAGGCATGTGTTATTTGATAAGACCTCCAAGAGAAGAGGCAATTGACGGATAAAAGGGATTAGTAGCCAATCCCCCTTTATTCAGTGTGTCGTTCTTTATGCTCGCACTACGTGCTGATACTTCTGAACATGTGCCCCAGATCTTTGTCCAGAGTCTGTCAAGTGGAAAAGGATCCCACTTTCTGGATCCCCACGCTTTATTTGTCATGAGCTCACCCTGTCCAGGGTTAAGAGCATGAGGTCTCATCCTCATTACGATTTGATCAGCTTCACCCTAACGATTCCATGTTAGTGGTTAAGAGCTACAGATTACCCTTTACAGTTTGGCTTATTTGTCGAGGTTGACATGACCCCTCTTGACTAAAGCCCACCCATTGTTTGAGCCTCTTGTATGGATATAGTGTGTGATGTTTGTTTACTTGTGAGTTAAGTTCTTGTTAGAAACCTCAACTTAGGGATGTTGATTGCATGACAACTATTAGGCTCGAGTCTTAATCTCCCTTTTAGTTTGTTGTTTCCTTGGTCTCTGGTTAGGATAGTGCTTTACCCCATGGAACTTTTGATGTGTGTGCTCTTGAACTAGGAGTTTCCATTTGAGCTTAATTGGAGGATCATTACCATGTTCATTCAAGTGGAAGATACAAGATACATTGAGGATCTCTTATGAGACTTGTTTGATTGCTTGTGCTTTGTGCTTGCTTATTCCAAAGGATGGGAGCTACTTGGATCATCTATATGATCTCAAGAGAGGAACTCCTAGTGTGGTTTCATTTTGTATTGTAGCGGTGTATTCGTCACCATTGGAAATATTAACTAGATCCAAGATAAATCATACAAAGATAGAGTCGCCACCGCACTTCTATTTATCCAAAGGAATGGCTAGAAAGCGAACAAAAGCCTAAGAAGTTTTGCAAAGAAAACTAATAAAAGGTCAGAGATCTGGGTAAGGGGGTTGGTTATGTCTTGGGAAGGTGTTAGGCACCCACAACATCCTAGGTACTCCTAGGGAGCCCTTTTCACAACTTGTTGTATCAGGTTATTTGTTTATGAAATATTTATTGTGCAAACATTGATTGAAGGGATGAGAGAAAAGAATGTACAATTTTTATTATTTTTGTGTTTGGATGGATGAACCCATTGCCTACGTACCTTTCATGAAAGATAAGGATCAAAACTCCGTAGTCCGGCTAAAAGATTTCCAAAAAGTGAGTGGGTTGATTTTAAACAAAAGCCCTAAGGTCTTTCATTATCAAAGGGAGAACACTCGACCTGAGTCAACAATCCACCATGTGAGAATAGCTTCGACATACTAGAGGGGTTAACCCTGTTATCAGTATGGAAGACTTACGATTCAATCACTAAGGATGAGGTGAGATTTACATCAACCGCTAAGATAATTCAGATCTATGGCTAATGCATGAAAATTTGATTAAGAAGTGGACAAGGGCCACAAAAGCAATTGAGTGAGTTGAATTAACCAATTAGAAGTATTCACAAAGATGGTCAAAGTATGAGTTAAAGTTCAATTACAATTAGAATTATGAAAGTGAAGTTTGAAAATCAAAGGCTTAAGGCCTAGGTTTCTAGTTTGAAAAGAGAATCTGATGTTTGCACAATTTTTGGTTTTTTGGTTTAAGGATGAAAACAAGGTTCAAGGTTAAGCACAAAAGGGTTAAGGGACAAAGCCACACATAGGAGTTGCTTTCTCAAGATCATAGAAATGATCCAAGTAAGTTCCTTTGGAATCAGGCAACACAAGGCAAAAGCAAATAAGCAAGCTCAAAGGAGCAACAAAGCTGGAAATGGATTGCCAATAAATGGTCTTACGTCCAACTCCGAAAACAAATGGGAAACGGAGTGCCAATAAAGGGTCTTACGTCCAACTCCACAAAGCAACATGGGAAACAGATGGCCAATCAATGGTCTTACGTCTGACTCCACAAAAGAAAACAAGATAGGAAACAGATAGCCAATCACTGGTCTTACATCTGACTCCACAAAAGAAAACAAGATAGGAAACAGATAGCCAATCACTGGTCTTACATCTGACTCCACAAAAGAAATAAAAACAAGAAATGGAGTGCCAATAAATGGTCTTATATCCAGCTCCCCAAAAGGAACAGGAAACAAATAGCCAATCACTGGTCTTACATCTGACTCCTCAAACTAAGCAAGTAACCAATGCAAAAATGATATGCAAAACAATATGCAAAACAATATGCAAAAGCAAACACAATAAATCACAACAATCAATTAGCACACTCTATATACAAGCAAGAGGCTCAATCAAAGTTGGGCTTTAGTCAAGGGGTCATATCAACCTTGACAAACAAGCCAATACTGTTATGGGTGTTCAGGCTCTTAACCTCTGACATTGATCGTCAGGGTGAGCAGATGAAATGGGAAATGAGGGTTAGACCTCATGGCTCTTAACCCTGGCCTGGGTGAGCTTGAATCAAAGAAGGTGTGGGGGTCCAGAATGAGGAATCCTATTCCACAATGACTGACTCTATATACAAGATTTTGGGTGTTTATTCAAAATGCGTCAGCACTTAGTGCGAGCAAAGTGAAAGACTCAACTGAATAGCAGGGGATGGATTGCACATCCCTTCTATCTACCAATTGCCTCTTCACTTAGGAGGACTTGAAGTACATGGTACAAATATAAACAATCACAGACATTGCCTCTTAAGGAGGACTTCAGCCAAATGCCTGCCAAACAGAAACGACAGGGCTTCCAGACTACATGGAGTTAGAGAGATTACCTAAGTGGTAAACCAACCACAAGCAAATCAAAGCTTAGATAATGAGCAAAAGTTACTAAGGTATCTGTATGAAAAGCTAAACAATCAGTATTCACATTCAGACAACCAAACAATTAACAACAGTCAGACATTCCCAATATGTACAAAATGTAAGCCATGAGAGGCAAACACTCAAGGGAGTTAGCCACCCAAGGACCTACAACATAACCAAAGGTTAGCGAACAAAGCAAATGCATCTCAAGCAAGGAGATCACATCATCCATTAGGATTAATTGCTTGAACCTGAAAGGCAAAGCTCAAATTGTGAGTACAAAGCCCTAGGGTCAAAGGCAAAGCAAAAAGTCAAAACAGCAACCAATATTCAACATGAAGATCATTTAATCAAGTAAGAACATGTCCTAAAAAGGACCAAGTCTAAAGCATCAAGCAAAGGCATTACATGAGCAAGATATGGCAAAGGCAATTACAAAGCACACAATTGGTCATCAAGAATCAAAATTCCATATTAAAACAGAAATGAATCAAACAATCCTGGAAATTTTTATGTGCACACAACATGTCAAACACAATCATCATGCCAAAAATTAGAATCAACAGATCTCAATTTACCTAGAAATGAAAATGCACAAGTATGACATCAAATTGTGTGACACACATTGTCACACCATACAATCATGTGTCTAAAACAGAGATGGAAAATGATAAAAATGCACAACCAAGCCTAAAAAATTATGCAACATGTTGGGAATCAGCATACCAAATTTCAAATTAATTGGCCAATGTATGAGCATTTCACAATAGAATGAATGAAGCATGTCACATTTGCATACATGTCCAAAGAAGCCAACATAATTAAAATTCCAGAAATGATAAAATCATGAAATCAGCACCACAAAATAATAAACATCCATATGAACAAGTAGCAAAAAATTGGAAGTGATTTGGATTCATTTGCTATTTTTGGTGATTTTTTGAATTAACATGAATAAAATGAAATAAATGTGAAAACATGAAATAATATGAAAATGAAATGAGAAATCAGAAACTACACAAGGCCAGGATCGAACTGGCGTGGCAAAGGCTACAAGCGCGCCTCACTAAACGACTGCGTTTAGGCTTAAGTGAAAATAACAATTGGAAATTAAAACACATCCACACGGGATCGAACACAGGACATGAATGTTAAAGGCGCTTGCACAGTGAATTCAAAAGACTGAACCAGAAAACCCTAGCTACAGTGCAAGCACGACGGCCAGCGGTGGTTTCCACCGTCTTCTTCGTGAAGACGGTGGCGCTACAGTGCCATGTTCAAAAAAAATTTCCAGATTCATGCAAATCATACATCAAATGAAAGCTTATCACATGCACGTTCCAAATCTATCATCAATTAATCCTAACAGTCCATGGATCATGAGAATCGAAGGAAAACATTTTCACATCCAAAACGTTAAATCAACATTACTCAGTCAATTCTTCACCATTTTTCATGAAATTTATATCAGCATGCTCAGCATGAGAAGCTCTACAAGTCTATGTGCATAAAAAGGAGAAATAAGAGGTTCGAAATTCCAACCTCTTGAAGAGCAGTCACTGGAAACAAGCGATTCAAGGCCTTGCAAGTGTCCAGATCCAATCCTGAGATGATATTATGAAGCTTTGTGCGTGAATTGAAGCTTGAGATGGCTTGGATCTAGCTCAGATTTCAACTTCCACCTTCATGTTCTTGAGCTTGATGTGCTTGATTCTGGCTCGAATTCTTCAATCAAGAGCTTGATCTGCACTCAATGATGATCAAAGAACAAGAATATCCAATAAAATCAATGGCTTATGTGAAGAAAATTGAAGTTTCAATTGAGAGCAAAAATGGAGGGAAAGAAAAATTTGGATCTAGAATGTGCAAAAAACTCCAGAATTCTGTTATGATTTGGTTTATATACTCTGTCTTAATCACATTGCGAATCCACATTTGCATTGGTTAATTGAGATTAAGAAAAACAAGGTGTATGACAAAAATTGGAAAATGTGAGGTGCCATGCAAATTTGGACGTGAACAGTGCTGTATGGATGCTCAAAATCATTCAAAATCATCTCATGCACATGTTGGCAATGCTATTTTGTTCATATGATGCACCAAATTCAAATTTCCAAATTTCCCTCCAAAATGAACATGAATGATCAAATGGTCATATGATGAAATTTCATACAATGTAATGATGGATTTGGAAATTATAGGTCATGAGAAGCATTATGCAAAAAGAGGCACTCAAATTGGAGCTTTGGATCAAAAGTTATGGCTTGTTGAAGTTCCATGCACACTTGGCAATCATTTGATCATAACTCCTCAACCATTCATCAGATGCTCATAATCTTGGACTTTTTGGAAATGGGAGAGAAAGATCTTCAACTTTCATGTTGGAGAAAATTTCATTTGAAGCTTATTTGATGTTGGAAAGTTGAGTTGAAAGTGATCCAAAAACTTGCCATTTTGGGAAACTTGAAATTATAGGTCACTTTCCATTTTGGGAAACTTTTGCACTGGCTTCAAATTCTTCAATGTAGATGTTCGACATGATGAATAGGCCTTGTTTGAACATGAATGGGATAAAGAAATTCAATTCTCACACTCAAAGCCCTCAGTTGACTTTCAGTTGACTTGCATTGGTCCTTAGATGACCTGACAATGCCTGATGAAGTTGAGCTTCAACCACTTGGGGAATTTGCTCCAAAATGAACCTCTAGCTCATATAAGGTCAATATAATGACATGTGGTCCTCATACCAATAAAATACCATCACCTCCTGTACAAAGGAAAACCTTGAATTGCCTGGCTTGATGACTGCTTAGACTGCAAAACAAATGTTAGATGACATATTTTTGGTGCTTTTGGTTAGTGATTAAACAAGAAAAGCAATGATATATAATGCAAGCTATTCCTGGTGATCCAAAACCACTCACAAGGATATCCCACCCACAAGGAAGGCAAGATGCTCAAAGATCCTTGAGGCTATGTAATGCTATGATATGATGCCATGAGGATCTTAGGGACAAAATTGGGGTCCTACACGTATCCCTCACCTTTTTATTTTCCTTAGGACTTAGCCCTTTCTTCTTCATCTCTCCACTCTAACCCAAGCCAAAACCATTTTTGTGCAAACATTTAACCTTTGTGTTCAACATTAGAAACCTAAGCCTTATGCTTTTGATTTTCAAACTTTCTATTCATAACACTCATTTTGAATTGAATCTTTAAGTCAACTTTGACTACTTTTGTATATACTTCTAATTGGTAAATATAACCCATTCAAATTTCCCTTTTGTGGTTTCAATGGCCACTTTCTTAATCAAAATTTTCCATAACCTTTAGCTATTAGGTTTGAGTTATCCTTGTGGTAGATATAATACTCACCTATATCCTTAGTGATGGACAATGAGTCTTCCATGCTTATTATAGGGTTAACCCCTCACTAGCATGTTGAAGCTATCCTCACATGGTGGATTTGTGGTTTGGTTGAGTTTTCTCCCTTTGATAACAAAAGACCTTAAGGCTTTTGGACCAATCAATCCACTCATTTTTTTTGAGATTTTTACCCCGAACTACGAGGTTTTGATCCTAATCTTTTTATAAGAGGGTATGTAGGCAATGGGTTTATCCATCCAAACACAAAATGTAAATAACTTGTACATTATCTTCTCATCTCTTCAATCATGTTTGCACAAATAAAATTTTCACAAAAACAACAACCTTCACAAGTATGAAAAGGGCTCCCTAGGAGTACCTAGGATGTTTTGGGTGCCTAACACCTTCCCATTGCATAACCAACCCCCTTACCCAGATCTCTGTTTCTTTTACTAGTTTTTGTTAAAACTTTTAGGTTTTTGTTTGCTTTCTAACCATTCCTTTGGATAAATAGAAGTGCGGTGGCGACTCGACTTGTATGATTTACCTTGGATTTAGTCAATATCTCCAATGGTAACGAATACCCCGCTACAGAAAAGTGGTGACTCTGCTGGGGAAAAAATCCTAGTGGGTTTTGCCAACTTTTCATGCTTGTTGTATTGTATTGTTTTGTGACATATTTTTGTGCAATTTGGGATTACTGTATTGTATGTAATGATTGATTTGCTTGATATTAATTCCTTGTGTGCTTGGTGATCTTTGTGAGATGAGTTCTATACCCGGACTCGAATGCACTTACGATAGGAGAATGGCATAGTCTTGTTGACTTGTGTGGAGTTATTCCTTAGCAAGTTGACTTGCAAGTCCATTCACTTGGTGGAGGTCATGTTGGGATCAATAATGTCACACAAGTAAGTTGTGGTTAGACATTACTCTTTCCAATATAGACCTTAGAAGCCAAGGACCTTAGTTTACCAAGCCCATTCTGGCCTATTTTTAGGATGTAGTGCGAAAGTCGTTCAAATATAAGATTTGATACGATTGTTACGCGATACTACACTCATAAGAGTCTCTCTTGAGAATATTTTTGGAATACGAGTAGTCGTTTCTCCGATAATATCCGAAAGATGGGATGATGACTATGGGAACCTCTTGTAGAACATGTCTGGCAGGTTTAAACCCTAGTACATTCCCTTTGGGTGGTTCTTAACCGAGACTCCATGCTCGTGATTTGCAACAAACCCTTGATTCATGGTTGATCCGTTCATACATCCTTAATATCAATGGAACTTGGGTGTTAATAAGGTGTAAACCATAATCCACCAAAATGGATGATTGATATTAAGGATGATATGATCCATCCCATGACCTTTGTTTGGTGTACTTTGCTTGATCCTTGAGTGTGATTGTTGCATTCATGCACTCATTTGCACCCATATCATCAATAATAAAAGAAATTTTCAAGGAACTTAAGGGGTTTATTTGCAAAATTTTCAGACATGGAAAGACAAAGAAGGAATACAAAGAAGTAAAGCTTCAGGCAACCAGATTTGAAAGAGTTAAGGAATCTGACATCCTATGTATTAGATCCCTTAGGTTTCAAGGCTCGCTTTGGGAAGCTTCTTCCTCTTCTGACTACTCAGGTGGACGAAGGGTTGATGAGCGTATTGGTGCAATTTTATGATCCCTTGTACCGTTGCTTCACGTTTCCGGACTTCCAGCTTTTGCCTACCCTTGAGGAGTATGCCTATCTTGTGGGTATACCTATCCTGGATCAGTTGTCGTTCAATGGCTTAGAGAGTATTCCTACTTCTCAAGAGATAGCTGACATGTTACACATAGATGAATCTCTGGTTGGTGCTCATATGACTACCAAAGGTGGAATTCAAGGTCTCCCTTCTGAGTTCCTCATTGCTCAAGCTACTGTTTATGGGAAGGCCATGAGTGAGGATGCCTTTGAAGCCATATTTTTGTACTTCTCATCTATGGGTTGGTATTGTTCCCCAACATCGACAAGTTTGTGGATGTGAACGCTATTAGGATCTTCTCCGCTCTTAATCCCATTCCGACTCTGTTGGGTGATACCTATTTCTCTTTACATATGAGGAATGCAAAGGGTGGTGGTGCCATTGTGTGCTGTTTGCCTCTGTTGTATAAGTGGTTTATTTCACACTTACCTCAGACGATCGCCTTCAAGGAGAACAAGGGATGTCAACGGTGGTCCACGAGACTTATGTCTCTCACTAATGATGATATCTCTTGGTATAACCGTGTATATGATGGTGTGCAGATTATTGACTCTTGCGGTGAATTCTCCAATGTGCCTCTTCTTGGTACATGTGGTGGGATTAACTACAACCCTGTTTTAGCACGTCGTCAGCTTGGGTTCCCCCTAAAGGATAAACCTAATAACATTCTATTAGAAGGAGTGTTCTTTCAGGAGGGTAAAGATCCCCAAGGCTTGAAGGGCGGAATGGTTCGCGCTTGGCGCAAGGTTCATAAGAAAGGAAGGAAGGAGTTGGGTCCTAAGAATTGCATTGCTTTGGAGCCTTATACTGCTTGGGTAAGGAAGAGAGCATCTGAGTATCTCATGCCTTACGAATATCCGAGACCTACACCTTTGGTTGTGGCTGGGCCTTCAACCCTCCCTAACCAAGGAGTAGAGGAGTTGAGAGACGAAGACCTATCACGTGTTTGGATCCGTGAAAGGGAAGAGTTGCTTTAGCAGATTAAGGAGAAAGATGCTTTGATAGAGTTCCTCAAACATCAGGTTATTGATGATCCTAATGATGCATGGACTTCTCTACTTCCCTAGTCTTCCAAATTTTGGAAGAGGAAGTATGACCGACTCGCCAAGGAAAAGGCAGATATGGAGGCAGCTTACGAGAAAGAGGTGAAGAGGCTTCGTGCATCTTATCTTCCTGTGTCCCGAGCTTTAGATGATTGCTTCTAGGGATCCATAGGATGATTATTTTCCTTTTCTCTTGTACATGATTGACAATGCTATACTTCTTTTCCCTGATGCTATTTGATAAGATATTTCCATATGTGATAAACAGTTAATATTTCCAAAATTTGCAAATAAAACCCTAGAGTTCCTTTGAAATAAAAACAAATCATATGCACAAGCATTGCATGCATCATGTGCATAAGCAGGTTTCGTTCTCGGCTTCTGGTCTTGTGGTCTAACTCTGTGTTCTTCATTTATTTTGAAGACAAGCTGACTCGCCGGTACTACACTAGAGCCAACTCTTCAAGACTGATGGATCATCTAGAGCAAGAGAACCGTGAACTCAAAGAAGAAGTCGCCAGACTGAGTGCTTTGATGGAATCGTTCCTGGCTGCCCAGAGCCTGTCTTCTCCAACACCTTCAACTCCTCCCTAGAGGACACTCATCTCTGAGATTGTTTCCTCAACTGTGCCTGCAGCCAGTGCACATTTTGCTCCGACAGCCATGCCAACTGGATTTCCGTGGGGGATGCCTCCTAATTTCATGCCTGAGGGTCCTGCTCCGACTTTTGCTTCCATGCCGGCATCTAGCCCGGTCCTTGTTGTTCCTCCTCCTGTCGTGCATACCATGTCTAGGGTAGACGACACCATCTATCATTCTGAGCCATCTGAGGGCCCAGATGTCCATGAGAAGATGGACGTTATAAACGACCAATTTCTTGAGCTTCGCAAGGAATTGAAGACTCTTAGAGGAAATGATCTCTTTGGCAAGTCTGCTGCCGAATTATGCTTGGTTCCCAATGTGAAGATTCCTGTGAAATTCAAGGTCCCTGACTTTTAAAAATACAAGGGGAACACCCGTCCTCTCAGCCACCTAGTCATGTATTCCAGGAAGATGTCAACTCAGACTGATAATGACCAATTGCTCATCCACTACTTTCAGGACAGTCTGTCCGGTGCCGCTCTGCGCTGGTATATGGGGCTAGACAGTGCGAACATCCGATCCTTCAACGACCTTGGCGAGGCCTTCGTCAAGCAGTACAAGTATAATATGGATATGGCTCTCGATAGGGATCAGCTAAGGGCCATGTCCCAGAAGGACAAAGAGACATTCAAAGAGTACGCCCAAAGGTGGCGAGAGTTAGTAGCACAGATCGTGCCTCTGCTAGAAGAGAAGGAAATGACCAAGATTTTTCTGAAGACCTTGAGTTCATTCTATTATGAGCGGATGATTGCTAGCGCTCCTTCTGACTTCACCGAGATGGTGAACATGGGGATGCGTTTAGAAGAAGGGGTCAGAGAAGGACGTGTGACCAAAGAAGAAGGCTCTTCTGCCAAATGTTATGAGGCGTTTGCAAAGAAGAAAGATGGAGAGGCACATGCTGTGACCTCCCATGTGAAACCTAGAAGACCCTCTGTGAGGAGGAAGACTGTGCGTTCCGCCAGTAACCAGCACCAGGTGGCTCATATAGCACCTGTTTTCAAAGACAATCAACAGTATCAGCAACATAGCAACAATCAACAATCACCTCAGCAATATCAACAACAACAGCACCGTCCGCAACAGCAGGCCTACCAGCCTCGAAACAGTAATCAAACCAGCATGAGTTACGAGAGGAAAAAGGTCACTTTTGATCCGATTCCGATGACATACGCAGAACTATATCCCTCTTTGATAGAGAGGAAGTTGATTACTCCGAGAGACCCACCAGCTATACCTGCTAACCCTCAGTGGTGGTATAAGCCCGAATTGCATTGTGTATACCACTCTGGTGCTCCCGGCCACGACGTGGAGAATTGCTATCCTTTGAAGACCAAGGTTCAAGACCTTGTGAGGTGTGGCATCCTAATGTGAAGAAGAACCCATTGCCCGAGCATGGGAAATCTGTTAACATGGTCCAGGGCTGCCCTGGCAAGTACAAAGTCAAATATGTCAGTCATATTCGACAATCGTTGGTCGAGTTGCATCGTTTGCTATGCGAGTATAGTCATTATGAACACGATCATGATAGATGTCGAATCTGCCCTGTTAACCGATTGGGTTGTCGCCAGGTGCGCAAAGATCTTCAGGAAATGCTGGACGAAGGAGTTATTGAGATCCTTCAGAATAGGAATGTTGACGAAGATGAGCCAGAGGTCAACGTAATTTCTCCAGTGTTCCGGATGCTCGAACCTGTTATCATTAAGTATGATGGTAGCAAGCAGAAGGTTTCTCCTACCCTGATCATTAAGCCTGCCGGTCCAGTGCCATATTCTTCCGAGAAGGCAATTCCCTTTCGTTACAACGCTGTTACTGTAGAAGATGGGAAAGAGGTGGCTTCGCCATCCTCCTCTGTTGTGAATATTGCTGACGTAAGTGGTTTGACCCGTAGCGGTCGTGTGTTTTCAGCACCACCGAAGCCCCAAGCTAAGGCTGATTTTGTTGAACGCCCGATTGGGAATGCTGTGAGCACCCCGAATCCGGCACCTGTTGTTAAGCCCTCCTCTGTACTAAAAACTCTTACTTCTGTTGGCCCTAGCGGCAATGTGAAAGAAGACTGTGATGAGATGCTGAGGCTCATCAAGAAGAGTGAGTACAATGTTGTAGACCAGCTTCTACAAACGCCATCTAAGATATCCGTGTTATCATTACTTCTGAATTCAGAACCACATAGAGAGGCTATGCAGAAAGCTTTGGATGTGGCATATGTAGATCATGATGTCACAATAGAACAGTTCGATAGCATTGTTGCAAACATTACTGCTTATAACAATTTGAGTTTCTGTGACTCTGATCTCCCTGAGGAGGGAAGAGACCACAACTTAGCTTTACACATATCCATGAATTGTAGAGACGACGCCATGTCCAATGTGCTGGTGGACACTGGGTCATCCCTGAATGTATTTCCAAAAACCACTCTCTCAAAACTGTCTTATCAAGGGCCTCCCATGAGGCAGAGTGGGGTAGTTGTGAAAGCTTTCGATGGGTCTCAAAAGACTGTGATTGGGGAAGTTGATCTCCCTATCAAGATTGGACCAAGTGATTTCCAAATTAACTTCCAGGTTATGGACATTCACCCATCGTACAGCTGTCTCCTAGGCAGACCATGGATTCACGAGGCTGGCGCCGTGACATCCACCCTACACCAGAAGCTGAAATTTGTGAAGAATAAGAAACTGGTAGTGGTAGGGGGAGAAAAGGCTCTCCTGGTTAGCCACTTGTCTTCCTTCTCATGCATAGATGCTGAGGATGAAGTTGGAACTCCTTTCCAAGCTCTATCTATAGCTGAGCCTGTTGAGAAGAGAACTCCTTCATTTACTTCCTATAGAGATGCAAAGTTGGCCATTGAGTGTGGTGCAATTGCTGGTCTAGGAAAAATGATTGAGCTGGAAGACAATAAGTCTCGGGCTGGCATTGGCTTTTCTTCTGGGGTCTTCAACGAGAAAGGATTATTCAAGAGTGGAGGTTTCATCCACACCGGTCAGGATGAGGAAGCTGCTGTTGTCTTGGAAGAAGATACAGAGGATTCTGACAATTTCATCATCCCTGGAGGGGTCTGCAACAATTGGGTCGCTGTGGATATTCCTACAGTTGTCCACAAGTCAACGTAATGATCACTTTGTTTAAAAAACCCTTCTCCCATGCCAAAAGGAGAAGTGATGACATTGTTGGCAACATAAATACAATGATATTTTCATTCAATAAATTCATGTTAAATGTTTGTTTTTCCAATCATTTTCCCTTTTTGCTTTTTGCATGAAATTGGTGATCACATAAAACCCTAAAAAAGGAATAAAATCAATCTTTTCATCTGCGTAATGATTTTACTTGTTTGATTTCTAAAAGCTTTTCATATTCAAAATCATTATGTAGGTTGATCAAATTCATTGAACATAATGATCCGACACCATCTCCCAATTTTGAGTTCCCTGTATTTGAGGCAGAAGAAGAGGATGTTGAAGAGATTCCTGACGAGATTACCCGTCTACTTGAGCATGAAAAGAAGGTCATTCAGCCGCATCTTGAGAATCTGGAAACAGTCAACTTGGGGTCTGAGGATTGTGTGCGAGAAGTGAAGATTGGGGCACTCCTGGAAGAAACTGTTAAGAAGGGGTTGATTGATTTTCTACGAGAATATATTGATATCTTTGCTTGGTCGTATGAAGACATGTCGGGTCTAGATACAGATATTGTGCAACATTACCTACCCTTGAAGCCTGAGTGCGTGCCTGTGAAGCAGAAGCTCAGAAGAACTCATCCTGATATGGCAGTGAAGATCAAAGAGTAAGTTCAGAAGCAAATTGATGCGGGGTTTCTGGTGACTTCTACATATCCTCAATGGGTGGCCAATATTGTGCCCGTGCCTAAGAAAGATGGAAAAGTCCGGATGTGTGTGGACTATAGAGTTTTGAATAAAGCTAGTCCGAAAGATGATTTTCCTCTACCACACATTGATATGTTGGTAGACAATACAGCTAAATTCAATGTCTTCTCATTTATGGATGGATTTTCCGGATATAACCAGATTAAGATGGCACCCGAGGATATGGAGAAGACAACATTCATCACACCTTGGGGAACATTCTGTTATCGAGTGATGCCCTTCGGTTTGAAGAACGCCGGAGCCACGTATCAACGAGCTATGACCACCTTGTTCCATGATATGATGCACAAGGAGATTGAGGTATATGTTTATGATATGATTGCTAAGTCAAGAACGGAAGTTGAACATGTAGACCACTTGTTGAGGCTTTTTCAGCGTTTGAGGAAGTACAAGCTTCGTCTGAATCCCAACAAGTGTACATTTGGAGTCCGTTCTGGCAAGTTATTGGGCTTTATTGTCAGCGAAAGAGGTATTGAGGTTGATCCTGCAAAGGTCAAAGCAATACAAGAGATGCCCGCACCCAAAACTGAGAAGCAAGTCCGAGGTTTTCTTGGCCGCTTGAATTATATTTCCAGATTCATATCCCACATGACTGCCACATGTGCGCCGATATTCAAGCTCCTCCGGAAAGATCAATCCCATGATTGGACTGAGGATTGCCAGAAAGCTTTCGATAGTATCAAAGAGTATCTGTCTGAGCCTCCAATCCTGTCTCCGCCTGTAGAAGGAAGACCTTTGATCATGTATCTGACAGTTCTTGAAGACTCGATGGGTTGTGTACTTGGTCAGCAAGACGGATCAGGGAAGAAAGAATATTCCATCTACTACCTAAGTAAGAAGTTCACTGATTGCGAGTTTCGATACTCAATGCTTGAAAAGACATGCTGTGCTTTGGCTTGGGCCGCTAAGCGTTTACGCCAGTATATGATAAATCATACAACTTGGTTGATATCCAGAATGGATCCAATCAAGTACATCTTTGAGAAGCCTGCTTTAACCGGGAGGATTTCCCGTTGGCAGATGTTGTTATCTGAGTATGATATTGAGTATCGAGCTCAGAAGGCTATTAAAGGTAGTATCTTGGCTGACCACTTGGCACATCAGCCTATTGAGGATTATCAGTCAGTTCAGTATGATTTCCCAGATGAGGAGATTCTGTATTTGAAGATGAAAGATTCGATGAGCCTACACTCGATGAAGGGCCAGAGCCTGGTTCCCGATGGAGTATGGTATTTGATGGCACTGTAAATCAGTATGGAAATGGTATTGGGGCAGTAATTATTACTCCTCAGGGAACACACATTCCTTTTACAGCAAGGCTAACTTTCAAATGCACGAATAATATGGCTGAGTACGAGGCTTGTATTATGGGATTGGAAGAATGCATTGATCTAAGGATCAAGCATCTTGATATTTATGGTGATTCGGCCCTCGTTGTCAATCAGATCAAGGGTGAATGGGAGACGAATCAGGCTGGTCTTATTCCATATAGGGATTACGCGAGGAGGATTTCAACGTTCTTTACTGAGGTTGACTTCCATCATATTCCTCGAGATGAGAATCGAATGGCAGACACTCTTGCTATGCTTGCTTCGATGATTGTGGTAAAACTTTGGAATGAAGTTCCAAATATCACTGTGATGCGCTTGGATAGACCAACTCATGTGTTTGCAGTTGAAGAAGTGAAGGATGATAAGCCATGGTATTATGACATCAAGTGTTTCCTCCAGAACCAGGTTTATCCGCCTGGGGCATCTGTGAAAGATAGGAAGACTTTGAGAAGATTGTCAGGCAGTTTCTACCTCAATGGCGAAGTGCTTTATAAGAGAAATTTTGACATGGTGCTGCTCAGATGCGTGGATAGACACGAAGCAGACCTGTTGATGACTGAGATCCATGAAGGTTTATTTGGTACCCATTCCAATGGACATGCCATGGCTAGAAAGATGTTGAGAGCAGGCTACTATTGGCTGACAATGGAGTCTGACTGCTGCAAATATGTGAAGAAATGCCATAAGTGTCAGATTTATGCGGATAAGATTCATATTCCCCCGACACTTCTGAATGTGATTTCATCACCATGGCCTTTCTCTATGTGGGGAATTGACATGATTGGCATGATTGAGCCGAAAGCGTCCAATGCACCCAGGTTTATTCTCGTAGCAATTGATTACTTCACTAAGTGGGTTGAGGCGGCGTCATATGCAAATGTGACCAGGCAGGTAGTTGTGAAGTTTATCAAGAATCAACTTATATGCCATTATGGTGTGCCAGATAAGATCATTACTGATAATGGATCTAACTTGAATAACAAGATGATGAAAGAGTTATGTAGTGAGTTCAAGATTGCACACCATAATTCTTCTCCTTATAGACCCAAGATGAATGGGGCTGTTGAAGCTGTTAATAAGAATATCAAGAAGATTATCCATAAGATGGTTGTTACGTACAAAGATTGGCATGAGATGCTGCCATTTGCTTTGCATGGATATCGTACATCTGTCCGCACTTCAACAGGGGAAACCCCTTTCTCTCTTGTTTATGGCATGGAGGCCGTACTCCCAGTAGAGGTGGAGATCCCATCAATGAGAGTTTTGATGGAAGCCAAGTTGACTAATGCTGAATGGGTTCAGAGTCGCTATGACCAGCTGAATTTGATTGAAGAAAAGAGATTGACTGCCATGTGTCATGGTCAGTTGTATCAGCAGAGAATGAAGAAGGCTTTTGATGAGAAGGTCAAGCCTCGTGTGTTCCGAGAAGGTGACCTTGTGCTCAAGAAAGTCTTGTCTTTCGCGCCCGATTCCAGGGGCAAGTGGACTCCAAACTATGAAGGTCCATATGTTGTTAAGAGAGCCTTTTCAGACGGTGCTTTGATACTTACAACTATGGATGGGGAGGATTTCACTCGTCCTGTGAATTCAGATGCAGTCAAGAAATACTTCGCCTAAAATAAAAATAGAATGGCTTGCTTAGTTGAAAACTCGAAAGGGCGGCTTAGGAAAAAATAAGCGTCTCGGTGGATTGAAAACCCGAAAGGGTGATCCAGGCAAAAGTTAGAGCCATAAAAAATGAATATATGCATCCCGCTAGATTGAGTACCTCATCCTGGGGCAATCTAGGCAAAAAAATTAGGGATTTGGCAAGTAACTGCATCCTGACAAGACTGTGTTCTACAACTGTCATCCATCAGAGATTCTTGCTCATTCGTCGTCAACCAAAGCTTCAAATACATCGAATTCAGAATTGGTGGAGAAATGGTCATTATGTTCAATGTAGCCCTTTTCCAATATATATCACCAATTTCAAACTTGTAAAGATCTATGGAGTCTTGCCATTTGCAGACTACCATTCTATCAAATAAATTTGAGCCTTTATCCAATTATTTGCACTCTTATTTGTTTCTATTCAACAAATGTTTCACATGTTTTAATTGAGAAAATATCATTGTCATAAACAAACAAATTTTTCACAAATTGTTTTTAAACAAAGTGAACATTCACAATGATGAAAGGATACTTAAGGGATCCTCAGTGCTCTCCCAAGGGTGGCATGATTTCCAACAGGGTAAGACATTTGTTCATGTTCCTGGCATGACTGTATCCTCTTCTCCCAGAATATGTGTTGTGGTTTATCCCACCGAGTGGAGTGCTTGTTAAGGTTATTCACCTCCCCTCCCTTCAGCAGAGCAGTGGTCTTCCCTCCTCAGCAGATGTGTCCTCTTTGGAAGGTTCAGTATTTGGTGGTTGATCCCCAGAATTCCTTCATTTCCTCGGATAAATCCCCAGTAGAGTTGCTTATGTGGCAGATTCTACCTGTGCACTGAACTCCTTTCCCCAGCTGAGACTGATGATTCATCCCTGCAGAGATATTGTTATCTCTGATCCCCGACAGATTGGTTATTCCCCGGTGATCCTGGCTCCTTCTCTTGAGATGTAGTACCGGGTGGTTGATTCCTGGACCTGTGTATGTTAGATATGTCTGTTTGTCAGCATTCATCATACATAAATCACGCATATGTGCATATAACCTTCAAACATTTGGATATTCATATTGCATTTTTTGCCATATATCTATTGTTTGTTATCCTCTGCTAGTTGGTAATACGTTTCCCAAGCAGTTGTCAGTGTCTGATCCCTCAATATAGAGTCAGCCCCTTTAAGCAGAAAGTGTTTATCTTTCCTTCCGCATTCCCCATTGAGTTATATCCTCGTGGATGACGGTTGTTTTTTCTTCCTCCCAACACATATATTGGGATGGGTTCCCCTATTGAGTTATATCCTTATTAGGATGAGTCTCGATTCAGTTTTCCTTTTTGGTTTGATCCTAAATTGGCCTCTTGTGACTGTCTCTGGTGTTTCCCTGTGGTAAATGGATAATTGCTCAGTAATCAATAATTATTCACCTTATCCTCAGCGGAGTTTGTGGTTTTCTACCCTTATACCGGTAGTTGTAAACCCTATTCCCCCCCCTTTGCAGAGTTAACCATTGTTGTTCATCCTAGTTGATGACGGTTACTCTTCCGTGGTTTTCTACCCAGTATCCGGTAGATGTAATCCCCTCTTTGAAGGTTATCATTATCCAATATTCGGTATTGATATTCCCTCCTTCTTTTGGATAATTTCTCTGATTAAGCAATTTTATCCCCAGCGGGTCCTCTTTCATTTACCGTTTGCCGGTGATGTTTGTTGCTCCCCTTGTTTGGTCATCATTATATACCTAGTTTTGGTATCCCAATGCCTTTCTCTGTCGGTCGATTTATCCTTTATTAACCCAGTAACCAGTTGTGGATAATCTTCCATGCGAGTATATTATCTACGTTCCGACGGTAATAGATAATATATCTCATGCACTCTTTGGTCGAAGCCTTTTGTTCTTCCCCAGTCGAGTAAGATTCGTATCCCTGTTTTGGAATCGAATGTCCATTCCATAATCGAGTTTGCGTTCAGCCCTCTTTTTGGATGATGAGTGTTTTGGAAATATTCCCCAATTCATGCTTTGGTTGGTCACCTATTATATGTCCAGTAACCGGTATCCCTGGTGTTCCTTCCTTCTCCTCCCTATTATGACTTTGGTCCCCTGTGGAGTCAGATTTTCCTGAGTTGAGATATACCTTTTAGGTCTTCCTCAGATGATTTGGTTGATTGATATCTCTCACCCTTATACCGGTCTTAGATATTCATTCTTCCCGAGCTTGCTGTTCTCTCACCCTTATACCGGTGATCAGATCACATGTCTCATTGAGCTTGTTACCCAGTAATCGGTAACACCTCATCCCGCTGCTTCCCCCGGAGAGTCTTTTTAGACATCCCTAGCGAGGTATCTGTTGTGGATCGCCTTTTGCTGCGTTGGAATATTCCCCAACACATGCACCTTCGAGTCAGCTCGATGTCCTTCCATTGGGTTTATCCCTTTGGAGACTCTTTTCCCCAGCTTTGAGTCGTGACCTGCTCACGCGGTTTCAGTCCTTTACTCCCCGGTAGAGTCCCTTCCCCATGGAGTGGATAACTCATAGGGATTATAAAATTTCTCCAGATGTCTTTTCTTCTTTGTGGACACATATCCCCAAAGAGTTTGTTTGTTTTGCATACATACATTTGCATTATGAGGTCTCTTAGGGACCAAAATTTGTCTCTTTGTTATTATTTAAGCCCATTCTACCTCGTCGAGACGAAGATTTTAACCTTCACTTCTCCGGATAGAATGACCTTAAATAGGGGCATCTGTAAGACCCCAATTTTGTCCCTAAGATCCCTCATGGCATCATACCATTGCATTGTATAGCCTCAAGGATCATTGAGCATCTTGGCTCCCTTTTCCTTTGGGTAGGGATCTCTTGTGAGTGGTTTGAGATCACCAAGCATGCTTGAATTGAATATCATTGCTTTTCTCATTTTGTTTACTAACCAAAAGCACAAAAATATGTCACTAACATCTTTTGTTTGTAGCTTAAGCAATCACCAAGTCAAGAGTTTCAAGAAGATCCTTTGTGCAAGAGATGAGGTATTTCCTTGGGATGAGGATCACATAATTATTATAAGGAGCTTACATGGGCTAGAGTTTCATTTTGAAGCTATTTCACCAAGTGGTAGAAGCTCAAGTTAATCAAGACATTTCAAGGTCATCTGAGGACCAAAAGTCAATTGTGCAGTCAACTGAGGGCTATGAGGTGGGGAAATGAGTTGAGACACCTCAATCATGTTCAAATGGGGTCTATTCATCATTCTAAACATCCATCTTGAAGATTCAAGGGTCATGGCAAAAGTTACTAAAAATGGAAAATGACCTATAATTCAAAGTTTCCAAATTTGGCAAGTTTTTGGTCCACTTTCAACTTGACTTTTCAATGTCAAAGAAGTTTCAAATGGATTTTTGGTGAACATGAAAGTTGTAGCTTTTTTTCTCCCCTTTCCAAAAAGTCCTAATTCATATCCATATGATGAATGGTTGAGGAGTTATGGTCATTTGATCACAAAGTGTGCATGGAAATTCAAAATGGCATAACTTTTGATACAATGCTTCAAATTGGTTCATTCTTTTTGCAAAATGCTTCTCATGTTCAAGACATCTCAAAATGAGCTTTGCCATGCATGGGAAAAGTGTGTATGTTCATTATTTCACATATGTGTAAATTGAAGAAAATATTCAACATTCATTTTTGGCTTAAGATGCAAGCAAACAAATCTTCAAATCTTGACCATCGGATGTCCATAAGTGAATTGAGATCATAACATGGAGCTGATCACGTGGATTATGGCTACATGAGCTCATTTTTCATTTTTGCAAGATGCTTCATATCTCATTAATCATGATTAACCAATGGAAAATATGATTAGCATTGTGATTAACATGAGATATAAATACTGAAACCCTAATCATAACTGAAAAAAACCACCATTTCAGATATGAAATTGAAGAACTCTCTCCAAATTTCTCTCTCTTCGAATCTTCATTTTCCTCACACAATTCTCCAAGATCTTTGCATATTCTTGTTCTTGGTGCTTCACTGAGCAAGATTCATCCATCATTTGGTGCAATTCATCAAGGAATCGAGCAGTACAAGAGCATGAACATGGCAATCGGATTTGGAAATTGAAGTAGATTCAAGAGGATTCAACCGTTCATTTTTACTTAAAGCTTTATAGGAGGTGCATAGGAGTTGATCTGGAGCTTTTGAGCTTGTGAGAACGCGTGTACAGCAACCTCCATTTCAAGGTGACTTCAATTTCGATCTCTCCTTTTGCGGTTTTTAGATCATAGATTTGTAGATCTCGTTGAGTAGAGCATGTACATATGATTAGAATTGAGTTTGGCTGAGAATTGAGCATGTAGTGTTGAATGGAAGTTTGGATCTAGAAAATGTTTCCCTTCGATTTGAAAAATCCAGGTAGAATTAGGATGATCCAATAGCATATTTGGAATCTACGTTGAAAACCGAGTCGAACGGTATAGGACTCGTGAGATTCTGGAAATTTTCACGGCGGTGCCACCGCGCGTCTCGCCGGAGAAGACGACCGGAGCTGTAGCTCCGACGTCTGCGTGTTTAGGGTTATGTGTGACTGTGTTTGCCATGTGTGCCTTGCGTGTGAGTTTGATTGGATGCGGATGCCTTAACCATAGCCACACACGCTTTGAAATGCTGATTGTGCATGCTGAGTGGATAAATGAAACGTAGCGTTTCATTAATTCAAATCTGAGCCTTTGATCTTGATGCGTGCCATATCTGATGGCTGTGGTTATTTCTGAGTTTATTTGAATTAATTCTTTTCCCTCCATTTTTCATGCATTATCCAATTATTTTGCTCATTTTGTAAAATTCATAAAAAATGCAAAAATGATCCAAATGAGTCCCAATTTTTTTTTCATGATTTTGTATTGATGTCTACTTTTTTATGGTGCTGAATTCATGAATTGTTGATGTCTGGATTTTTATTTGTGAATTTTTGAATTGATGTTGTGCCAATTTGATCTATTGCATTCAATGCATTGTGAAATATTCATCTTTGAGCCATATGATCCAATTTTTTGCATATATGACATTCACACATGATATGAATTTTTGGTCACTGGTTTGGATTTTTTCTCACATGTTATCATCACTTTTGACACATAGAGAAAAGTGTGACAATTTGTGTCACATTTTTGACATTGAATTGGTGCATTTTTGTTCACATAGCATTTGCATCATTATGGATTTGATTTTTTGCATGTTGAACATTCATGACATGATGAATTTGTATAAAAAATCTCAAAGTCATTGCATGCATTTCTGATTTGGTATGAATTTTCTAAGTTGGAAGCTCATTTTGTGCATATTTTTGAGGCTTTTTGAAGCATTTGAATGATATTTGGAGTATGGTGGATCTTTGGCCATGGTGATTGGTGTTTAGGGGTTCATATGGTTCTGTTTGGGGCTTGTGATTTGATTCATCTCATGCCATTGGTTGTTTATACTTTGTTGTGTTGATTGGATGTACATAAGCTAACTTTGTTGTTTTGTTTAAGGATTGGATACTTAGCATTGGTAATTGGGTTTGTTCTCACTTTGTGAGATGCAAATACATTGAGTACTGACCTATTGTTGTTTTGTAGGTTTTTAATTGATGTGGTGAACTCATGAGCTCATTTGAGTGCTAGGGCACTTATACACTGAATTGTGTAACTGTTAGAGGGTTTCACTGTTTGTCTGCTGGTGTTATGACTGAAGTACTAACTGTTTAGTCTTTGTACAGGTACCTTAGTTGCTTGCTTGCTTTAGCTCTTGCTTGAGCATTGGATTGTGGTTGACACACCACTCAGGTAGTTAGCTTCTTACTTCATGTAGTCTGAAGTCCTGTCACCTTTTTGGCAGGCATTTTGCTGGCAAGTCCTCCTTCAGAGGCTCTATTTGTGTTTGTTTAAAATTGTGCCCAAAGACCTCCAAGAAGAGGCATGTGTTATTTGATAAGACCTCCAAGAGAAGAGGAAATTGAAGGATAAAAGGGATTAGTATCCAATCCCCCGTTATTCAGTGTGTCGTTCTTTATGCTCGCACTACGTGCTGATGCTTCTGAACATGTGCCCCAGATCTTTGTCCAGAGTCTGTCAAGTGGAAAAGGATCCCACTTTCTGGATCCCCACGCTTTCTTTGTCATGAGCTCACCCTGGCCAGGGTTAAGAGCATGAGGTTTCATCCTCATTACGATTTGATCAGCTTCACCCTAACGATTCCATGTTAGTGGTTAAGAGCTACAGATTACCCTTTACAGTTTGGCTTGCTTGTCGAGGTTGACATGACCCCTCTTGACTAAAGCCCACCCATTGTTTGAGCCTCTTGTATGGATATAGTGTGTGATGTTTGTTTACTTGTGAGTTAAGTTCTTGTTAGAAACCTCAACTTAGGGATGTTGATTGCATGACAACTATTAGGCTCGAGTCTTAATCTCCCTTTTAGTTTGTTGTTTCCTTGGTCTCTGGTTAGGAGAGTGCTTTACCCCATGGAACTTTTGATGTGTGTGCTCTTGAACTAGGAGTTTCCATTTGAGCTTAATTGGAGGATCATTACCATTTTCATTCAAGTGGAAGATACAAGATACATTGAGGATCTCTTATGAGACTTGTTTGATTGCTTATGCTTTGTGCTTGCTTATTCCAAAGGATGGGAGCTACTTGGATCATCTATATGATCTCAAGAGAGGAACTCCTAGTGTGGTTTCATTTCGTATCCCTCACCTTTTTGTTTACCTTAGGACTTAGACCTTTCTTCTTCATCTCTCCACTCTAACCCAAGCCAAAACCCTTTTTGTGCAAACATTTAACCTTTGTGTTCAACATTAGAAACCTAAGCCTTATGCTTTTGATTTTCAAACTTTCTTTTCATAACACTCATTTTGAATTGAATCTTTAAGTCAACTTTGACTACTTTTGTATATACTTCTAATTGGTAAATATAACCCATTCAAATTTCCCTTTTGTGGTTTCAATGGCCACTTTCTTAATCAAAATTTTCCATAACCTTTAGCTATTAGGTTTGAGTTATCCTTGTGGTAGATATAATACTCACCTATATCCTTAGTGATGGACAATGAGTCTTCCATGCTTATTATAGGGTTAACCCCTCACTAGCATGTTGAAGTTATCCTCTCATGGTGGATTTTTGGTTTGGTTGAGTTTTCTCCCTTTGATAACAAAAGACCTTAAGGCTTTTGGACCAATCAATCCACTCATTTGTTTTGAGATTTTTACCCCGAACTACAAGGTTTTGATCCTAATCTTTTTATAAGAGGGTACGTAGGCAATGGGTTTATCCATCCAAACACAAAATGTAAATAACTTGTACATTATCTTCTCATCTCTTCAATCATGTTTGCACAAATAAAATTTTCACAAAAACAACAACCTTCACAAGTATGAAAAGGGCTCCCTAGGAGTACCTAGGATGTTTTGGGTGCCTAACACCTTCCCATTGTATAACCAACCCCCTTACCCAGATCTTTATTTCTTTTACTAGTTTTTGTTAAAACTTTTAGGTTTTTGTTCGCATTCTAACCATTCCTTTGGATAAATAAAAGTGCGGTGGCGACTCGACTTGTATGATTTACCTTGGATTTAGTCAATATCTCCAATGGGAACGAATACCCCGCTACAAGAACAAATGTAATGATGTTTAGATATTGGTTGGTCTAAAATATTTTGATGGTTTCTGTTTAGTAAGCTAAGTCTAAGTTGTAGTAAGATTAGTGTAGTGGCATTATGTTATGATGGTATTTATGTATGGAAGTTGTAGTAATTTAAGGTTCTTTTGTAATAATGTTGTTGTGAACAGTTTAAGACAGGGTATGTGAAAATGATCTAGTGTAATGAATCCATGTTGATGTTGAAGAATATTGTAGTAAATTAACTGATGCAGTTGTTAGTAAATTTATGTTTTGATTAGTTTGTGTGCAGTTTGGTAAGTTTTTCCTGGTGTTGTTTTTAGTTGTGTATTGTAAATTTAAGTATTTAATAAAAATGCAGTATGTTAAAAGTTGGAGTGAAGACTTGTTTCAGATTGGTGAATGTTTGAGTGAAGTTTTGTTTGGTTGGTGTGAAAGAGTTATTGATAAGTTGCATCAAGTAAAACTAAAATGCATTTACATAATGTTATTTAACATCCATGTAAAGTAAGCGAATGTAAATTGAATGTGATGTATTATGAACACCAGGTTATGAATATGTAAAATAGATGAATAATGTGTAGCAATTAAAGTTTATGAACCAATGGTTGCTGTGACATTAAAACTTTATGTAGTATGAACAACTGGTTATGTAGAAATGGTTGTGTAAAATCGTATTGTTAAACTATTGTGAATTGACAATTGTATTTTGAACACCAGGTTATCAAGTTGCATGTTGTCATACCCCAAAATTCACCCTACCCCGATACAACTTTCATCTGATCCATGACCCTACTGCACATGCATGCTTTCATTATTTCATTGTCATAATTTCATTGAACTTTCATAACCAAATACAAATTACACGGACTCAAGGCATGGTGCTTACGCCCGAAAAAAAACTGGGGTTATCCGGTTAAAGTTCTGAAAGAAAAAAAAAGTTGGACTATGTAATCGATTACCCTAATCATGGTAATCAATTACCCAGACAAAAAATTGATTTTCGGGCTATTTTGGGTTGTGTAATCGATTACCCTAATCATGGTAATCGATTACACAGACAAAAAAATGATTTCTAGGCCATTTTGGATGGTGTAACCGATTACCCCAATCATGGTAATCGATTACACCTGCGCGGACAGCAGCAGTAACTCTGTTTTTTACACAGAGTACTTTTTGGGTCACCCCCTTTTCCATCTACTTTCCCTATAAATAGAGGTACTATTTCCCCTCATTTTTCATGCTTCTTAGCCCCAAAAAGTTCTGTCCAAGTACCATTCACTCTCCTCTCCAAACCTATTGTTCACTTTATTTCAAGTACTTTATGTTTATGTTTATGTTTATGTTTATGTTTATTGTTATCTAACCATATCATTTACATTATGCTAATTTATTTACTCTCTTACTATCTTGCTAAATAAAAAAGGAGTAAAAACAAAAATAAAGAGGACAAATCATAATATTGATAGATGGACTTAGGGTTGCATAACTTTCTTTGCTACAAATCTATTGTTAGATAATTTTTCAATCATCTTCAATAATTTGCATCAATGATAAGCTATCCCTTAATGTGTCATATTTTGAGTCTTTTTGACCTATGAAAAATAGTCCTCAAGATGTTCATTTTGTACATATTACTAACCACTAATTATACTTCACTAACCTCTTTTATCATTAACCTTTGTTATTACGGTTTTGTTACAATTAACTTGTGGTTTATTTTGTTTCATTTACATTCACTAACCATTATTATTGTGATATTATCATTCTTTATCTTGTGATTTACTTTTATGTCATTACCTTGTAATTTACATTCAAGTACTCATTATCATCATCATTGTACAAACTCGTCATGCATGTTTATTTACTTGTTATTTATTTTATTATCATCATACATTAAAAATAACAAAAACATGATAAAATGGTAAGAGCAAAAATATTCATTCCACTCTTAATCAACTTGGACTTAGAGGATTTCATCTTAGGACCTTTGCTTGGAAGCCTTCCTTTACTCTTTGTGATACTTTGTAAATACTTGGATATTGTAAGAATGGCATCATGGCACCACCTTAGGGGGACATGTTTGTAAGACCATTATCCTTTGTTTAGCTTAGGTCACTTTTGCACACAAAAGGCTTTCTCTTGGGCTACCTTAAAATGAGACTCTTTAATTTCTTGTTGGTTACTTTGCATTCATGTTGCATAAGCCAAATTTCATAATCAAAATAAAACAAACCCTTGATTCAACGTCAAGTGGCATTTTCATAATCAAATTCAAAACACCTAATAATTACGATTGTTATTGTGCGCCACGAGCCTTAAGTGGTGGAGAATGAGTGAGAATGGAGCTTTCCTACCCTTAATCTGATTATTTTGGACGCAAGACGCTTGGCTTGTTGTCTAGAATAATCACCTCCACCCATAGACTTTAGTACAATATAATCACAAACACTCATTTCATAAAACCCTTATTCAAGGTAAAAATAATACAACTCATCAAACTCATTTTTGTGCCTTAGGGCATCATCCCGAAAACCCTTTTTTCAAAGGTAAAATCAACCGACACACAAATATTTTCTACTCCGAATTACGGAGCTCTGATTCCTCATCCCCGAATGAGTGATACGTAGGAACAAGGGCCTCAATCCTCGGCGAGCACTATAATAACAAAAACACCCCCTTCTTTTCATACATTCTTTTGAAAATAAAACAATAATAGAGAAATCCCATGTATGTAAAATAACCCAAATGGTTCCCATGGAGTACCATGGACGTAAGGGGTGATAATACCTTCCCCTTTTGTAACCGACTTCCGAATCCAAACCTCGGTTGCGAGACCGATTCCTTATTCTCTTTTAGCGCTTCCCGTGCGCGTCTCTTTTTCGAGGGTTTTATTGACTATTTCCCCTCTCCTATCCGATAGAGTTAAACTAAATAAAATTCGGTGGCGACTCTTCTGACTTTGCCTCTCTTTGGCATCTCTTTAGTCCCGGTTTCGTTATCGTGAAATCCCGGTAGCGACAACTGGCGACTCTGCTGGGGAGACCAAAATTCCCTAAGCAGGTCTAGCCTAGTTTGGGTTGTTTCTCTTTTACGTACGTGGAGATTTTATATATTATCCTTTTTTTCCTGTATATATTGCTTTTGTTGCTAACCTGTACATATTTTCTTTGTTTGCCTGTTGGTCTGAAACTTTGGTTTTGTGACGAAGAATTTTTGGAAGCAATAATGATTGCAAAAGAAAAAACCTTGTGTGAAGGACTCCCCACCCGAGTCCGAGAGTTTTGCCTGAGATAGGAAAGGTTGAGTAGTATTGATCCACGAGGTGCCTTCCTCGTTAGGGTCGTAAGAGAACCTCACTTAGTGGTAGATTCTCTTAAGGGGGTTGATGACTGTCGTGCTTTTGACATAAGCATCTTTTCTTTTACTAGAGTCAATGACCCTAAGACCCCTTTTAGAACCTTTAAAACTATGGCTAGCCTAGACCGATGGTCGCGTAGTATAGGCCACCGAGGTTCCTTCCTCGTAAGGGTCGATACGAAGATCTCACTTATAATAGATGACTTTGATGGAGCAGTCGCTTGGAAAGTAAATTGACATAAGCGTCTGACAGTCAAGGAAATCCATGACTCCAGGGGCAGTGTCTTACACCCAAATTTCCAAAAGCCTTAGATCACACAAAGTGAGAACCTTGGTTTACTAAGCAATCATTATTAACTCCATGCTTCGTCACGATGCTCCAAAAACATGAACCCATGCCTAAAATCATGTGGAAATAATAAACCAATCATTCATTCATACATTCATTCATCATCAAAATAATAAGCAAATCTCTTAAAATTTTCGTTTGTTCGGACGCAGAATTACAAGACTATTCTCCGACACAATCATGGATACTTCAACAAGGAAAATCACTTCTAGTTTCCGCTTCAAGAGTCCCGACATCAGTTTATTAAAGGTCCTTTGTTCAACAGTCGTAGCTCTCAAATACAATAAGTTTAGAGCCAATTTTGGGAACATCGTAGATCTTCTAACCGAGAAGGTTGACTATAGTGCTATTACTACAATGTCCCAATTCTATGACGTCCCTTTAAGATGCTTCACTTTCCCCGACTTCCAAATCTCTCCAACCTTGGAAGACCTCGAGAGACTCCTCAATCGACCAATCAAAGAATACAACCCTTTCCCGAAATTGGAAGAAGGCTTCTGTTTGACCGAGCTCTCACTCACCTTGGGTATCAACACCAACAAGCTAGTGGATAATTGGGGCATTAAAGGATCCATCAAAGGTTTAACTCAAAACTTCCTAGAAGCCCATGCTTGGGAAATGATTAAAAAAGGAAGACCCGACTTTTGTAGTGTTGGCACTTTTGATTCATGGAATTGTCCTCTTCCCAAATCTGGACAAGTTCATGGATCTATTAGCAGTTGAAGTATTTTTAACAAAGAATCCGGTGCCTTTTTTACTTGTCGGTTTCTACCATACCTTCCATACAAGGCATGAGAAGAAGGGAGGTACTTTCCTTTGTTGCGCTCCTATGCTACATCTTTGGATGAGGGCCCGCATGCCTCAAAGTGGACCCTTCGCCAAAAACAAACTGACATGGTCGCAAAGGTTCGCATCTCTCTCTGCCAACTCAATTCTATGGTACAAGAGGGAATGGGATACAAAGGATGTCATCGCAAGATGTGGAGAGTTCTCTAACGTACCCTTAATAGGAACGCAAGGTTGCATCAACTACAACCCTGTTATACTCAAGAAACAACTAGGGTACGCCATGATGAGTCCCCCCGAGGAAAGATATTTCATTCCATTTGTCATCAATATCGTGGATCCACTTGATTCAAACGTGAAAAGAGTGAGAAAGGATTGGACAAGCATAGTCCGTATTGACCATGAATGGGGTAAGAAAAACATCCTAGCCAAGGAACCCTACTATGTGTGGGTAAAAGAGAGGGCTAGGGTGGTTAAGATGTCGTTTATGTTTGATCCTTCTTCATTCCCCTTGATGCCCGAGCCCGAGCCTATCCTACAAGAGGACATGGACAAACTTACCAGCCAAATCAAAGAGCTCGAGTTGGAAAACACTCAACTACGAGTCCAACTCAATCGTGCCAAGGAACGTAACCACGTCTTGGAGGATAAGGGTAAGCAAGTCTGTGAAAAATTTGAAGATAGCAAGAAAAGGCTCCGATTAGCCGAGGGACAAAGAGTTTGGGTTGGTGGAGCTTTACAAGGAGCTAATTCTGAGCTAGACTTCCACAACGATGAGTTAGATCGAGCATCCCAAATCATCAAGGACCTTGAAAATACTGTCGAGAGGTCTAATGCCATCAAGAAAGAAGCGAGGGAAGATTACGAGGCCCAAATTCTCGAACTAAGGACCACTCTAAAAGAGTATAAGGATTTTCTAGCCAAGGAGCAACTAGAGAAAGAAAAGATTCACCGAAGCTTCATGTGTGAGTAGTTCAACCTTGGACGAGCTTGCGAGCAAATCAAGAACTTGAAGAGGGGAATCTATGACCAAGCCTATTTAGAATTGCAAAACAACTGCAAACATTGGGAGGAGTGTTGCCATGGATTCGAAGCTGCCATTGTTCAAAGGGACGAAATCATCCATAATCTCCAAGCCCTTTACGAAGAATGGAGGGACAAGTACACCAACATGACAGTATTAACCAACTATGCCCTTCAAGACTTTCCCGACAAGTTGAAGGAGGCAGATCTGATCATGTGCCCAGATAATACGCCCAAAGAGGTCTACCACTTCGTCAAGTTCTGCAAAAGAACAATGGCCGAACTCATCATCGACATTGAGGCTCTCCGCAAGTCTCAAGGGGTCACTTTTAGGATGGATATCTAGTTGTTTTATTTGCTTCCATTACTTGTATTTTGCAACTTCTATGTATTTCTGCTTATTTTCCCTTCAAAGGATGAATGAAAGTTGGGATTTTTTCTATTGTGTTTTCCTTTATTCATGATTGTGAACGTGAATCGTCGAGTAGTTTTTGCAATGAATAAACATGAATAACTAAAAAGAGCTTTGCTTTAACACAAAAAAAAATTCATGCATCATATGCATCTTTCGAAACACAAAAACATAAAAAACTCATCCATCCACCTATTTTTCCTTCCAAAACCACTCTCCAAAGCTGACTTTTCGGTAGGATACACGAGGATGTCGATAAGCTGTCATGGAGCAACTTCAAGAGAACCAAGTCGTCCTTCAGGAAGAAGTATCCCAAATACGGTCCAAATGCGGCAGTTGATGGAGACTATTCAAGCAGTCACAAGAGGCCAAGAGGTTATGGCAAATATGCAAGAAGAAATGAACCAACGTGCCAGTACTACCAATCCTCCTACCCCTCCAGTGGTCGAGACTCCGACTCCAGTTCCTCAAGTTGATCCTCCAATTAACATCAATGCACCTGAAGGTGTTCCGAATGATAATCCTCGTCCTCATATTTTTAAGACAGATGACCAACACAATGCATTCTTCATCCCAAGAGATGCTTCTCAGGATGACGCCTTCGGTTCAGCAACCAACAAGGTGGAGAGGAAGGTAAAGGCTATCAAGGAAAAGCTCAAGGCAATGGGGAGCACTGATGTTTTACGCCTTGATGCGGTGGGTCATCATTCCGTCCAAGTTCAAAGTTCCGGACTTTGAAAAATATAAGGGAAATAGCGACCCTAGGACGCACATTAGGGTATACTGCCGAAAGATGGCTGCCTATTCCAACGATGATCAACTTTTAATGCATTTTTTCCAGGATTCCCTCAGTGGGGAATCTTTGGATTGGTACATGCAACTTGAGGGCAACCATATTCACACCTGGAGGGAAATGGTTGAGGCATTCCTTAAGCACTATCAGTACAACACTGATATGGCACCTAATCGCACGCAGTTACAAAATCTGACTCAGAGGTCTGAGGAGTCCTCCAAAGAGTATGCCAAGAGGTGGAGGGAATTAGCTGCTAGGGTACAACCCCCATTGATAGAAAGAGAACCAGTAGACATGTTTCTGGGAAACCTGCAAGGTCCATACCTTGATAGAATGGTAGGGAGCACCTCTTCGGGCTTTTCCGACCTGGTCTTAGCCAGTGAAACGATAGAAAATATGATTAAAATGGGAAAGATCCAGAACTCTGCCAGTACTTCTAGTGCATCGAAGAAACCTTTTTTTCCCTACGGTAAAAAACGAGAAGGCGAGACCAATGCTGCCTCCATCATTCGAACAAGAAATCCCACTTATCCACAAGTAGCTGCCATAACTCCCGTCCAACCAAGTCAGCAACAAACATTTGCAATTCCTGTTCAAACTCAACAACAACAACGATATCAACAACAACCACAACGTCAACAACCATAATATCAACAACAACAACAAAGGATGCGAAGGCCCGAGAGAAGATTTGACATAGTTCCCATGCCTTATAGCCACAGTCTACCATATTTATTGAGGGGATCACTTGTACAACTAAGGGAGTTAGGACCCCCACCAGCAGTTCTTCCTCTTGGTTATGATGCAAATGCCCGCTGTGAATTTCATTCTGGCGCTCCTGGGCATTCGATCGAGAATTGTAAAGAATTAAAGTACAAGGTTCAAGATCTTATTGATTCTAAGGCAACCACGTTCTCCCCCAAGGGACCGAATGTAACTAATAACCCGATGCCCCCTCACAATAATGCATCAGTGAATATGATGGAAGCTGACAATGGAAGGAGATTGATATTCTGTGTGGACGAGTTAAAAACACCACTCATCGAGATCAAGAATGCTTTAATGAAGGATAATGCCTTTCCCATCTGTAGTAATGACTGTGAATAATGTCTGATTAACCCGCAACAATGTAGAACATTGAAGTCTGTCATACAACAATTAATGAACCAAGGGATCTTGGTGGTAGACTGCCCGTCCACAAAGGAAGATGTGTCTACCCTCGAGATACCATACGACGAAGTCCCTCCTCTGCAAATTCCATATGACTTCTCTCAGTTAACTCTGTCGACAAATCCTGTTACTCCAATCGTAATAACAGTTCCCACACCATTCCCATATGTTGACACCAAGGCAGTCCCATGGATGTATGACACCTCAGTCTACATTCATGGTCAGAAGATTCAAGAAGAACCGTTAAAGTCTAGTGATCCAATGATCAATATCACCGGCACTAGAGGAATCACGAGAAGTGGAAGGATATTTGCGCCGACACCCACTCCAATTGGAACTATCAATCCTTCAACTTCAGAAAAAGGCAAACAAATTGATGGCGCTCAGCAAAGACAAGACCCCGCGCCTTCCAATGAAGTAGACGAGTTCTTACGCATTATCAAGAAGAGCGATTATCGAGTAGTTGATCAGCTTAACCAGACACCCTCGAAGATCTCAATGTTGTATTTATTAATGTGCTCGGAGGCCCATAGGGATGCTTTGGTAAAATTTCTGAGGACAACTCACGTACCACAAGAGATATCTGTTTGTCAGTTTGAAGGAGTAGTTGACAATATCGCTACTAGCTTAAGCTTGGGTTTCAGTGATGAAGAGCTTCCTGCCGAGGGGAGGAATCATAACAAGGCTCTCCATATTTCTATTGAGTGTATGGACACAGTCCTATCAAGAGTTTTGGTAGACACTGGGTCTTCCCTCAATGTGATGCCTAAGAGCTCTTTTGCTAAACTAAATGTTGAGGGACTCGTAATGAAGCCGAGTGAGCTTATAGTAAAAGAAATTGATGGGACTAGAAGGACTGTAATCGGTGAGGTGAATTTTCCTATGAAGATTGGTCCCCATATTTTCCCTATCACTTTCTTCGTAATGGATATCTATCCAGCCTACAGTTGTCTGCTTAGGAGGCCTTGGATCCATTCAGCTGGTGCAGTCACTTCAACACTCCACCAAAAATTGAAATTCTTAGCTGATGATAAACTAGTTATTGTCGAGCGTGACGAGGACATTATGGTAAGTCACCTCGCATCTTTCCGATACGTTGAAGGAGAAGGGGAGATAATGGAAATCCCATTCCAATCATTTGAAGTTATCAATGTTGAAATGGTTTGCCCAGCAAGGGATGAATCAAAAGATGTCAAATCTCCCATGGCATCTCTTAAAGACGCCCTGCCAATCATAAAGGATGGACACCCCCAAGGATGGGGAAGATTGCTTGAACTTCCTGCTAACAAGGACCGCACCGGTTTAGGGTACAACTCCCAAAATTTGAAGAAGCCCGCGTCGGTAGCTACAAGAGGATCAGTGCTCCCGCTATCCGAAAACTTCTCAAGTGCCGGTTACCTGGATGACAACCATATCTGTGTCTTGGAAGAAGAAGAAGAAGAAGAAGAAGAAGATGATGATGGATTGATCTTCACAAAGACTGATGGAAATGGTGCCACAAAATGGACCGAGATTGAAATACCTAAAGTGACATTGATTGAAATGTAATTCCCAATTTTATTTTCCTTCCGTTTTATCAAAAGAACCCATGTCAATCCCAAGGCATGAAGGGATCATTTGTAGGGCTTTATCAAATTTCCTTATTAATCATTAATTAAAAAAGGTTCATGTTTGCAATCAATTTTGAGATCCTTTCCTTTCATTTATTTATTTCACCTTTTTTAAATGACATTTTTTCTTTAAAAAAAAAAATTCTTCCAAATCATCCTTTCTTTCATACCAATAAAAGCGTGGGCCTTAAATCATGCAGATCATCCTCGACAACCACAAATGACAATTCTGCTATAGTCTCATACGACTTTGACAACCCGATTAATCAAGCTGATGAAGAGTGTGAGGAAGAGGCCGAACTCCCAGAAGAATTGGCAAGGCTGCTTAAGCAGGAGGAAAAAGTCATCCAGCCGCACGAAGAATCATTGGAAGTGATTAACCTTGGGACAAATGAGGAAGCGAAAGAAGTCCGAGTCGGCTTCGCTCTACAAGACGAGGTGAAGACAAAATTGATTGAGCTCTTGAAGGAACACAAAGATGTGTTTGCATGGTCATACCAAGATATGCCCGACCTCGATACTGACATTGTGGTCCATCATCTACCCCTTAAAGAAGAATGCCCTCCAGTAAAGCAAAAGCTATGAAGGACCCGTCCCGACATGGCTATGAAAATCAAGGAGGAGGTACAAAAGCAGCTCAACGCCGGCTTCCTAGCGGTCTCCAATTATCCTCAATGGATAGCTAACATTGTGCTTGTACCTAAGAAGGATGGCAAAGTAAGAATGTGCATAAATTATAGAAATCTAAATAGAGCAAGTCCCAAAGATGAGTTTCCACTGCCACACATTGACGTGCTAGTAGATAATACCGCTTAGTTCTCTGTTTTCTCTTTTATGGATGGTTTCTCCGGTTATAACCAGATCTGCATGGCTCAAGAAGATATGGAGAAAACCACTTCCATAACACCATGGGGCACCTTCTGCTACAAGGTGATGCATTTTGGATTGAACAACGCCGACGCCACATACCAATAAGCCATGGTGACTCTCTTTCACGATATGATCCATAAAGAGATTGAGGTCTACGTCGACGACATGATAGCCAAGTCCCAAACCGAAGAAGAACATCTTGTCAATCTAGAAAAGCTGTTTGAGAGGCTGAGGAAGTTCAAATTGAGGTTAATCCCAACAAATTCACATTTGGGGTAAGATCCGGCAAATTGTTAGGTTTTATCGTCAGTCAACGTGGCATCGAAGTAGATCCCGAGAAAGTAAAGGCCATACAAGCTATGCCTGCACCCAAAACCGAGAAGGAAGTCCGAGGATTCCTAGGTAGATTGAACTACATTACTAGGTTCATATCTTACCTCACTGCCACTTGTGATCCAATCTTCAAACTTCTTCAAAAGGATCAAGCCATCATTTGGAACGATGACTGCCAAGACGCATTTGAGAAAATAAAGGAATATTTGAAAGAACCTCCTGTGTTGATGCCTCCTGTACCTGGTAGACCATTAATCATATATCTCACCGTTCTCGAAGGATCAATGGGTTGTGTCCTCGGCCAACATGACAAGACTGGTAGAAAAGAGCATGCAATATACTATTTAAGCAAGAAGTTCACTGATTGCGAGAATAGGTATTCAATGCTTGAAAAGACTTGTTGCGCATTAGCATGGGCTGCCAAACGTTTAAGACAACATATGCTCACTCATACGACATTGTTGATCTCTAAGATGGATCCTATCAAATACATCTTTGAGAAGCCGACTCTAACCGGTAGAGTAGCCCGATGGCAAATGGCTTTGACCGAGTATGATATCCAACATGTCACTCAAAAGGCCATCAAACGGAGTGTATTATCTGATTATCTTGCACAACAACCCTTGGAGGACTATCAGTCTATGCGTTTCGAATTCCCCGACAAGGATATCATGTTGATTAGGGATTGCAACATCCCCGGTCTCGAGGAAGGACCCGAGCCTGGATCCCGATGGACAATGGTTTTTGATGGAGCTTATAACGCTCATGGCAATGGCGTTGGGGAAGTAATCACTTCTCCAACTAATTTCCACCTCCCCTTCACCGCCCGATTATGTTTTGAATGTACAAACAATATGGTCGAATACGAGGCTTGTATCTTTGGTATTGAAGATGCTATCGATCTTAGAATCAAAATCCTAGAAGTCTATGGGGACTCAGCCTTGGTAATCAGCCAAGTCAAAGGAGATTGGGATACTAGAGATCATAAGCTCATTCCTTACAAAGAGCATGTCTTGAAACTAGTCCCCTACTTCGATGAAATTACATTCCACCACATCCCTCGAGAAGAGAATCAGCTAGTTGATGCTTTGGAAACTTTGGCGTCCATGTTTAAAGTTAAGTGGAAGAACGAAGCGTCGTCCTTTCACCTGAACTACTTAGACAAACCTGCTAACTGTCTGGCAGCAGAAGACGAAGTTGACGGTCATCCTTGGTTCCATGACATCATGAAATTCTTAGAGAACCAAGAGTATCCTGCGGACGCGTCCATCACCGACAAGAAGTATCTTCGAAAACTGTCATCCAAATTCTTCTTAAAAAGGGTATTATACAATAGAAATCATGATTCGGTTTTGCTTAGATGTGTGAACAAGCGAGAAGCAAACCAGATTATAATGGAAATTCATGAAGGATCCTTTGGGACGCATGCCAGTGGGAGCACTATGGTGAAGAAAATTTTAAGGGCTAGATACTACTGGATGACTATGGAGATTGACTGTCATCGCCACGTCCAAACCTGCCACAAGTGCCAGATCTATGTTGATAAGATCCATGTGTCGCCAACGCCTCTCAATGTCCTAACATCACCTTGGCCTTACTCCATGTGGGGCATTGATGTAATCGGACGCATAGAGCCAACTGCGTCGAACGGACACCGCTTCATCCTTGTAGCCATTGACTATTTCATAAAATGGGTAGAAGCAGCCTCGTACGCCAATGTTACCAGACAAGTGGTGACTCGATTCCTCAGGAAAGAAATCATCTTCCGTTACGGGGTCCCCAATAAGATCATTACTGATAATGGATCTAACCTCAATAATAAAATGATGAAAGAGCTATGCTAAAATTTCAAGATCGACCACCACAACTCATCGCTTATAGGCCTAAGACGAATGGCGCTATTGAGAAGCTAACAAAAACATCAAGAAGATCGTGCAAAAGATGGTGGAAACCTACAAAGATTGGCACAAAATGCTCCCATTCACATTACACGGCTATCGTACTTCCGTACGCACTTCCACTGGGGCAACTCCCTTTTCCCTTGTGTACGACATGGATGCAGTCTTACCGGTCAAAGTAGAGATTCCTTCCTTAAGGATTTTGACAGATGTTAAGCTTGATGAGTCTGAGTGGGTACAAGCTCGATTTGACAAACTAAAACTCATTGATGAGAAGCGCTTAGCAGCCATCTGCCATGGCCAACTTTATTAAAAGCGCATCAAGAGGGCACATGATAAAAAGGTTTTCCCCCGCAGCCTAAAGGCCAGAGACCTCGTATTGAAGAAGATTCTTCCAATCCATACTGACCCAAGGTGAAAATGGACGCCAAACTATGAAGGTCCGTATGTCGTAAGAAAGGTCTTCTCCGGAGGAGTCTTGATCCTTGCAACTATGGATGGTGAAGATCTTCCATCCCCGGTGAATGCGGATGCAGTCAAAAAATGCTATGCTTAATATATATATATATATATATATATATATATAGCCCGATATGTTGAAAACCCGAAAGGGCAACTTATGCAAAAATGGGTATCCCGATAGACTGAAAACTCGAAAGGACGGTCTAGGCAAAAATTAGGCATTTAGTAAGAGCAAGAGGCTGCATCCCGCAAGGAATCCTTCTTCATTCCTTGGCGAGTCAATTATGTGGGTCCCCAGCAAGTCAATCCTATCACCCTCCTTCAAAAAAGCAAGATCAAAGGGCGACCAAAGGCATAGAGGCTATAGTAGAGTTAGAATTTGGAGGAAACTCGAGATGTTTCATTGCCATTACAATTATCATTTTATTTTCGCAATCACCTCTTTTAGGAATTACTTTCCTTTGTACAAAATTCCCTATTTGTGGAGCCACTTGTCAATAAAAATCAGTTCCCTCACATGTGTTCCATATTTTTACTTTTCCTGCTTTGTCTGCGAAATATGACCTTTTTCTAAATAAAATTACATGGGAAATTTTCGATTAAAAGACCTTTTTTCAAAAAAAAAACTATAAGGGAGACAATATTGAATTACATTCCTTTTAGAATTTTGCTAAAGGTAATTAAAACACATTTCCAACCCAAAGGTGCCACACAGTTCTTTGGACCAGGCCGATAATTTCTCCCCCCAATAGGAATTCTCAAACATTACATTCAGCGCTTGCTTGGACGTCGAACTCCAATTTCTCAAGTATCGGAAAGTCAATACAATTCACCCATCACCCTTTTTAAAGCCCAATCACCATTGGCATTCCCCAAATACACTCCTCCGCAAAGCCCAAACATACTTGGCATAACGTGCAAACCCTGCATTTCATGTATTCCCCATGAAAGCCCAAACATGCATTGGTATACATAACATCACATCGTAAGTATCTCCTTAACTTACTCAAACTAACTCGTCAGAGTTCGGAATTTTCCAACCGTTGTTAGGAATTTCCCCCAATAAAAATCAATGTTCATCCTCAAAACATTTCCCAAGCACAACCACGCATTCCAGCCGTTGCTGGGAATCGTCGCTAAGCTGTTTCATTTCATTGTCAAGTTTCCCCAGAGGAGTCAATGCTGAGAAACATCACTGTACTTCTTCTATCCCTATAAAGTCAACACATTTTTTCCTTTTCCCCGCAGAGTCAGGTATTCTTAGCCATTATTAAGAATCGTCACTGAATTCTCATTTTTTAGACTAGAGGCATTTTGGATTCATTCCCCAAGCCGAGTCAGGCATTCATAACCGAGAATCATCCTTGAGTTCATTTTTCTCCAGTAGATGTCAGGAATTCCAGCCATTGCTAGGAACCGTCACTTGACATCCGTATTCTCCTCAGTAGAGTCAGGTATTCTTAGCCGTTGCTAAGAATCATCACTGAATTGTTTGATCTTCCCGGAGAATTTCAGGTATTATAGCCTTCGCTACGAATCGTCACTGTACCTTCGTAAAAAAATTTTTGTATCTCCAGTCAAGTAAGGTATTCTAGCCTTCGCTATGAATCGTCACTGATTTTGTTTTGTTTGACCCCCAATAGATGTTTTGTGTTCCAGCCGTTGTTAAGGAACACTATCTTGTTTTTTCCCCAGTTGTTACTAGGAGTGATCACCCTTATTTTTCTCATTCCCTAGTGAATCTTTTTTCCCTCAACTTTCTTGGGCCCTTTGACATAAAACTTTCATCGTTAAGAAGATACTTATGATGCATACATCACATTGCATACATAATCATCATAACCATGCATAATCCCTAAACAAATATTCACATTATTATCCTCCGGCAGGGCGAATTTCTGGTTACTCTCATTAGTATTTAATCCTCTCTTACCTTGAATACATTGGAAGTCGTCACTATCTATGTATTTAGGTCCGAGAAAATTAAATAGGGGCAGCTGTCATACCCCAAAATTCACCCTACCCCGATACAACTTTCATTTGATCCATGGCCCTATTGCACATGCATGCTTTCATTATTTCATTGTCATAATTTCATTGAACTTTCATAACCAAATACATATTACACGGACTCAAGACATGGTGTTTATACCCAGAAAAAAACTGGGGTTATCCGGTTAAAGTTCTGGAAAAAAAATTTGACTGTGTAATTGATTACCCTAATCATGGTAATCGATTACCCAAACAAAAAATTGATTTTCAGGCCATTTTGGACTATGTAATTGATTACCCTAATCATGGTAATCAATTACACAGACAAAAAAATTGTTTTCCATGCCATTTTGGATGGTGTAATCGATTACACCTGTGTGGGTAGCAACAGTAGCTCTGTTTTTTACACAGAGTATTTTTTGTGTCATCCCCTTTTCCACCTACTTTCCCTATAAATAGAGGTACTATTTCCCCTCATTTTTCATGCTTCTTAGCCCCCAAAAGTTCTGTCCAAGTACCATTCACTCTCCTCTCCAAACCTAGGTCAAAACAAAAAAATCTTTCTCACTTAAAAAAGTCACCCACCAACTTTTTTTGTCCTCTTTCATATTTTTTTCAAAGCTTCTCACTCTCTAACACTTATACCTCAGCTCCTTCACTATACCTCCACCATAAACACTTTCATCCCAAACCCCTTACTTTATATCCAAGCTCAACACCATTTCAACCTACCTTTTTTCAATATTTTTTGGGTAATGATTTTAGCTTAAACTTTGTTAACTTTTTAGTTCTGTTTTTGTGTTGAAAATGGTTGTTTGTTCTCGGTAGATCTTTTGTGAGGGTTTAGACTCAAGCTTGTAAAAAATGATTAACTCTGGTTTACGCTTTTTTTTCTGTTGGGATTTCTTGCTCTTGCTACTTTTATCCACCATCTCTAATCAAACTTTGTATTTTGTTTCATTTGCAATTTGTTGTTGACTTGTTTTCACATTTATTTGGTTGATGAGATCTATTAGATCATGGCCATGGTTTTTTACAGTTGATAAAACCTTCAATGTTTCAAACCTATTAATGATTGATCAATAGATCCTTCATGATGCTTTGAGGCATTGATAGGTTGTCTCTATTTCAACCATATTTGGGTTATTTGATACATAGATGAAACCATTTTCTTTACATTAACGTGTTATTCCATTTGCTTATTGTTATTCTACTAACCACTAACTACTAACTCCTAACATTTACATTATTTCACTTTACTTCCTTGCAATTTATTTTATTGTTCACTTTATTTCAAGTACTTTATGTTTATGTTTATGTTTATGTTTATTGTTATCTAACCATATCATTTACATTATGCTAATTTATTTACTCTCTTACTATCTTGCTAAATAAAAAAGGAGTAAAAACAAAAATAAAGAGAACAAATCATAATAATGATAGATGGACTTAGGGTGGCATAACTTTCTTTGTTACAAATCTATTGTTAGTTGATTTTTCAATCATCTTCAATACTTTGCATCAATGATAAGCTATCCCTTAATGTGTCATATTTTGAGTCTTTTTGACCTATGAAAAATAGTCCTCAAGATGTTCATTTTGTACCTATTACTAACCACTAATTATACTTCACTAACCTTTTTATCATTAACCTTTGTTATTGCGGTTTTGTTACCATTAACTTGTGGATTATTTTGTGTCATTTACATTCACTAACCATTATTATTGTGATATTATCATTCTTTATCTTGTGATTTACTTTTATGTCATTACCTTGTAATTTACATTCAAGTACTCATTATCATCATCATTGTACAAACTCATCATGCATGTTTATTTACTTGTTATTTATTTTATTGTCATCATACATTAAAAATAACAAAAATATGATAAAATGGTAAGACCAAAAATATTCATTCCACTCTTAATCAACTTGGACTTAGAGGATTTCATTTAGGACCTTTGCTTGCAAGCCTTCCTTTACTCTTTGTGAAACTTTGTAAACACTTGGATTTTCATCCGTAACTTACCTGCATGTTGTAAGAATGACATCATGGCCCCACCTTAGGGGGACATGTTTGTAAGACCATTATCATTTGTTTAGCTTAGGTCACTTTTGCACACAAAAGGCTTTCTCTTGGGCTACCTTACAATGAGACTCTTTAATTTCTTGTTGGTTACTTTGCATTCATGTTGCATAAGCCAAATTTCATAATCAAAATAAAACAAACCCTTGATTCAACGTCAAGTGGCATTTTCATAATCAAATTCAAAACACCTAATAATTACGATTGTTATTGTGCGCCACGAGCCTTAAGTGGTGGAGAATGAATGAGAATGGAGCTTTCCTACCTTTACTCTGATTATTTTGGACGCAAGACGCTTGGCTTGTTGTCTAGAATAATCACCTCCAGCCATAGACTTTAGTACAATATAATCACAAACACTCATTTCATAAAACCCTTATCCAAGGTAAAAATAATACAACTCATCAAACTCATTTTTGTGCCTTAGGGCATCATCCCGAAAACCCTTTTTTCAAAGATAAAATCAACCAACACACAAATATTTTCTACTCCGAACTACGGAGCTCTGATTCCTCATCCCCGAATGAGTGATACATAGGCACAAGGGTCTTTCTTTTCATACATTCTTTTGAAAATAAAGCAATGATAGAGAAATCCCATGTATGTAAAATAACCCAAATGGTTCCCATGGAGTACAATGGACGTAAGGGATGCTAATACTTTCCCCTTACGTAACCAACTTCCGAACCCAAACCTCGGTTGTGAGACCGATTCCTTATTCTCTTTTAGCGCTTCCCGTGCGCGTCTGTTTTCCGAGAGTTTTATTGACTATTTCCCCTCTCCTCTCCGATAGAGGTAAACTAAATAAAATTTGGTGGTGACTCTTTTGACTTTGCCTCTCTTTGACATCTCTTTAGTCTCGGTTTCGTTATCGTGAAATCCCGGTAGCGACACATGTAATATCAATTGGACCCAAAAAGTGTTTCCAAAATAAATATAATACAAAAATAATGTATTGATATTCCAAACTTTAGAGGATTTATCAAAAAAAAAAAAAAATAGATACGACAAAGTTCAATAAAACCACTTTAGGTAAGAGTTAGAGTTGAACTACAAATTAACATATATAGTTAAGAGTTTCAATACCACAAAAATCAAACAGCCAAAAAAAAGTATTGATATCCAAAACTTTGAGAGACATATAAACATATTGTTAAATAGTTTTAAATGTGAAAATGTAAATATAAGAAAGTTGATTGATAGTAAAATAGGAAATGAAAAACATTGTATTGAATATCGTAATTATGAAAACGTCGGTTGAAAGTTGAAGGATAATTATGTTGTAGAGTTATTGTTATGAAATTAAAAAAATATAATTAAGCAAATTATATGTATGATTCTCAAATGTGTAATAATAATTTTTTTTTAACCAATTTAAATGTCTAGAACTTGTTTATACAACTATGATTTTTTTTGACGAAATAGTCAATAAAGAAATATTAATAAATAATTGAAAAATAAAAACTTATAAATGTATTTAAGATATATGAAACAAAGTATTTGTTTAGTTTTTATAATTTACTACGAAAATAATTTATTGCATGGATGTTTTTTTTTTTGTAAATTATAATAAAAAATGAAAGAGGAAGAAACAATATTAAAAATAAAAAAAAGTTTTTAAAAAAGTCAATTAAAAATTTGGCTATAAAGATTAAGAATATTAACAGTGATAAATGGATATGAGAAATAGTAAAAAATTGTCTCTCAAGTTCTCAAAAGTAGTGTGAGGTGCGAATTGAGTTAATTGGGCTTATATTGTTAAGTTGAGATAAAAGGGGCATTGCAAATGCCGCAAAGATTGTTACTTCAGTTTTCAAAGCTTGTCTAATCCCAAACAACCATTTGGAACTTTCTTTTATTGTAGAAATGTCAAATGAAAAATCCTTTTTTTTTCACTTGGGAGGTTGTTGACATTTCATCATATGGTATTATGCATGTCCATCTATATTCGCTCCTTCACATTTTCTAATGTTTGTTGTTTTGTTTGTTTTTGCATATCTATTTCCGACGTTGAGAACGAGACAACATGGAGAAGATGGAGGTTGGATTTGGCCTACCTTGAGTATGACGAAATGCACAAGAGTGGAAGCGACGTCGACAGAAAACCAGTCATAGCTAAAGTTGGGGCTTGTTCAACCTCCGTAGATTTTGTGACTGGTGAAGAAGTTAAGGATCCAAAGGGAAAAGGAGTTCCCCCTACTGAAGACATGGGAGATGTTGAACTCGTAACTCCTAAGGTCAACATGGATACAACAAAGGAACCTGAAGGACCTTCTGAAGAGTTTCATGGCAAGAAACGTAAAAGGTCTTGCGTAGGTGGACCATCTCATATCTCAATATCTTTAGACAGTGAGAGGTAATTCGTCAGATGTTATTATGTAGTAAGATAATATAGGTAATGATGGGAAATAGTTTTTTTGTATGTTAGGGCATATTATGTTCATATAAACAACTCTATATTGGTGATGTATGGATGTTCAATGACGTTGTAGTGGTTCATTTTTATTGCATTTCTGGTCAACAATGTTTGGAGCATGATTCCCGTGGAATAGAAATGGAAATCCAGCCAACGTACTTTATTTGGGAGAAGAAAATCAATTGTGGGAAGATCGCCCAAAGAAATGTTGTTGTAAGTATGATATTATTGATTTACGTTGATGTTATGTTGATTGTAATCTGAGATGTAAATTTATATATGAAGATATATATTTATGCAGCAAATTCCATAACATGTGATTAAGGTGTGTTGTTAACGGGACCTAGGCGGATATAGCTAGTTGGCTAAGACATGGGAGATATCTATGATTGTGAAGTTCACACTGCAGAAAGGCAATACTGTGTCGAAAAGTTCACCGGGCACGGTTGGTACGAGTTCGCCAAGAATAGAAGTCTTAAAAGAGGAGATAAGGTGGGATTCAACATTCTCCATCCTCCAGCGTGACGATTGGTTGTGATCGTGTTGAACCGTTAAGTGATTGTTGGAGGTATTGGGAAGTTGAATGTTGAATGTGTGATGTATGTGCAAGTAGTTGAAAGAAGGATGTTGAATGTTTAATGTGTTTTGTATTGATGATCATGTATGTTATAAAGAATATTTTTAATTTCATGTATCAGTGGGATATGTTTTATGAACCCCTTTTGGCCAAGTAGTATGATTAATGTAATATGAATTATGGAAAAATTGTGGAAGTGTTTCTTGGAACATCAATGTATTATTCATCCGGGATATTCCGTTTTTAATGTAATGTTTTATTTTTATGCAAAAGCATAGTTTTAATGCAGTTTGCTTGAAATTTATGTCGTTGTTCCTTTATTAATACATAGTTATGGATGGATATGTATAGTTTATATGAATATGTTTTGTTTGAGTAAAAATATAAATTGTTTTTTAGAAGGTGGTATTGTATTTCCAGGTTGTTGTTGGTGGCCCAGAATTATGTCTAGCTTTATAGTGATGTGGGATCTGTAATGATGTGGATTGTGTAGTACAATAAGAATAACTTACAATCATATGGTGTAATAAAGATGTGGTATGTAAGATAAAAATATATCTTAGTAAAAGATCATGAGGTTGGTGAAGGTCAGATAGAAGCAATATGTTTGGTCATGTAGCGTATTTAGTTAGTAGTAACCAAGTTATGTTTGGTTTCTTCACGTGTGGTAGTCTTAAAAGCTGGAAAATGTAAAAGCAGTGCATAAAATAATAAATAGTGGCAGGCATAGTTATGTTGTAAAAATGGGAAAGTTTAATAATTTAGTATGTACACACATACTACATGATTTTGTTAAAAAAGGGGGAAACTATTGTGCACACGTGAAGCTCAATAACAAAAAAAACTATGCTTTGACCAAATTGTGTAGCCTAATATAGACAAAAAATATCATCTCGACACGTGAAAATAGGTTTGTATGGTTATAAAGGTCACTAATAAATATCACCCTTACCCATACTAAGTCATCATCACTTTCAAAGAAGAAAACCAGGAAAAATTGTAACAATCACGTAGCCATTTTCCTCCTCATAACAGTGTAAAAACTGAGAAATGCAAAGTTGTGGAATTCTCAATCATACCTACTTGATTGACTCTTTTGTAATCACTAAACTATCCACACAAGTAAGTTAGTAAAGTAATGTTAATATAGTTCTAAGGTTATTGAAGAATTATTTTAAATGCATGAATATTGTATGGTTATTCAAAACATTTTTTTCTATTTTCAGTCGTATGCAGAGATTGATCCTTCCTTTGTTAATAACTATGAAGTTGAAATAAAAAAAAACATGGACCATATTGAACAACCAAGGTGTGCAACATGAATTAATCTTTAACAAAGATCCAGATCATCCTCTGGTAGTAAGTGGCTGAAATTCTTTGGAAGATTATTACAACCTAGCAACTGAGGTTGTTGTCGAGGTCAGGTATTACGGTAACAACAATTTTGGAATAAATGGGTTTAAAGAGGTGTTGAAACTTGAAGAGTTGCCGCATTTTCATAGTAGATATCTCTACCATAAAGAAATATATGCATTTGACATTATTCTGAGCCCAATAAGTGTATCTTTGTCAAAATTAGTTGAGTTTCTTGATATTATATCCTTTCAATAAATACTATTTTAAGTCTCAAAAATTCCCAGAAATAACTAATTGGTATTTGAATTACAGAATCTGCACGTAGAATTTGCAACAATGTTGAGAGACTATGACTATGAATATCTTACTTTGTATGGTGATAACGAAAAAACGATAATGGTGACAGTGTTGAACATTAGAGACCCATATCGCACCAAATTAACATATAATTGAGGCAAATTTTGTGAGTTTAATAACTTCAAATCTAGAGAAATAATTCAATCTAGACTGGATGTTACTTCGTTAAACAAAAGATATCATGTATATAAATTCCTGTTTCCGTAATAGATATTTGTATTGTGACTATGGATGACAATTTAGAAATCTTATATGTTTATGGTATGATGAACTAATAAGAAGTAAAACTAGATGTATAATAATACACAGTCAAAACAGGAAATGGGCATCAAACCAAAACTACATAAACCATTACCACCCAAGACTTTAATATCTATTATATCAACATATGTTATACTAGGGGTGGCAAACGGGCATGCCCATCCCGTTTAGGCCCGCCCTACAAAAGCCCGCAAAAAACGGGGCGGGACGGGGCAATCATAATTGAGGATGTGGGCCTAAAATTTAGGCCCACCCTGCAAAAAAGTGAGGACAGGGCGGGGAAAGTCCGCGGGCACTGCACTCTTTAAGCCTACAAATGCAAAAATTTATGTAAACGCACGTGCCTGCAAAAGCCCGCGAAAAAAAAGGGACGGGGCGGGGAGGACACATTAGAGGGTGAGGGCCTAAATCCTTGGCCCGTCCCGCACTAAAGTTCGGGAAAAACGGGCATGCCCAGCAGGCCGGGCCCGTTTGCCACCCCTATGTTATACTACACAAAGTAGTATAGAAATAATGTGAAGTCTGGATTAATATATTCAGATAGTGGAAGTGGCTTTGGATGCAAATCTTGAGCAACAACATTGAGAACACATAGGATATTGAAGCTTGTTTAAGAAACAAAATGGGAAAAGTTGTTACTAAAACTTGTAAGAAAACTAAAAATAAATAAATAACATATCCTTTTTACATTAATATTGCAAGTTAATAAAACCATACCGTTATTACGGACGAATCATATATTGTTGAAAACTTCTTTGTAAACAACATTTGCCATTATAGATTTGAACTTGTCATTTTTATCCTGTATTAAATTTTTTATTCCTTTTTTGGTTCTGACTCTAGACAGTGTGACATAGATTTGACCATGAGTGAAAACATCTCTAGGCAAGTAAAGTCCAACAGTATCCAAAGATTGGCCTTGGGATTTTTTAACCATCATTGCATATGACACAACTATTGGGAATTGACGTCTGTTAAGTTTAAATGGACACGAGGACTGTGAGGGTGACATATCTATTCAAGGGATGTAAACCAAATTTCCATAACCTTTTCCGGCCATTATTGAATCTTCAAGGACATGATTTTCCATCTTTGTTATGAGTAGCCTTGTGCCATTACACAAACCTTCAGACTTATCGATGTTTCACATAAGCATAATAGGTGTTCTGACCTTTAAGTTAGTGTGATGGTTAGGAAATCCATAAGTTCGTAATGCACTGAGGAACTCGAGCATGAGGAAATCAACTACATTGGTGTCATGAATCTTAGACTGGTCTAAAAAATTCGAGATGTAGTAATCTCGTATGTCTCCTAGGTATGAAAAAGGAAAATATTAATGAAAAGAACCATAAATATTGTAGAGTGTAAAATAATTGGATGAATATCACAACCTGGCATCAAGGCAAGGACATGATCATTTATTTGATCAATAACTTCTAATGTTGAAGAGAGTATTGCTCGACTTTTGACGTAATCGTTGGATTGAAAATGATGAATTAAATCATTGTATGTACGATTGATAATGGCAACAATTGGGTCGCTGAAGTATGTTATTAAAAATCCGGGGGGTATGTCAATGTCAGAAAAACCATCGTTTGACTCTGAAACTTTTCCTTCACCAATTTTCAAAAGCCAATCTGAAAAGTTAGCAGCCTCGTTTAAATCTTTGGAAATTTTGTGCCCTTTTCTTTTAAAGCTTTGTTAAAATTAATCCATCAGTTTCTTTGAAATTTTTACCACGAACTACGGAGTTTTGATCCCTCATTTTTATGCTGGTACTTAGGCATAAGACTGAAGGTCTTGTCAAACAAACAAATATAATTAATGAATTCTTTTCTCATCCCCTTAATCTATATTTTTATCAAACATATTTTTGACCAAAACACTTGCACACAAAAAAGGGCTCCCTAGGAGTAGCTAGGTCACTTTGGGTGCTAATACCTTCCCTCCGTGTAACCAACCCCCTTACATGTAATCTCTGACATTTTATTAGTTTTGATTTGAAAACTTCTTATCTTTGGATTCTGTTCGTACTTTTCCCTTTTCCTTTGGAAATAATAAAAGTGCGGTGGTGACTCTGGTTTTATTGATGTCAAGTTTATCCAATAGCTCGATGGTCATGAATTTACCGCTACAGAAAATAAAAGTGGCAACTCTGCTGGGGAGTAGTCCTCAGTGGGTTTAGCCTACTTTCTTATGTGCAATATTTTGTTGATATTTGATGTTTGTTTGTATATATTGTTTGTGTGATACTCTGTCTGATATGCTTGGTGCTCTCTGTGTGGTGAGATAAGTTCTAACCCGAAATTGAGTGAAATTTAATTTAGGAGGGTGGTATAATCATGTTTGCTTTGAAGGAGTAGTCTTGAAAGAGTTGACATGACATCCCCACTCAGTGGAGACCTCATTGGAGTTACTAATGTTACACGAGTAAGTCAGGATATACATTACTTTCTCTAATTTGGGGGTCTGAGAAGCTGAGGAACGTAGAATATTTAACCCAACTTGGCCTATTTTAGGATGTAGTGCGGAGACTGTTCAAGTGTAGACTTGATAATAGTTGTTATGCGATACTACACTCAAATGAGTTTCTCTTGAGAATACTATAGGTTGATGAGTCAGTCATCCTAACCTATAGTATCCGATAGATGGGATTACAAACCTGAGAAATTTTTAGAACATGATCCATAGGTTTTTATCCTTAGTACACTCCTTTGGGATGGTTCTTAACTCGACCCATGCTCGTCACTCGAAACAAACCCTTTGATTCTTGGTTGATCTGATCAGTCTCGTTAATATCAATGGAACTTGGGTGTTGATAAAAGTGAAAACCATAATCCACCAATATGGATGATTGATCTTGATGATGACTTGATCCATACCTTGACCTTTGCTTGCGTTTGCCTTGTGTGTGATTGTTGCATTCATGCATACATGTGTATCATAACATTCATCACAGAAAATAAATTTCAAGGAAACTAAGGTCTTATTTGAAAATATTTTTAGACCATGTATTGTTGACGAAGGAACACTAAAAAGTACAATTTCAGATGTCCCGACTTGAAAGAGTTAAGGAAGCTATCATCCTATAGCGATAAATTCATGACCACCAAGTTATGGATAAGCTTAACATTAATAAATCCAGAGTCGCCACCGCGCTTTTATTGTTTCCAAAGGAAAAGGGAAAAGTACGAACAAAACCCAAAGATAAGAAGTTTTCGAATCAAAACTAATAAAGTGCCAGAGATTACAGGTAAGGGGGTTGGTTACACAGAGGGAAGGTGTTAGCACCCAAAGTGTCCTAGGTACTCCTAGGGAGCCCTTTTTATGTGTGTATGTGTTTTTGATATAAAAGATGTTTGCAATAAATAGAATGTGGGGATGATAAAAGAATTCATTGATTATATTTTTTGTGTTTGACAAGACCTTCAACTTGTGCCTACGTACCAACATAAAAATGAGGCATCAAAACCTCATAGTTCTGGGTAACAATTTCAAAGTTGGTGAGTTTATTTTAACGAAAGGTTAATAAGAAAGGCACAAAGGGCCAAAAGTTGGGTGAAGTTGTTAGTTCTTTTTTTGTCTTTCTGAAATGTTAAGTTAATATGACTAAGTTTATTTACAAATTTAATTTAAGAAAAAGTTTGAAAAGCCATTGGCATAAGGCCAAAGTTTCTATTTAAAATAACGTCTAAGTTTGAAATCATAAGAAAAGAAAGTTTTTAAAAAGGGGGAGAGATTTTGAAATTTAAGAAGTGGGAGGAGATGCAGAGGTTGTCCTAAGCACAAATTTAAAAGTTGAGAGTTGAAAAAAATCTGACCAATGGGATGCAATCCAACAGACAAGAACGTCATATAGAAAACCCACTTTCCCTCTGAACTTCGAATCAAGCAATTAAACCATAAGCAATTAGCAATATCCAGACATCATGAAGATCAAGGAATTAAATAAAGATAGCCACATACAAGCAAGCAATCCCCATAGCTAGCAGTCTTCTTTATTTTCTCATGTATTAGAGGAAATATTCCTTGATCAACTCAAAACAAAGCATCAGACACAAGGTCAAAATAAAAATTAAGCACAAAGATAGAGTTGTAGATCAATTCAAACTAATCCCAAGACTTGCATCAGATGAAGGCTCAGTTCACAATAGCTTGATCTCAAAATGTTGGCATTGGCTAAGTTCTTTTTGCACAGGGAATGTCGCCTAATCCTAAGTCCAATAGTTCAGATCAAGATCAACAGTCCACCCAGTATTATTTTTGGGTTTTTGTTGTTATTAGGTGTTTTAAGGTCCTAAGACCATAAACAAAGCCAAAATGCACAAACATATATATGCAATCACAAGATATGGCTCCAATGAGCAAAGTGAAGATGACATAAACATAAACAAGTTAAATGGAATGTAAATGGCAATGAATGATAAATGACTGAAATTTAAATTGCGTAAAGTAAATGACTTGAAAGTAAAACAATATTAACAAGAATTAGTCAAATGTTAGTCAAAGGTTAGTCAAGTGTTAGTGGTGATTTTTAATTGATTAAGTCATTCTTTAGAGAACACTCAACCATTCATTCACAAGCATGAATCCTTAAACCAAGATATCTTCCATGAGAAGGGCTCCAACTTGGATAATTCAACAAGTATGCCACTAGCTCTCATGAAAGGAAAAAAGGTCAAGTCTCCACACAATACCATGAAGAATGAGAGACTTGCAATCTCACTTACTAGAATGATATGCCATTAGGGTTAAATTTAGCTCTATGTTAAGCAATCATAATTGGACTTATGTAGGAGTCACAACTATCTGAGGTCGGGTAATAAAAATTTAGATGTTAATGCATGTTAGAGATTTGGTATGAAGAACCAAACTCCTAAAACATACCACACACTAAAAGAAAAGATCAAGATGGATGGACCTATCTCAATCATACTTGTATTGGTTCATCTGACACCAGGTCATTGATGAACCAATTAGCCTTAAGACATTAGAGATTTCATTGGTCAAATGAGGGAATAGGAAAGAATAAGGATGAAGATGAAGAGGGAGGGGAAGATAGAAACACAAATTGACCAAGGGAGGATTTTATCAAATAAAAACCATCATTCATTTTGGGAGATGAAATGTACATTTCATCAATCCCCTAAATCCAATGGTTGTGATCCAACAAAAGTCAAATCAACCTTGACCAAGGTCCAAATAGAAAGTCAAACATCACAAGACCATAAAAATGGCTCAACATAATTTTTACACATTTAATCAATTAAAAATCAATTTAAAAATGAATTAAAATACAATTTTATTTTGGTCAAAACCTAAAATCTCTTCAAAACACCAAATAAATGACCAAGAGATTTATCCTAGGTCAAAGAAGGTCAAAGGACCTTAGGAAAAAATTTCGTGATTTTTGAAAAGTCAGAAGTATTTTTAAATAATTAAAAATATGGACAAAAACATTTAATTCATGAAAAATATCAACATTAATCCAAAAAATAATTTTAATTAAGAATATGAAAGAGAAAAAGATTTAAAGATTTTTGGTGAAAGTCCCATATTTGTTGGATTAAAAATGAAATTAATATGACTTAAACAAAATAAAAGTATTAAACATAAAATCAGAAATTAAAATAAAGATAGAAAAACCAAGGGCCATAAGATCTCCCTCATTAATTGAGGTGACATATCTGATGGCCACACGCGGGTGTTCCATGGTGGTCTTGACTCAAAGAGATGTACGTGTGGTAATCAAAAGCAATGGTCCAAATTATAACATCCAATCATGATCAGATGGCCAAGAGGTGTGTCAACACACCACCTGAGCTAGGGCTCCGGTCATCTTCTCCGGTGACCTCCACCAGACTGGTCCAACTTCATCTGAATGGAAATGAAAAACAAGGACACTATTTCATAGAGAAAATGCTTAGGATCATGAATCTGACCTCAATTTTCTCCAATTCCAAGTATATAAAAAGATACAGGGATTTGAATTTTAAGGATCATGAACTGAGTTGCTTCGATTTGACCTCAAAGCAATTCAATCTTGTTACCTACATTGGTAGGACTCCAGCCAACCAAAAATCACAAAGAATAGTGAAGAATTGAGAGAGAATCGAAGAGATGAAAATTCTGGAAAATCACCTTCGAAGGAGCTTGAGACTTGCTTGATCTTGCTTCCAATTGGCCTTGGCTTGACTTCAGAAGCTTGCAGAAGTTGAATTGGATCAAGGAAAGGCTTGGATTCTTGGAGTTTCAATCTCAAAACAGAAAGAGATTTGAAACTCAATTTTCAAATGAAAACCTTGAAGATTGTCCTCTAATGGTGAGGGTTTGGATTGCAGGTTCAAAGCTTGGGCAATGTGTCCTTAATTCTGAGCAATGAAGGTCTTATTTATAGGAAAGACAATTGCTTTCTACATATTTTCAAAATTGGCCAAAAATAGCAATCCACTTGCATGCTTGCATCGGCGTGTGATAGGCCCATGAAATGATGCAATCAGGTCCAAAATCCCTCATGTGCAATGCTGAAAGCATGTCATATGATCATGCAATGGAAATTGAAATGTGAATGTGAATTTCATCCAAATGAACCCTTGAAGAGAAACCATGCGTAATTCCTCCAATGCTTGGCCAAATGCGATGATCTTAGACTTTTTGGAAAGGTGACATTAAGGGGAACAACTTTCATGTTGAAAACTTTTCTATTTGAAGCTTGGATCATGATTAATATTGAGGTGGAAGTTTGGAAATTCAAATATATTTGAAAATTTTCTAAGTACCAAGTCAAATGTTCACTTCTTCCACCTTGAATAACTTTTTCTATGGGCTTCAAATGGGAAACTTTCCTTCATAAAAGTTGTATCTCTTTCAAACCTATTCAATTTGGTCACAAATTTAATCTTATTTGGATTTGGCATGAAGGAGTTATGCATTTTAGACGTTGAGGAAAATCACTTGTTCAATGGTAATGGCCCAAAATGACCTATAATGTTTCCTCTTGGCACATGCATTTGCAAGTTGAATTTGAATTTATTCCAAGAATAAAAGTTTAAGAGGACATCATGAATTTGATCATGAAACTTTAATGGCCTTCATTTCATAAAAATTGAGCAATTTATGGTCCTTGGAAGAATATGAGACCACGCCAGCAACATCATCAGGTATCGTCTGTAATTCTGGTATTCACTAATAATTCAGCAAATCAATCAGTTCCCATTCAACAACAACATCAGCAACAACCACAACAACGTACCAGCTACAACAACAACAATCATCATCCGAATTTTGAGAGGAAGAAGGTCTCTTTTGACCCTATTCCAATGACTTATGCATAATTATATCCTTCTTTGGTTGTCAAGAATTTGATTCAACCAAAATATTCTCCACATACTCCTGAATCGTTGCCATGGTGGTTCATGTCATATCTGCACTGTGCTTTTCATCAGGGATCCCCCGACCATGACATTGAAAACTAATATCCTTTGAAGTATGAGGTTCAAAAGCTGATCAAGAGCGGTATGGTGTCCTTTGAGGACCGAGCACCTAATGTTAAAGCCGTTATGTTGCCTGCTCATGGCAATGCTTCTATGAACATGGTAGATGGATTTACTGGGAATTTCAGGTTTTTTTATGCCCTTCGTATCCGAAGATCATTGGTGGAGATTCATAAAGATTTGTTCTTGGTTAGTGATTGTGAGCATGACCATGATGGTTGTGTTATCTGCAGTGTCAATCCTCGAGGATGTGTAATTGTCAAGAGGGATATTTAGAAACTGATGGATGAAGGTGTTATTCAAATTCAATAATCCAAGTATATGGGGAATGATGTAAATGTTATCGTGCCAGTATTTAAGACCCCCAAGCGGGTAATTATTCAGTTTGATAGCAGCAGTAGAAGTGTTAATAGATCAGTATCGGCGTTGGTTATACGATTAGCGGGCCCCGTCGCCTATTCATCCGATAAAGTTGTGTATTATAAATACAATGCTACTATGATTGAGAATGGGCAAGAGGTTCCTCTTCCCACTGCAAATTCAGTGGTGAGCATTGCAGATGTCGTTAAGGTGACCCGTAGTGGTCGTGTGTTTGGCCTGGTATCTCTTAAAGTTGTGGAAGATGTTATGATGGGTAAGAAAGCAGATATTCCTACAGTTGATCCAGTTAATTCTCCAACTTGTCAGTCTCGTGAATCCAGCATGTTGAAGGTTAATGATGATGATGAGGTACTTTGTTTAATAAAGAGAAGTGAGTTCAACATTGTGGAGCAGCTGCTCCAGACGCCATCAAAGATTTATGTGTTATCGTGATTGTTGAATTCTGAAGCACATAGAGAGGCTTTGCATAAAGTGTTGGAACAAACCTATGTAGAGAACAATGTTATTGTGGATCAGTTCGACCATATTGTTTCCAACATTACTGCATGTATTAACCTGAGCTTTTGTGATGAAGAACTTCCTGCGGAAGGTAGAAATCACAATTTGACACTCCACATTTCAATGAATTGCAAAGAGGATGCTTTTTCCAATGTATTGGTTGATACTGGTTCATCATTGAATGCGTTGCCCAAGTCAATGTTGGCAAGACTTTCTTATCAAGGTGCCCTAATGAGGTACAGTGGTGTTGTGGTTAAAGCGTTTGACGGTTCCCAAAAAACTATCATTGGAGAGGTGGACCTTCTAGTTTAGATAGGCCCGAGTGACTTTCAAATTAATTTTCAAGTAATGGACATTCACCCGGCCTACTACAGTTTATTGGGAAGGCCATGGATCCGTTTAGCTGGTGTTGTAACGTCTGCCTTGCATCAGAAGCTGAAATTTGTTAAGAACGACATGCTCGTCGTTGTTGGTGGAGAGAAAGCGCTTTTGGTAATCCATTTTCCATCCTTCACCTATGTGGAAGCTGAAGAGGAAGTTTAAACTCTGTTCCAAGCTTTGTTTATTGCTGATGAGTTGAAGAAGACTGGGGCATCCATGTCTTCTTTGAAAGATGCAAAGAGGTTATTCAGGCTGGTGGTACCAATAAGTAGGGTCGTGTTGTGGAAATAATTGAGAACAAGAACAAGGTTGATCTAGGATTTCAGCAAGGGCCATTCAACGGAAATGTCAAGGCTATGCAAGAATTTTTATGCAATGGAGGGTTCACTCACAAGGATGATCAACACTAAGCTGCAGTTATTGAAGACGATGATGAAGACACAACTTGTGCCAACTTTGTGACACACTAACAGACTTGCAACAATTGGATTGTTGTAGACGTTCCTGTTGTCATGCACTGTTCAAAGTGAATTTTTTTATTGTTTAAGAAAAATCTTTCTCCTATGTCTAAAGGAGAAGTGAAACATTGTTGGGCATTTCAAATTTATCATAAATAAAAATACCATTTTATTCATCCACATCTATGATGTTTGTTTTTACTTTTTGCTTTTTATGAAAATGGTAATCACAAAAAAACATAAATAAATAATAATCTTTCCATCTGCATAATATTTGTTTACACTCCACTTCTCTAAAATCAAAATATCAAATCATTATGCAGGTTGGTTCTCAAACCCATTGAACGTAATGATCCTACTCCCTCTCCAAACTTTGATTTCCCTATATTTGAAGTTGAGGAAGAGAATGATGATGAAGAAGTGACTAATGAGTTATCCCGTTTGCTTGAGCACGAGGAAATAACCATTCAGCTGTTTGAAGAGCAGGTTGAATTAGTAAACTTGGGTTTCAAGGATGATGTGAAAGAAGTCAAGATTGGATCTAAACTATGTCCAGAGGTAAAAAAGGCGTTGGTTGATCTTCTCTGTGAGTATTCTGATGTGTTTGCTTGGTCCTATCAAGATATGTCAGGTTTAGATTCTGATATTGTGGATCATAGATTGCCTTTGAAGCCAGAATGCCTATCGGTCAAGCAGAAGTTGAGAAGAACTCATCCTGATATGGCAGTGAAGATAAGGAGGAAGTGCAGAAGTAAATTGATGTTGGTTTCCTTGTTACCTCTGAGTATCCGTAATGGGTAGCCTATATTGTGCTTGTTCCTAAGAAAGATGGAAAAGTACACATGTGCGTTGGTTATAGAGATTTGAATAAAGCCAGTCAGAAAGATGATTTTCCTCTGCCACACATTGATATGTTGGTAGAAAATATAGTTAAATTCAAAGTCTTTTCTTTTATGGACGAATTTTCTGGTTATAATCAAATCAAGATGGCCCCTGAAGATATGGAGAAAACCACATCCATTATACCTTGGGGAACATTCTGTTATCGAGTGATGCCTTTCGGTTTGAAGAATGTTGGTGCAACGTACCAGAGAGCTATGGCCATTCTTTTCCATGATATGATGCATAAAGAGATTAAGGTCTATGTTGATGATAGGATTGCTAAATCAAGGACTGAAGAAGAGTATGCTGAGCATTTATTAAAGTTATTCCAGCGTTTGAGGAAGTATAAACTCCGCTTGAATCCTAATAAGTGTAAATTTGGTGTTTGCTCTAGTAAGTTGTTGGGCTTTATTGTCAGCGAGAAGGGTATTGAAGTTGATCCTGCTAAGGTCAAAGCAATACAAGAGATGCCTACGCCCAAAACTGATAAGCAAGTCAGAGGTTTTATCGATTGCTCGAATTATATCTCAAGATTCATATCGCATATGACCGCCACATGTGCGCCTATATTCAAGCTTCTTCAGAAAGATTAGTCTTGTGATTGAACCGAGGATTGCCAGAAAGCATTTGATAGTATCAAAGAATATCTTCTTGAATCTTCGATTTTGTCTTCTCCTATTGATGGAAGACCTTTGATCATGTACTTTACTGTGCTTGAAGAGAGTATGGGTTGTATTCTTGGTCAGCAAGATGAATTTGGTAAGAAAGAATATACAATTTACTACCTCAGTAAGAAGTTCACTGACTGTGAGACTCAGTATTCTATGCTTGAGAAGACATGATGTGCTTTGGCTTAGGCTGTTAAGCGTCTGTGCCAGTATATGATGAATCATACTACTTGGTTGATATTCAAAATGGATCCGATCAAGTACATATTTGATAAACCTGCTTTAACTGGAAGGATTTCCCGTTGGCAGATGTTATTATCTGAGTATGGTATTGAATACAGAGCTTAGAAAGCCATTAAAGGTAGTGTCTTGTCTGACCATCTGGCTCACCAACCTATTGAAGATCACCAGTCAGTGCAATTTGATTTTATTGACGAAGAGATTTTGTACTTAAAGATGAAAGATTGTGATGAACCATTTCTTGAAGAAGGGTTAGAACCTGGTTCCCGTTGGGGCATGGTATTTGATGGAGCTGTTAATTCTTAAGGTAATGGCATTGGGGCAGTGATTATTACTCCTCAAGGCACTCATTTTCTGTTTACAGCTAGATTGACCTTCAAATGTACAAACAATATGGTTGAGTATGAAGCTTTCATTCCGGGGCTTGAAGAAGCCATTGATCTCAGAATTAAATATCTCGACGTCTATGAAGAATCAACTTTGGTTGTGAATCAGATCAAAGGTGAATGAGAGACGAATCAACCTGATTTGATACCATATAAAAATTATGCGAGGAGGATATCAAATATCTTTACAGAGGTTAAGTTTCATCATATCCCTCGAGATGAAAATCGGATGGCAGATGCTCTTGCAAGGCTGGCTTCCATGATTGTGGTGGAATTTTGGAATGAAGTTCCCAATTTGACTGTGATGCATCTTGATAGGCCAGCTCATATGTTTACTGCTGAAGAAGTCAAAGATGAAAAGCCATGGTATTATGATATCAAATGTTTCTCCGAAAGTCAAATTTACCCGTCAGAGGCATCTTTGAAAGATAAGAAGACTGTTAGAAGATTACCTAGCAACTTCTACCTGAATGGTGATGTGTTTTATAAGAGAAATTTCGATATGGTTTTGCTCATATGCGTGGATAGACACAAAGAAAACTTATTGATGATAGAAGTCCATGAAGGTTCCTTTGGTACTCATTCCAATGGATACGCTATGGCAAAGAAGATGTTGAGAGCATGTTACTATTTGCTGACCATGGAATCTGACTGTTGCAAGTTTGTGAAAAAACTCCACAAGTGTCAAATTTACGCAGATAAGATTCATGTTCCTCCGACACTTTTAAATGTCATTTCCTCTCCATGGCCTTTCTACATGTGGGGAATTGATATGATTGGCATGATTGAGCCCAAAGCATCGAACGAACATCGTTTCATTCGGGTGGCTATTGATTACTTCACAAAGTGGGTTGAAGCGACATCGTATGCAAATGTGACCAAGCAAGTTATTTTAAGGTTTATCAAGAATCATATTATATGTTGTTATGGTGTGCCAAGTAAGATCATTACTGGTAATGGATCAAACTTTAATAATAATATGGTGGAAGCTCTTTGCAAAGACTTCAGGATTGCACGTCATAATTATTATCCATACATACCTAAGATGAATGAGGTTGTTGAAGCTGTGAACAAGAACATCAAGAAGATTATCTAGAAGATGGTTGTGATGTACAAGGATTGGCATGAGATGCTCACATTTGCTTTGCATGGGTACCGTGCATCCGTCCGCACTTCAACAGGGGAAACCCCTTTCTCTCTTGTTTATGGCATGGAAGTTATGCCCCCCATAGAGGTTGTGATCCCATCATTGTGTGTTTTGATGGAAGCCAAGTTGATTGAAGCTGGATGGTGTCAAACCAGATATGATCAGTTGAATTTGATTGAAGAGAAGAGATTGACTGCCATGTGTCATGGTCAGTTATATCAACAGAGAATGAAGAAAGATTTTGATAAGAAGGTTAAGCCTCGTGTGTTTAAAGAAGGTGACCTCGTGCTCAAGAAGATTCTATCTTTCAAACCTAACATTAGGGGAAAATGGACTCCTAATTATGAAGGCACATATGTTGTTAAGAGAGCCTTTTTCAGGTGGTGCTTTGATTCTTACAACTATGGATGGTGATGAGTTCACTCGTCCTGTGAACGCCGATGCAGTCAAGAAATACTTTTCCTAAAAAAAGAAAAAGAACAACTCGCTAAGTTGAAAACCTGAAAGGGCAGCTTAGGCAAAAATGAGTTTCTCGGTGGATTGGAGACCCGAAAGGGTGATCCAGGAAAAAGTTAGAGACATAAAACAAAAAATTTATCTTGGTAGATTGAGTACCCCACCTTGGGGCAATCTAGGCAAAAATTAGGGATTATGGCAAGTAACTCATCCGGCCGATCCTAATCTTTGAGGCAGTTTTGAAAAGTCATTTGGTTCTGATTCATCATTCTCAACCGAAGATGAAAGCTTAATAGATTTCAAAGTTGGTAGAGAGAGTAGTGATCATTGTATTCAATGTAGCCCTTTTCCATATAAATTACCATTTTCAAACATTGTAAAGATCCATGGAGTCCTGTCATTTACGGACTACCATTCTATTAAATAAAGTTGAGCTTTTATCCAATTGTTCCTTATTCTTATTTATTTCTGTTTTAAAATTTAATTTTTATGATGATAATTTTGAAATAAATAAATCAACGAATAGAAATTTTATGAAATAGTAATACATTTACTTTAAAAGAACATTGAATTTAAAGAGGAATGTCAACGACAATCTGAGAACGGTAAAAGTCTTGATGTGTGAAGCATTGTTGTCTTCCCCAAGCGGTAGAGTTGATGGGTTTCTCCCCATGCAGTTCATCATTTATCTATAGTAAAGCTTATATGTCGTTCTCTTTGTATTTCATCATATGTCCCCAGCTGAAGATTTATGATCTTCATTTATATTTGTGCCTTTGCATGAACCCTGGATCTCTGTAAGACCTTTATTTGGTTTTCAAATCCCCATCACCTTTATTTGTGTATTTCATAACCGTGACAGTTTCTCCCCTATGTGAGTGTGCAGATCTGGTTGATATATTGGTACCTTGGAATTGGTTTATTTCTCAATCTCCAAGAAGAGTCCGATGATTGTTGTTTTCCTTTTGAGGAATTTATTGCTGATTTTTGCATCCTCGTGCGGTCTTTGATTTGTCCTGGCATATTGTTGAATCCCCAGTGAAGTCCCACATAGTTGATTATGACTGAAACTTAACCTTTTTTCCATTTGCGAGAGCTAGTGGCATACTTGTTGATTTATCCAAGTTGGAGCCCTTCTCATAGATGATGTCTTGGTTCATATCTTTATGCTTGTGAGTGGATGGTTGAGTGTTCTCCAAGGAATGACTTAAACAATTGAACTCTTCACTAACATTTAACTAACTTCTTATTAAAATTGCTTTAATTTCAAGTCATTTACTTAATGCAATTTAAATTTTAGAATCTTTATCATTCATTGCTATTTACATTTCATGCAAGATATCTATGTTTCAGTCATTTTCACTTTGCTCACTTGAGCCATATCTTGTGATTGTATATATTGTATGCTTGTGATTTTGTTCTGTTTGTGGTCTTAGGATCTTAAAATACTTAATAACAACAAAAACCTTTAAAAAATATCTTGGGGGAATGCTGGACTTGATCTGAGCTTTTGGACTTAGAATAGACAACCTCCTTATGCTTTGAGGACTTGGCCAATGCCACTATTTGAGGCTGAGTTATCCTTGAGTGCCCTTGGTTCACCTGTTATGTTGTCTCTATGCTTAAGCTGTTATTTTGACCTTGTTGTTGATGCTTGATGATTGTTTCTATGAGTCTTCCACAAGGAATATTTTCATCTAATACATTTGAAGACATTTGAACACTGCTAGCTATTGGAGTGCTTGCTTGGATGTTATGGATATATTTATTTGATGCCTTGGTCTTCATATTAATTGCATGGATGTTTCTTATGCTTGTTTCTTACTCAAAAGTCCAAAGGAAATGGGTTTCTATATGACATTCTTGTCTTGTGGATTTCATCCCATTTATCAGATCTGTCACAACGGGTGCGAAAAAAAACAACCGGCGAGAAAAGAAACAGAAGAGTCGCCACCGTTCTTTATTTATCCCAAAGGAGGGAAAGGAAACGATCGAAGAAAACCTAAAGAGAAAGAAAAGACAAGGTCTCGCAACCAAATCTTGGGTTCGGGGTCGATTATGCGAAGGGAAGGTATTAGCACCCCTACGCATCCGTAGTACTCTACGGGATCCACTGTTGTTGTTCTAGTCTAAAGGGTGTAGGTTTATCTAATGTACTATCTGCTAAAAGAAGGTTAAAAGAAAATGACTCCTAAGGATGTCGCATCCACTGCCTACGTATCTCATCTGAACATGAGAATTCGAGTCTTCGTAGCTCGGCTACCTATGGGTTAAAGAGAAGTGTGCTCGCTAAGACATCACGTCTTATGCATACGTATCTCATCTGGAATGAGAATCAGAGCAAAACGTAGTTCAGCTAACTACGGGAACAAGGGTCTCGATTGCAACTGGGGCAAGAGAAAGGGAAAGTCTTGATCGCAATGAGGGCGAGAGAAAAGAATCGCAACAAGGGCGAAAGCAAGCAAGGATTAGTTGTTAGTAGTCAATCAAACTCGGCAAGACATCGCATTTCGTGCCTACGTATCTCATCTAAACATGAGAATCAGAGTTGTCGTAGTTTGACTAACTAGGGGGTTAAGGATTTCCATCTGAACATGGACTTAAAAAAGAGGACACCAGCTGTGTCAAAGGAAAGTGGGCAATGTGTTCAACGTCCTAGCAGTAGGTGTTGCAACTCGCTGAATCGAGTCTTAGGCAGTTACCTCTTTGCAATATAACGGACACTACGCCAAATAAGGGAAAAGAGGGCGCTTATTTTGGCCTATAACAACGCTTTTAAGCGCCCTCTAAAGTGGCGCTGGCATAGGTAAAGACAGCGCTTTGTTTTCCTAGAGAAAGCGCTGTCTAAAGTGGCCACATTATAGTGCGCTTTCAGAAGAAAGCGCCCTCTGGAGTGGTCCATAAAGGGACACCTTAGAGGGCGCTTTCTGGAAAAAGCGCCCTCTAAAGTTGTCAATGTAAAGTGTTTAGAGGGCGCTTTCAGGAAAAAGCGCCCTCTAAAGTTTTCAATGTAAAGTGTTTAGAGGGCGCTTTCAGGAAAAAGCGCCCTCTAAAGTTGTCAATGTAAAGTGTTTAGAGGGCGCTTTCTGGACAAAGCGCCCTCTAAAGTGTTAGTTATTTTAAAAAAATTTGTTTGAAAAACAGTGGATATTTAATTGGTAACCTGTTCGCATGCTGCAAAAGTGTAAAATTCATATTGATTTCATCCTTTAATCCAATGTTATACACCATTAATCCATTGATATATACAACATGAATCCATTTATATACAACATTAATCCTCCATATATACAACATTAATATATGATTCTTTGATCAACAATATACAACAACACCCAGTGACGAATCGAGATAATACACTATTAGTCTCGAAAGATCCATAGCAACCAACACCCAGTGACCACTGTATCCAAAAGCTGTCTAGTAGTTCTAACCAATACTAAACAAAATAACGCCCATCCACCCATGGTGGCAAACATGTTTTGTATATCCAAAAGCTGTCTAGTAGTTCTATCGCACATCCATACAAAATAAGGCTCAACCAAAAAAACAGATGGCAGCATAAGTAGTATATCCAAAAAAGGCATGGTGAATATCCTAACTCCCAAATCTATCCTCGAAGCTTGTACGACAAATCAAGATCAACAGTAAAACATTACTTCTTTGACGTTTTCCAAGATAGATGGCAGAGTCGACACAAAGTTGGTGGCACTCCTATTTCCACTTGCAGAACCAGAATCAGAATTTTCAACTTCACTTATGTAGTATCTAGCGCGGAAAGCTAGCAAGTGTGCATAATAGGAAGGAGGAACTCCATACAAGATAACATTTTTGTTAAACTAAAGTTTTGTATAGCCTAAAACAAAAACAAGCAAAGGGAATCGAGTAACAAACCTATTGAGACAGATCGAGTACACCTCGCATAACTGAATGGAAAAAAATAGTATCAGAAGGCTTCTAAAATTAAATGAAAACAGTACAAGTTTAGAAAACATTAATTAAGATTAAAAAAGCAAATCATATCATTACGTGTAGCACAAGTTATTGGTCAAACTCTGTAGCTGGTCTGCAGTGAATTTATTTTCATCATACAGCACATGATAATGCGTTGGTCGACTAGTCCCCTGCAAAAAGAACACGTCCAAATGCAAATAACACAGAACTGTCAAAAGGCGATTGAGCAACAAATAGTAAACAATGGCATAAAGTTAAATGACATAGCTAATATTACCTGAATTCCTGCATGGTTGTTAAGGTAAAAATCAAATTCCCTAGGGTGACAAATGCTGGTGTCTACCACGGTTCCTTTGACAATTTAGAACAACAAAATCAGCAAAAAGTGATAAATTCAAATGATAATATATACTAGCTGCGTTGAGAAATATATTGAAAAAACCTGGCATAATATCTCCACTTCTATCGGTCTCCTTGGGGTTGACAGGAAAGAGACGGGTGTGATGTGTCTTTTGGACCACTACAAAAGTAACTTTGGGTAGATACCCATCCTCTATTGAGACACAAGCCTGATGAAAAAAAATTAAAAATTAAACGCAGAGAATTTAGTGGTGTATTTTATGAACGACAAAGCAACAAGAAATCAACTTTGAGAAGTCCTAAATTCTGCCTACAATACAAGGCTGCAAAGTTGATGCAAAAAAAACATATAACAATATATGGTAAGTACCTGTATCTCCGACCATATTTTTTCTTTGCCAACCTTCAAGTCCGGACTTCTCCAATTATCACATGTAATCGGAATATGTTGTCGAACAAGGAAACCAATGTAACTTGCCAAGATTGAACCGTTAGGCTCAATTAGTTGGTCTTCAGCACTCCAATGCAAACTTATGGTGTTTGGAACATGAACAAACTTGCATCCATAATCATCAAACTTCCAAGCACAAGCTCAAACACACTTCAAATGATATCAGTTTTGAATCAGAAATAAAAAACTCAGTTTGCCCTAAACAACATTAATCAACATAATGCACAAAATGTAAAACTAAGTTTAGAAAATGCCCTAATCAAACACATGAAGAAAGTGAACGGTAACGATGGAGAAGAGAAATACCTTCAAGGTGACGGTAACGATGGAGAAGAAAGTGAACAGTGACGGTGGACGCAGATAACTCCTTGAACGTGAACGCAGCAGCAGAAAAAGGCGACGGCGACGATGACGGTGAGGGAGGGAGAACGAACGGAGGACGAGAGTAATCGCAGTAGAGAGTAATCGCAGTAGAGAGAAAACCCAGTTACAGATAAAGAGGGAAAATAAAGAGACATGCAGTATATGTTATAATTTTAATGTTTACTAAAGGGGACCTTAGAGGGCGCTTCTGAAAGCGCTCTCTAAGGCTTTCCAAAAGCGCCTTCTAAACTGGAAATGTACATGGACTTAGAGAGCGCTTTTTTAAAAGCGCCCTCTAAGGGTAACCTTAGAGGGCGCTTTCACTAAAGCGCCCTCTATTGTTGTCCCTCCATTTCCTCATTATTATTTTTTTGGCTTCACTTTAGAGGGCGCTTTGTTACAAAAGCGCCCTCTAAAGGGGGCCTAAGAGGGCGCTTCTAAAAGCGCTCTCTAAGGCTTTCCAAAAGCGCCTTATAAACTGGAAATGTACATGGACATAGAGAGCGCTTTTTAAAAAGCGCCCTCTAAGGTTACCCTTAGAGGGCGCTTTCAATAAAGCGTCCTCTATTGGTGTCCCTCCATTTCCTCATTATTTTTTCGCTTCACTTTAGAGTGCGCTTTGTTACAAAAGCGCCCTCTAAAGTGCGCTGTCTATTCCAATAGTATGCTCCTTATTTTTTCTCTTCACTTTAGAGTGCGCTTTTGTAATAAAGCGCCCTCTAAGGGGCGCTGTCTATTCCAGTTTTTGGCGTAGTGGGATTGACATGCCACAAGATCGAAGACGCACGGAAGGTCTAAAAGTGGGGAAGCTCTGCCCTAGAGTTGTCATGCAATATGGACCTATGTGTTAGGATTTACAGAAGGGAATATATACCTAATGTTAGCATGCAAAGAATAAGGGAATTTTACCTATGTTATCATACAAAGGGTTCTATCTAATGGGTGCTACCTAAATGGAACAAGAGTCGACGGATGGAGCAAGGAGAGGAACCAAGGATAAGGGTAGATGGCGATGCATGAAGCAATCGACTTACAAGAGAAATGGCGATGCATGAAGCAATCGACTTACAAGAGAAATAGCGATGCATGAAGCAATCGACTTACAAAAGGATGGGTGAATACGTGCTGGTTCTGTTAAGTTTTGAAAATGATTACTCGACGTTGGATCGAGCTTTTGATCTTGTTTTGAAATGATTATCGGATGTTCGTTTTAATTCTTAGATTAATAGATGAATAAAGAATGAAAGAATAAACATTATACACTTCATGGGGGAGGGGTACATTTGTTATGAATGGGGATGGTTCATGGCAACCAAACAATAAGAATATATGCCTCATACATCATACAAGTAGGCAACAATTATCAATTAAATCAGATAAGTAAACAGGTATATGATCAAACCAAAGAATCAAAAAAATGAAATAATGGAACATTAAACAATGCATGAGAGTATGAACATGTTAAACAATCAAGCAATAGAAAGCATGGATGAAAGAAACAAGTATAACAAATGACAGATGGATCAGACAGATGAAAATATGTACAAAAGGGTCCACTGAATAATTTAATCAAGAAATGAGGTGAGGATCAAATAAAATCAAGATAAAAGACCTCTAATACAAGGCATATGAGATGAACAAGGGAGGATCAAAAGATCTCTTCAATTGCCATAAGCAATCCCTAAGTCAAACATCGATCATAGAAACGTCAACTGAAAATTCAAGTCAACTTAAAAAATATGAAATAAATAGCAAATTAATCAAGAAAACTATGAAAAATTAAACTAAATGAGGTAGGGTCAGAACATCATCATCCCCCAAAATATTTTAAAAATAACGAAAATTGGTTATTGAATTAATTGAAACAAAACAAAGGTCAAACCAAAGGTCAACCAACAAGACTAGGTTAGAAATAACTCAGGAATAAATAGTAAATTAATCAAGAAAATTATGAAAAATTAAACTAAATAAGGTGGGGTCAGGATATCATCATCCCCAAAAATATTTTAAAAATAATGAAAATTGGTACATAAATTAATTAAAATAAAATAGAAGTCAAATTAAAAGTCAACCAACCAAACTAGGTCAAAAATAAATCTAAAATAAATTGAAAATGTGAAATAAAGTTCCAAGAAAATGTCAGGTTGACCATGAGACAGTGGTTAACCTTCATCCCAAAAATCAAAAGGTAAAAATAATTTTAAGTCATGAAAATAAAATCAATAGTAAAATGTATGCTAAAATGGACCACTTGGAATAAATAATTAAAATAAAATACTAATATTAAATAAATACAAAAATAAAAATTAAATAAAATTAAATAAGGCATTAAGAAAAGTGAAAAATATTTTTTGGGTAATTTTGTGGACAAAGAAAATATTTTAAATAATTAAAATCAAAACAGAAAAATAGATGTGAATTAAAAAAGAAAATAAAAGTGGACATGTGTTAGTGTTAATGGGCCTGGAAATGGAGGGTGTGAAGAGCAAAACGTAGGGCCCAAGATCCAAAACAAATAATTCAGCATGTGACACCACTAAATAACATTTTATTTTAAAAAACATGTCAACATGGTATCAATAGGTCAAGGTCACTTAAGTGACTACAAGACAAAAAAATTGGACAACCCAGATTAAAACAAAAATGAATGATCCAAGGGTCCATGCAGCGCCACGTCATCGTCTTCTTCATGAAGACAAAACCGTAATGCCATGCAACATGAAAATGCAGTACATGCAGTGGATTTTTCAAAACTTCCGCTCAAGATTGTAAGCGCTATAGTGCACCAAATGCCACGAAATAAAGACCAAAATTCAAGTATGAAATGTGTAGATTATCATGGTGACTTGTTTTAGTAAAAATGATGGCTTAATCATGGAGAAAAGTTGACCACAAGAGGTCAACATGGACATGGCAGAGGCAAAAAAATTCAGCATGCATAAATTAATAATAAGAACACAAGCATGTGGTGACTAGCATGGTAATGATGATGAACATGGTAAGCAAGCATAGATATATCAAAACATTGCCATGGAAGAGATGATTACCTAATGGAAAATAGAAGTAGAATGGAAGAGGAATGGTATCTGATATGTGATGAAGCTTTTCCTCCTTGCCACGAAATTCCAATGCTTCCTCTTAGGTTTAGGGTTTCATGCTTTTAAATAGGTAGGTCACATGCTTCATGGGCTTTTAAATAATTGATTTACCCATGAGAATAAAAGTCTGAAGTGAGGTGTATTAGGGCATGTGAAATATTGTTATTTTGGGCCAAACGTAAGTGATAAATATCCAAAGCATGGCCACATGAGGAAAAAACGTGTGCTAATTTTATGCATGGCTTGGCAAGTAAGAAAACAATCCAAGATGGTGACTTTATGGCCATGTAACTTGATGCTCAAGTCACCAATTGGAGAAATAATGCAAACAGTAGCAAGATATCATGGAGCTTAGAAACTTTCATGTTGAGCACAAGTTGAAATGATGAATGGAAGAAGGTGAAAAATGGGCCTCAAGTTCAGGTTTCATCATGCAGAATTGGCTGGGCCAGTTTGGCCTAAAATCTGCCTAGAAAGTTATGTCATGGTGCCCACTTTAAGTGAATGTATCTCTCAAACGAAGGATCCAAATGAGATGATTCCAAACAGATGTGAAATAGGACATGGCAAGGTATAATTGTTGTGAAAAAATGATTTTCAAATGATGCCTTGAAGTGCAAGTAAACTGGCCAAGAAGTCTTGACAAACTTTGAAGATTTTGGACTTAGAAATTATTCTAAGTGTCCTAAAAAAATGTCTCACTTTGACTAAGTATAACTTTCTCAATCTTGATCCAAATGGAGCAAACTTTATATCTCTAGAAATCTTGGAATAAGAGGAACAACTTTCATGTTGGAGAAAGTTTCAAATGGAGCTTTTATCTTGATGGAAAATGGGCTTAAAGTGAGTGCAACAATCATGAAAACTTGCTCTAAATGGAAAGTCAACCATTTCCAAATTAAGTAACTTTTCCAATTCCTGATTAAATGATGAATCCATGATCCAACCTTGATCAAATTTCACATGTAGGCTCCTCTAGGCATGAATTTTGAGATTCCACTCTCAAAATGTCAGGAGTTGACTTTTCTGGCCCCACAATTGACTTTTCCCAAACTGTGTGGTTCCTGATTCCAATGATCAATTGAAGCACCTCTGGCTCAAATAAAGAGCTGATTTTTTATATGTAGACCCTTGTGGACATACGGAGGGCCATGGAAAAGAGTTTCACCCAAGGAATCAGAAATAAACTGATTTTATACCAAACCCTAGTTTAGGGCAAAATTATTCAAGAACTGATGACACTGTTTGCCAATGGATCTTTCTGAGATAATTGTGAATCTTCCTAGGCCAAGATGCCTCTCCAATCATTACATGGATAAGCTTCTCTACTTTCAACCAAACGTTGCCTGTTGCAGGGTGGCAATGAAACCCTTATTTCTTGATTAAATCCAGATGAGTACTCTAATAGCTCTGAATCTTTCACTGATGAACTGAGGACCATAATAAGATACTTGGAGCCCCCTGAGACCCTTGAGATTTGTATACTTAGAGGATGAAGTCCAATTCTCAATCTTGCTTTGTGTGGGCTCCTTCTGTTAAGGAGTGATCAATCAAAATCTGATTTCCATGTCATTAATGCAGTATGCAATGAGTATGGCCTAGTATGATGCTAATGAAGTGTAAAACATAATCCCATGCTTCCAAGAAAAAAATGAAGGGTAAATTTTGGGGTATTACAGTTGCCCCTATTCAATCAACTGGAACCCGAAATGAAGATAGCAACGGCTTTCGCAGTTTCGAGGTATCAAGGGATTGAATACAATAAAAGCCCGAAAATTTACACTAAAGTGAAAGATGAAGTAAAGTAATAATGCCTGTCAGGATCGGCGAAGAGGTAGTCTTGAAAAAAAGAATTCGTCTGGTACAGTGAGAGTCGGTCTGAGCACCGAAAAAAGAGAATGCAAGCCTGAATACCAAAATAAATGGTAACCAGAAGTAACCATGGCCTGAATGCCGCTCATCAGTCTGAATACTGGAAATGACTTCGATCTGAGCATCGGAAGATACCAGATTATCAAACATCGGCCTAAACACCGGAAAACTGGCCTGAATGCCACTTCGGTCTAAATACCGGAAAACTGGCCTGAATGCCACTTCGGTCTGAATACCGGAAACTGGCCTGAATGCCACAAGTTGCGTCGACCTGAACGTCAGAAACTTCTTCGATCTAAACTTCGGAAAACTGGTCTGAATGCCACTTCGGCCTGAATACCGGGAAACTGGCCTGAATGCCACAAGTTGCGTCGACCTGAACGTCGGAAACTTCTTCGATCTGAACATCAGAAATCTGGCCTGAATGCCGCTTCGGTCTGAATACCGGGAAACTGGCCTGAATGCCACAAGTTGCATCGACCTGAACGTCGGAAACTTCTTCGATCTGAATACCGGAAATTGGTCTGAATGCCACAAGTTGCGTCGACCTGACCGTCAGAAACTTCTTCGATCTGAACATCGGAAATCTGGCCTGAATGCCACTTCGGTCTGAATACCGGGAAACTTCATGCCTGTCAGCCTCGGCAGAGATAGGAAAAAAAAGGTAATTGAGGCGGCACGTGGGCCAACGACCCCTGCTGGGAATAATAAAGGATCAGTCATGAACAAACTTTAGTTTGAGTACTGGAAACAAACTTCTGGCTTATCATTTGGGATACCGAGAACGTCTTATGCTTAACATGCGTATGTTTGAATTTTTCAATGGCGTAATGCTCCATGATAATGGAAATTCTACGCGATTTGGAAGGATGCAATGCGATATGATTCTATATGCAGGGATGCAAAATGCTTGATTAGAGAGAACGCCAAGCCAAGGCAAGGAATTCTGCTGGGGAAATTATCACAATCTTCTGGACCCAGGCAATTCTGTTGAAGATACACAGCACAATGAATTCTGTGGGGAAATGACCGGCCACACGGTGTTCTGGCAATAACAAAATACCGAGACTCTGACTGGGGAGAGAATGGAACTGAAAGCTTGCTGCTGAGGAAAATGACAATGGTTATGGCAACCATAATCTGCGAGAGAGACGACTCAGCGGGGGAAGCAAACACCGATACGGTACCGAGATTTTGCTTCAAGGGAAGAAACCATAAATCTAGCGTCGAGATCATCGATCTGGCATCGAACTCCGAGGAGTAGCCGTTTCTGCCGGGAAGATACAGTCTGGCACTGTCAACTCTGCTGGGGATATACAGTCTGACACTGTCGACTCTACTGGGGAGTGTATAGTCTGAAACACATGCTTGGGGAGTACAATAGCGAGGACCTGCTGGGGATTGAAGAATCCAATGCTTGAACCAACTTTGCAGGGATAAGATACCAAATACCAACTGTTGAGGAAAAACATCCGTGATCATCTGCTGGGAACCTTAAGAAAATGCCCCGAGTGTACCTGTTCTGAATAGACGATCCAAAGCACTTAAAATTTACAGCAATTTTAAATGTTTATTAAGCATGTACCTGTAAAGCTCTTATGTTTCATGATGCAATGTTTATCAAAAACTCGGACGTCATTTTTGCAAACAAAATAGTAAAATGAAAATGAAAACGGAGATATACTGAATAACATGATTTTATTGATTGAATGGCCTCTGAATAGGCATTTACATCAGGAAGCAATCCCTGGAAAGAGGTAATTGCACAAAAGATAAAAACAGAAATTAATCTAATGGCAATGTGAAATGGATTTCTATCAGGTTCCGATTCTGCTATGACTCGCTCGTCTTCAAGATCCTCCAGATGATCAGCTTTCTGAAAAAAGTGATTGTACTGTTTCCTATCCTTCGGAAGTTTCCAGTTATCAACACGAGATGAGATTCAGAACTACTCAGAACACAGTCATTCGCTTAATCCATAACTTTTTCCTGGATCGCCCTTTCGGGTTTTCAATCCACCGGGATACCCATTTTTGCCTAAGTTTCCTTTTTCAGGTTTTCAACTTACTGGGTGTACAATCTTTTCATTTTTAATCCCTAACTTTTTCCCGAACCTTTTTCATTTTCTTGGTTCGCCGGGATGCCCATTTTTTTGCCCGGACTATTCTTTTTATTGTCCAGCGGGTCTGTTTTATGCGAAGTATTTTTTAACTGCGTCTGAGTTCACAGGGGAAGTGAAGTCTTCACCATCCATAGTTGCAAGAATTAAGGCTCCACCATCAATAATCTTGGTGACAATATATGGCCCATCATAGTTAGGAGTCCACTTGCCCCTGTGATCTGTCTGAGGAGGAAGGATCCTTTTCAACACAAAATCTCTGACTTGGAAGCATCGAGGACGCACTTTCTGATCAAAGGCTCTCTTCATCCGACTTTGATACAACTGCCCATGGAAAATGGCTGCCATTCGTTTCTCTTCGATAAGACTCAACTCATTGAACCTTGTCTGAATCCATTCAGCTTCGTCTAACTTGACCTCCAGCAGGACTCTTAGAGAAGGAATCTCCACTTCAATAGGTAGGACTGCTTCCATACCATACACAAGGGAGTAAGGGGTTGCTCCGGTCGATGTACGTACTGAAGTACGATACCCATGCAAGGCGAAGGGTAGCTTCTCATGCCAATCTCTGTACGTAACGACCATCTTCTGCACAATCTTCTTTATGTTCTTATTTGCTGCCTCAACAACACCGTTCATCTTAGGACAATAAGGGGAAGAATTGTGATGCTGAATGTTGAAGTTCTTGCACAAATATTTCATCATTTTGTTATTGAGATTAGAACCATTATCAGTAATGATTCTTTCAGGAATTCCATAATGACAAATGATTTCTTTCTTAATGAATCGGGCAACCACATGTCTGGTGACCTTCACAAATGACGCTGCTTCGACCCACTTGGTGAAATAGTCAATGGCAACAAGGATGAAACGATGCCCATTGGAGGAAGTCGGCTCGATCTTTCCAATCATATCAATGCCCCACATAGCAACCGGCCATGGCGAAGACATCACATTCAGAGGATTTGGCGGCACATGCACCTTATCAGCATAAATCTGGCATTTATGACACTTCCGAGCATATTTGAAACAATCAGATTCCATGGTCATCCAGTAATAACCCGCTCTCAACAATTTCTTAGCCATTACATGTCCACCGACATGAGTACCGAAGGAGCCTTCATGAACTTCTTGCATTAACATGTCTGCTTCGTGTCTATCCACGCATCTGAGCAAAACCATGTCGAAGTTCCTCTTATACAACACATCGTCTTTGTGCAAGAAGAAACTGCCTGCCAATCTTCTCAAAGTCTTTCTATCATTGTTGGATGCCCCTGCATGGTACTCTTGATTCTTCAGAAAGCACTTGACATTGTGATACCAGGGCTTGTCACCAACTACCAGTTCAGCAGTAAACACATACGCGTCCATATCAAGGCGCATAACATCGATCTTGGGAACATAGTTCCAACGAGTCACTTTGATCATGGAGGATAGAGTAGCAAGAGCATCTGCCATCTGGTTCTCATCACGAGGTATATGATACAGCTTTATTATTGTGAAGAAAGTCAACAGTCTTCTCGTGTAATCTCTGTAGGGGACCCGATTAGGCTGGAGAGTATTCCAATCACCATTCACTTGATTGATCACTAAAGCTGAATCTCCGAAGATGTCCAGAGTCTTGATTCTCAAATCAATGACTTGCTCAATACCCAAGATACAAGCTTCATACTCAACTTCATTATTGGTGCACTCGAAAGTCAGACGAGCGGTGAAAGGCATGTGGGCACCTTTCAGAGTGGTAATGACAACACCAATTCCACTTCCTTTGGCATTGTAGGCCCCATCAAACATTAAACTCCACTTTTTATCTGGATCAGGTCCCTCCTCAACAACTGGCTCTTCGCAGTCTTTCATCTTGAGGAACATGATGTCTTCATCCGGAAAATCAAACTTCATCGGCTCATAATCATTAATCGGCTGCTGAGCAAGATAGTCTGACAGAATACTCCATTTGATGGCTTTCTAGGATGTATACTGGATGTCGTACTCTATCAGTACCATTTGCCAACGAGCTACCCTTCCGGTGAGAGCTGGATTCTCAAATATATACTTGACTGGATCCATTGAGATCAGTAAGATTGTGTGAGTCAGCATGTATTATCTCAAAGCCTTAGCAGCCCATGCAAGTGCACAACATGTCTTTTCAAGCATTGAGTATCTCGACTCGCAATCTGTGAATTTTTTACTCAGGTAGTAGATGGCATGCTCTTTCTGAAATTCTAGTTAACAGACTTTCGATGTCACACAGGATGCTATGACATCCAATTCTGCGCAGACAAGAATTATGCAGAACTTAAAAATAAAGTGCAGTAAATAACACAAGGAAGTGTTTACCCAGTTCGGTGTCACACACACCTACGTCTGGGGGCTACCAAGCCAGGGAGGAAATCCACTATTAGTAGTATTAATTCAGACCTTAAACCAACTGTTTAATCCTATCACTTAATACCTACCCAATGCAATTTCAATCTTACACTAAGATCAGAGTTCCTACTCACTCCCCCTCAATCACCTCAGTGATTACAACCTTTAATTAAGTTTAAAGATAATAGTGAAGTCACACTTCAAACAACTCTTGATTGTGCTTAACAGCTTTAATCAAGATACACAGCACTCACGCTTAAAAGCTTAGAGTGACACAACACTTACAACTCAATGAACACCCTAGTCCAATGCAATCATCTAGGTGATAATTGCTTGGCTCACAAGATACACCTAATACAAGACACACAAAAATACAGCAGTGAAGTATGATGGAACAATAAAATCTTCACGCCTCAAATCCCCGAGTTCTGAATGAAGGATTGCCATCCTTTTATATTGCAGCACTTGGGCCTTGTACTTGTATTTCCTAAAATTAAGGTTAAGCAAGTTAACCTAATTTCCACATATTAGGGTACTAACAAATAGGCTATTTGTTAGGTTCATTAATTGTAGCTTAGTTGTTAGTTTCCTGGATTTTAGCTCAGCTGTTGGATTCCTGAAAAATAGCCTGAGAAAAATACTGAAACAGAAAAACTAACCATCCTACAATTTCGCATATGCTGTCAGGAATGAATGTCACAACATTCAGTTTGACGTCCAGAACATAGACCATATGCTAAGTCTATTATTTTTCTGAAAACAGACTGTACAAAATGCTGTACTGTAAAAGACCACCCAGTCTATACTTCAGTATCAGCTTACAGTAATAAATGTCAAAACATCCAATTTGACATTTACAGAATGGGCCTTATGCCAGGTGTGTTATCCTCCTGAAGAACAGACTGAGATACATACTGAACTGTAGCAGAAAACCAACCTACCTATTATTCAGTATATGCTGTCAATGATGAATGTCATAACATCCAGTTTGACATTCAGACAGTAGGCCTTATGCCAGGTCTGTTATTCCCTTGATAAACAGACTGAAATTAAATACTGAGTTATAGCAGACAACCAACTGTTCTACACCTCAGTATCTGCTGTCAGGGATGAATATCATTACATCTAGTTTGACATTCAGTAAATCCTGTATTAGCTAAACCTGCAGTATACTACTCAAGTATGTCATGACATCAGTCAAGACATCAGAGTATAGTTAGATGTTCTAACACAAAATGCAGTCAATCAAACATCTCCAAAGCATGTCATGACATCAGTCAAGACATTAGAGTCCAAGTAGTGTTTTAACATAAAATGCAGCCAATCAAACATCTACACTTTCCTACCTGTCTCGTCGTGTTGACCGAGAACACAACCCATGGAATTGTCAAGTACTGTCAAATACATAATCAGCGGTCTCCCTGGGACTGGAGGCATAAGGATTGGAGGATTCTGCAGATACTCTTTTATTTTTTCGAAGGCCCTTTGGCAATCATCATTCCACCTAATAGCCTGATCTTTCCTTAACAATTTGAATATTGGCTCACACGTGGCTATTAGGTGAGAGATGAACCTTGCAATGTAGTTCAACCTCCCTAAGAAACCACAAACTTGTTTTTCTGTTCTTGGCTCAAGCATTTCTTGTATCGCTTTCACTTTGGCAGGATCCACCTCAATCCCTTTTTCACTAACGATAAAACCCAACAGTTTTCCAGATCTCACCCCGAAAGTACACTTGTTCGGATTAAGCCTTAGCTTGAATTTCCTCAAACGCTCAAACAGTTTCTGCAAATTCACCAAATGTTCTTCTTCCGTCTGAGATTTGGCAATCATATCATCAACATAAACCTTGATTTCATGATGAATCATATCACGGAAAAGAGTTACCATAGCTCGTTGATATGTTGCCCCAACATTTTTCAGACCAAACGGCATCACCTTGTAGCAGAAGGTGCCCCATGGGGTTATGAAGTTGTCTTCTCCATGTCTTCTGGTGCCATCTTAATTTGATTATAGCTAGAAAAGCCATCCATGAAGGAGAATACCGAGAACTGAGCCGTGTTATCCACCAAAACGTCGATGTGAGGTAATGGGAAATCATCTTTAGGACTAGCTCTGTTCAGATCTCGGTAGTCAACACACATCCGTACCTTTCCATCCTTCTTAGGTACGGGAACGATATTTGCAACCCATGGCGGATAATTTGTAACAGCTAGAAACTCTGCATCCAACTGTTTTTGCACTTCTTCCTTTATCTTGACAGCCATCTCTCGTCTTGTTCTTCTGAGCTTCTGCTTGATCGGAGGACAATCCTCTTTGAGAGGCAAACGGTGTACCACAATGTCTGTGTCAAGCCCTGGCATGTCCCTATAAGACCAAGCGAAGATGTCAACATGCTCTTGCAGCAATTCAATCAGCCCATTCTTTACATTATCTTCCAATGCAGCCCCTATCTTGATTTCTCTCTTGGCGTCCTCGGTGCCGAGATTAATCACTTCAGTAGACTCTTGATGCAGTTGAATAACCCTTTCCTCTTGTTTTAACAACCTGGCAAGTTCCTCAGGGAGTTCACAGTCTTCATCACCCTCTTCTTCAGCTTGAAAGATTGGATTTTCAAAGTCGAAGCGAGCCATAGCAGAATTGTTATCAATAGGATCCGGTGACGTGCATCTGCATGAGTGATGGTATGTGCTTATGAGTGTGAACAAGGAATGAAAACTAAACAAAACATTGCCAAAATATTTTTTTGATTTTTGAAAACTGCAAAAATAGAAAAACAGTGAACAAAATATTTGAATGCAAAAAGACGTCCTTTATTTATGATAAAAAATGCAGGTATCCACATAGATGAGCCCTACAATGAGTCATTATGCCCTGGGTGGAACGTAAGAGTTGGATATGCATGAATAAACAAAGAAAATTACTCTTCAAGAAGAGTAGCTTGGATAATATCTTCAGAAGACCAGTTGCGGAGAACTTCACCAGGGACCCTCGGACGCACCCAGTTGTCAATGTCGCAATCACTATCCCCATCTTCTTCGTTGATTGCAGAGACTTGGCCATACTGAATGATGTCAGCATTGGAGAAAGTAACCGGCCCCTGACGAGTCTGAGGCATTGAAGTTGTAGAAATTAATACTGGCTGATACCCAATCCCAAACTTGTCTTCCTTCACAGGTAAATCCAACAGACGTCCCCAACCGGGAGCAACACCTGAATTTACCAAGGCTTGTGCCTGCTTGTAAGATGAAATAGAGATACCTGCTTCAACTTCTTCCACTGGAGCTGCATCCTTGACTTGAACTGCCTCAAAGGCCTGACACAAAGTCTCATGAATCTCACCTTCTACCTCTACATACTTGAATGTAGACAGGTGACTGACCATAATATCCTCCTCACAGACAGTGATAATTCTTCCGTTGACTGAGAACTTGATCTTATGATGCAAGGTCGAGGAGACAGCCCCGACATTGTGGATCCAAGGACGACCCAACAAGCAGCTATACGAAGGACTGATATCCATCACATAGAAGACGGTGTTGAAGGTTTGTGATCTAATCTGAATTGGCAATTCTACCTCTCCGAACACCGACCTCTTAGAAGCATCGAAGGCTCTCACCACAAGATCAGAAGGCTTCAAGATCAAACCTTCTACATCTAAATTTGACAGGGCTCTCTTGGGTAGCACATTGAGAGAGGAACCTGTATCCACCAAAACATGGGATAGCACAGTGTCTTTACACTCCATCGAAATGTGCAAAGCCTTGTTATGATCGATTCCAACTGGTGTCAAGTCAGAATCAGTAAAACCCAACCCGTTGCTTGTATGAACATTTGCAACGATCCCTTCTAGTTGGTTCACTGAGATCTCTTGAGGCACATATGCAACATTAAGGACCTTCAGGAGTGCCTCCCTGTGTGCCTCCGAACACAGCAGGAGTGAGAGAATAGATATCTGAGACGCGTCTGAATCAATTGATCGACTACCTTGTAGTCGCTTTTCCTTATGATTCTCAAAAGTTCGTCCACATCTTTCGCAAAAGCAGGCTCAGAGCCAGCCTGTGGTGCAGAGGTACCCTCATTCACGACTTGTTTGCCTTTGGTCTTCGCCGCGGTGTCAGCACTATCAGGTTGGGTAACCGGTGGTGAGAATAGTCTACCACTTCTGGTGAATCGCCCGATTCCACCAACATTATCCACTGCGGGATCTTTTACATCAACTCCAGGTTCAGACTTCTGATCTTGCACCTCTTCTACTTTCAGTGGCTACTCCACTCTATGGTCATGTGTGTACACACTCCCCCCGTAATGCCAAGGAATGGCCCTTTCGCTGGTTAAAGGTAAAGGACCAGGGGTCGTGATGATCATAGAGGATTGATACGGTCGCACTGGTCGTACCGGTTGCGCTACTGGCACACTGATCTGAGCGGTCGGGTAGAAAATTGTGATAGTGGCAACGTCACAGCCATACTCAGAAATCTTATTTATTGAAGTACAAACATCCGAAACATCGGAATCAAGTTCAACAAGTACATCAGAATCAAGCACAATGTTTGGAATATCAGCAACATCATCAGAAAAATTAATTACATCAGCAGGAACAACATTTGTAAATTCTTCAGCATCTTCAGGAAAGAGAGGGTCAACATCTGCATTCTCAACAACCCCTTCAACAAACCTTTGAGCAGATAGGTCTTCAGCTTGAAGGACATCATCGTCAAGCAAGGCCTGGATACCCTGCTGCAGCTTCACACAAACCCCACTCTGTGCAACACAACCCGAACAACCGCTCCCACAGCCTGGGAAAACATATGCCTTTAGCAAGTATTCTTTAATCTCTAACAAAGGAGTCTTCAGCTTCAACACCTCCTTGACTAATTTGACTTCTCCTTCAACCATGTTAACATTTGCTCTACCATGCTGCGGCATAGGATTGTTGACAACATTAGGAGCCGACGCAAATTTAATGGCCTTTGAATCAATGAGGTCCTGAACTACGTGCTTAAAAGCTTTGCAGTACTCAATAGAGTGGCCAGGTGCCCCAGAGTGGAACTCACACCTAGCATTGGCGTCATAACCCACTGGAAGCCTGCCAACGGGACGAGCCAAAATGCGTAACTGCACAAGTTGCAACTACTGAAGGTTGGGAAGCAATTGGGCGTATGACATCGGAAGATTCTCGAAATGCCTATCCATCATCCTCTGTCTCTGTTGATAAGCAGGTTTGTTACCCTGTTGTTGTTGGTATTGATTTTGTTGACGTTGAGGTTGTTTTTGTTGCACTGGTGCTGCAGCTGGAATGGTCACTGCTGCAACATAAGGTTGCTGATGGTAATTCTGATAATTGTTCCTCCGTTACCTCTGCTCTGATAAGAAGACACAACATTTGCATCCCCTTCTCTCCTCTTCTGTCCTCCAATGAACGGCTTCTTCGTCCCTGATGATGATCCAACCCCATTTTGGATCTTACACGTCTTCAAGTAGTTCTCCACCCTCTCACCGGTAGAGACCACATCAGCAAAATTCGAGGCGTTGCAACCCACCGGACACTCCAAATAAGATCCAGGCAGTGTGTTCATAAACATGTTGGCCATCTCTTTTTCCAACATCGGAGGCTGAACACGGGAAGCCATCTCTCTCCAGCGTTGAGCATACTCTTTGAAGCACTCGTTACTCTTGAGAGACAGGTTCTGGAGCTGAGTCCTGTCAGGTGCCATATCCGCATTGTACTGATATTGCTTCACGAAGGCCTCAACCAAGTCTCTCCAGCAGCGAATATGGGCTCTGTCTAGCCTCATATACCACTCCAAGGATGCCCCAGCTAGGCTGTCCTGGAAGAAGTACATGAGCAACTTCTCATCATCAGAATACGCAACCATCTTACGGAAGTAAGCTTGTACATGAGTCTTCGGGCAAGAGTTGCCATTGTACTTATCAAAAACAGGGACTCTGAACTTTGGTGGAACTCTCACACTTGGGACCAGCCCCAAGTCAACAACATCCACACCAAGAGCATTCTGCCCTTCCACAGCTTTCAACCTCTCTTCCAGTCTCCGAAACATAGGGTCCATACCATGGCCCATGCCAAAGTCCTCCTGAAGCAGGGGGAACTGATCCTCCTGATCATCATGGACGGGTTGTTGATCAAGGTTGACATGTGGGATCGGGATAGGCCCCGGTCCATTGGGTCCATTAGCCTCTCCAGCTGGAGGATCAGCCACAACCTCCGGTTGAGTAGTAGGGGGATCCCTCTGTACCAACAATCTAAGCTCCTGTTGTCCCTGAGCCATTCCTTGGACCACTTCCATGAACTGATTCATGCAAATCCTCATCTCAGTGAGCTCTTCTTGTAGACCTTCGATTGCTCTTTGTTGATTTCTTCGGGTACCGTATCGGTGAATGCCTGAGTCAGCTATCCTGCTAGTGGAACACCAAACAAAATGAGAACACTGCGGTGGTACCTGTTATGCAAGACATGCTAATGAATATGAAAATGCAATGACATGTTTATCAATTCCAAAGGGTATTCTACCCCTTGATTCCAGTCTCTCAATAGGTAAACAGTGTAAGAAGATCGAGCCGTGGATAAACTTCGGAGACCAAGATGCAATAAAGAAAAACCGTCATACAAATGAGTTCCAAGAGAAGGGCCTTAGCCAACAGTACATCAAAAGAGGATCTCCACAACAAGCCGGTGGATCATCACTACAAGGCAACAAAGAAACACAACAAGTAAAAAGAGGAACAAAAATCAAGAATCAGCCTCCTGTATACAACCCATAAGGACTGCTCCTAACTTCAGCCAGCAGTGCCACCGTGTCAGGATGATCTGGAGATTTTGTCAAACGCCGGATAAGCAAATTCCTCTTGTGAATAATCCCATCCAGTTCTTTGATGTGCTCATCATCCTCCTCATCCTCCCCGAATACCTCTTCAAGTCTAGATTTCTTCAAACCTGCCAGCACCTTGAGTTCTTCAATCTGTTCTTGAGCCTTGTCGAGTTGATCTGTGATGTAACCATTGGTTGTACGGGCACACAAGAGCTCATTGTTCTTCTCCTTCAGCAGAGTCTTCAACTTCTCCATCTGACTAGTCAATTGGGCCATTATCTCCTCCTCTTTTGCCTTCCGAGAAGCTGAAAATGCATCCCATTGCTCTTGCCACCCAGCTAACTTACCACGGGCATCTGTTAACTGCTGCTTGACTCGCCTCAACTCAGAACTGGATGACCCCAAAGCTTTGTCAGTTTACCTGAAGCGGTTTACCTCCAGAACTAATTTCTTTTCTGCTTCCTCTTGCAATCTGACGGCTTCCCCCTTTTGATATTCTGCCTCATGGTATAGATGCATAAAGTCTTGCAACTTCACACTTAACTCCGAGTTTTCAATTTAAAGTTCCTCCATGGTATTCTTCAATTTGTCATACTCCTCTCGGCTCACCACTATTGACTGCTCAAGAGTAGGTGAATACAAAGGTTCTTCAATAGGAAATGGCAGACCAAACTCTTCGACTCTTCCCCGAAGCCAATCTTCATACTGAGGGTAAGCCCCGCAATCTCCCTTTCCAAGCACAGTCATTCCTCTCTGGATTACCTTGAGCCAGGCCTCAACTGCCTTATGGGATACAATCAGATCAGATGAAGAATGGAAAAACAGAGATTCTTCCACATCTTTTTCCAAAGGCGGAGTTCTTAAAGCATATCGAAATTGTTTGACTGCTAGAGAAGGATTATAGTTGATTCCCCCTCTTCTTCCTGCCAACGGTATATTCGGGAAGTTCCCACAACTGTGAATAATATCCACCTGAAGCATGTTCCGGTCAGACCACCAAGAAATATCTTTAGCTCTTATCCCCATCAACCTCTTCGACCAACTCAACGAGTCCTTGAAATCAACGAACGCTCCTGACTTGGGTAGGTGAGAACTGAACCACTTATAAAACAAGTGCGCACAACAATTCACCAATATTCCTTTTCTATTCTCATTCATGTGATGCACTGAATGGAAGAAATCTCCCAGCAAGGTCGGTACTGGATTTCCCAACACGAAGAGGCGTATTGCGTCTACGTCCACAAATTTTGCAACATTAGGGAACAGGACAATCCCGTACACACAAAGAGCCAACACAGCATTGAAACACCTCCAATCACCATCTTCAAGTTTCTTCTTGGATTCTCCCACTAAGAAACTCAGATGAAAACCACTGACTCCTCCTTTCTGACACATATTAGACTCCAAGATTGATTTCCCCAAATATGTGGCTGAAGCAACCATGCTGAAATCGGGCAGAGACTCAGAACTGTAGAATAGCAACTGTGACTTGATAGGAATTCTAAGAAAACTGGCAACCTCCTCCAAAGTAGGGACCAAGATATAATCTGGGAACGTAAAATACCTCAATGGAGGATCATAGAACTGCAGTAGTGTAAAGAGAGCATTGTGTTGATCTTTGGAGAGAACTGTAACGAAACTTAGAATCAACCCGTAATCCTTCCGGAATCCTTCTAAAGAATCATGATCCATTAACTTCATCAGCTGTTGAATGGGATCCAAACAAACCACGGGAAACTTGTAGGCGACATGTCTTTTTCTGCCAATATCCATCTTAGGAGAACCAGAAAACCCCGACTAGAATCAAGAAGAAGATATAAACCCCTAGTAATAGATAAACATGTGTTTAAATGATGTGAATGCAAAATGATGTGATGCAATGCAGTGACATGGGAATCAGGATTGCTGTATCTGCTTGAACAACTATCAGGTTGCACTGTCTGAAGAGAAAACCAC